>NC_134355.1:441035416-441377287 GCF_048569485.1 Anomaloglossus baeobatrachus
CAGGGTGCACCGGAACAGCCCACAGGCCACACGGTAACTAAGTCTGTTCTAAACAATTAAAAGCCATAGCAAGAAAAAGAGAATTTTGTTTACTTACCGTAAATTATTTTTCTTATAGTTCCGTATTGGGAGACCCAGACCATGGGTGTTTAGCTTCTGCCTCTGGAGGACACACAAAGTACTACACTTAAAAGTGTAGCTCCTCCCTCTGAGCTTATACACCCCCTGACGAGCAGACTCAGCCAGTTTAGTGCAAAAGCTGAAGGAAAATAGCCACCCAAAAGTAAAAACAGAGCAAGAACCGGAACAACCGGAGACTCTGTCAACAACAACAGCCGGTGAAAACACGCGGAACAAGAAATTGCCAACAGGCAACAGGGAGGGAGCTGGGTCTCCCAATACGGAACTATAAGAAAAAGAATTTACGGTAAGTAAACAAAATTCTCTTTCTTTATCGTTCCTTTGGGAGACCCAGACCATGGGACGTCTCAAAGCTGTCCCTGGGTGGGAAATAAACAGAAAAACTAAGAAGTAGGCAGAACCTAACTTCACAAATGGGCAACAGCCGCTTGAAGGATGCGTCTGCCCAAGCTCGCATCTGCCGAAGCATGAGCATGCACTTGGTAGTGCTTTGAAAAGGTATGCAGGCTAGTCCAAGTGGCAGCCTGACAGACTTGTTGAGCCGTAGCCTGGTGCCTGAAAGTCCAAGAGGCACCGACAGCTCTGGTCGAGTGTGCCTTGATCCCCGGCGGGGGAGGCACCTGAGAACACTGGTAGGCGTCTGAAATGGTCGACCTAATCCAACGGGCTAAGGTCAGCTTAGAAGCAGAGAGGCCCTTGCGCCGACCTGTGGTTAGCACAAAAAGAACCAAATTGAGGTCCCAGGGATCAAAAAGCCGCCGGTAAGGCGGAATGATGTGAGACGCGCCCTGCATGAAGGTGCGGACCTGAGCCAGCCGGGCGAGACGCCGCTGGAACAGCACTGACAGAGCTGAGACTTGTCCCTTGAGAGAGTTGAGGGACAGTCCCAGCTGCAGACCGGACTGTAGAAAGGACAGAAATGTCGGCAAGGAGAATGGCCAAGGAGGATGGCCGGAAGAGCGACACCAGGACAGGAAAATTTTCCAAGTCCTGTGATAGATCTTGGCGGAGGAAGACTTACGGGCCCGAGTCATAGTGGAGATGACTTCAGGAGGAATACCAGAAGCCGTCAAGATCCAGGACTCAAGAGCAACGCCGTCAATTTGAGAGCCGCAGAATTCAGGCGGAAAAACGGACCATGTGAGAGAAGGTCTGGACGGTACGGGAGATGCCACGGCACCTCTACGGACAGATGGAGCAGGTCTGGGTACCAAGCTCGTCTGGGCCAGTCCGGAGCAATGAGGATGACTCGACGGCCCTCCATTCTGATCTTGCGCAGGACTCTGGGCAAGAGAGCTAGAGGGGGAAACACGTAGGACAGACGAAACTGGGACCAGTCTTGAACCAGAGCGTCCGCGGCGAATGCCTGAGGATCGTGGGAGCGAGCCACGTAAAACGGGAACTTTGTTGTTGTGACGGGATGCCATTAGGTCCACGTCCGGAGTGCCCCATTTGCGGCAGATTGACTGAAAAACTGCCGGGTGCAGGGACCACTCGCCACTGTCCACGGTTTGACGGCTGAGATAATCTGCCTCCCAGTTTTCCACGCCTGGGATGTGGACTGCGGATATGGTGGACTTGGAGTCCTCCGCCCATTGAAAAATGCGTTGTACCTCCAACATTGCCAGGCGGCTGCGTGTCCCGCCTTGGTGATTGATGTAGGCAACCGCTGTCGCGTTGTCTGACTGGACTCGGATGTGCCTGCCCGCCAGCAGATGGTGAAAGGCTACGAGAGCTAGAAGCACAGCTCTGATCTCCAGCACATTGATCGAGAGGGCTGATTCGGACGGAATCCAAGTGCCCTGCGCTCGGTGGTGGAGACATACCGCTCCCCAGCCGGATAGACTGGCATCCGTGGTGAGGATCACCCAGGACAGGGCCAGGAAGGAGCGCCCCTGGGACAGAGAGAGTGGCCGAAGCCACCACTGAAGAGAGCTCCTGGTTTGTGGCGACAGAGCCACTAACCTGTGCAAGGAGGAAGGCCGCTTGTCCCAACAGCGGAGAATGTCCAGCTGCAGGGGACGCAGATGGAACTGGGCAAAGGGAACAGCCTCCATTGACGCCACCATTTGACCCAGCACCCGCATCAGGCGCCCAAGGGAATAACGGCGGGGCCTCAGCAGAGAGCGCACCGCCAGTTGGAGGGACTGTTGTTTGACTAAGGGCAACTTCACAAGTGCCAGCAAAGTCTCGAACTGCATCCCTAGGTATGTGAGACTTTGGGTCGGAGTCAGAGTGGATTTGGGAAGATTGACAAGCCACCCGAATTGGGCTAGAGAGGCGAGAGTGAGCGAGACACTCCGCTGACAGTCCACGCTGGATGAAGCCTTGACTAGAAGGTCGTCCAGATAAGGGATCACTGCCAACCCCTGTAGGTGCAGGACCGCAATCACTGCTGCCATGACCTTGGTGAATACCCGAGGAGCTGTGGCCAACCCAAAGGGGAAGAGCCACGAATTGGAAATTTTCCTCTCCGATTGCAAAACGTAGCCAATGCTGGTGTGAAACTGCAATTGGTACATGCAGATAGCCATCTCTGATGTCGATGGATGCCAGGAAATCCCCTTGGGTCGTTGAGGCAATGACTGATCGCAGAGACTCCATGCGAAAATGCCGCACCTGAACATGCTTGTTGAGAAGCTTGAGATCCAGGATGGGCCGGAAGGAACCGTCCTTTTTGGGGACTAGGAAGAGATTTCAGTAGAAACCTCTGAACTGTTCCCGGGCGGGAACCGGTACAATTACTCCGTTGGCCTGCAAGGATGCCACGGCCTGTGAGAAGGCGGCGGCCTTTGAGCAGGGGGGAGTTGACAGAAAAAATCTGTTTGGCGGGCTGGAAGAGAATTCTATCCTGTAGCCGTGGGAGATGATATCCCTCACCCACTGATCGGAGACGTGTTGAAACCACGCGTCGCCAAAGTGGGAGAGCCTGCCACCGACTAAGGACATTGCTGGCGCGGACAGATAGTCACGAGGAGGCTGCCTTGGCGGCAGCACCTCCTGCGGTCTTCTGTGGACGCGCTTTTGGGCGCCAGTTGGATTTCTGGTCCTTGGCTGAGTTAGTGGACGAGGCCGAGGGCTTAGAGGACGACCAGTTGGAGGAACGAAATGAACGAAACCTCGACTGATTCCTGCCCTGGACAGGTTTCCTGGTTTTGGTTTGTGGCATGGAAGTACTCTTCCCGCCAGTAGCTTCCTTAATAATTTCATCCAGCTGTTCACCGAACAGCCGGGACCCAGCAAAAGGGAGCCCAGCAAGGTACTTCTTTGAAGAAGCATCTGCCTTCCACTCTCGAAGCCACAAGATCCTGCGGATAGCGAGGGAATTAGCCGAAGCCACTGCAGTGCGGTGAGAAGCCTCCAGCATGGCAGACATGGCATAGGATGAAAAAGCTGAAGCTTGGGAAGTTAAGGTAACCATTTCGGGCATAGATTCCCTGGCGAGGGAATGCATCCCCTCTAGAGAAGCAGAGATGGCTTTGAGAGCCCACACTGCTGCAAAAGTCGGGGAGAACGAGGCCCCTGCCGCTTCATATACGGATTTGGCCAGAAGGTCAATCTGGCGGTCAGTGGAATCCTTAAGGGAGGTGCCATCAGCCACCAACACAACGGTCCGGGCTGAAAGTCTAGACACCGGGGGTCTACCTTTGGGGAATGATCCCACTCCTTGACCACCTCAGGTGGAAAGGGAAAGCGGTCATCAGAACCACGCTTTGGGAAGCGTTTGTCAGGACAGGCCCTGGGCTTGGTCACAGCGGCCTGAAAACTGGAGTGGTTAAAGAACACACTCTTTACTCTTAGGCGAGGTAAACTGGTGCTTTTCTGCCAGAGAGGGTTGCTCCTCTGATACTGGCGGATTGAGATCCAGTACAGAATTAATGGACGCAATCAAATCACTAACATCTGAGTCACTTTCGGACAGATCAATGGGGTACATGGAGTTAACCTCCGAGCCCCCCGTAAAGGCATCCTCCTCGTCCTGCGAGTCAGCTCCTGAATCAGAGCCGCGGAACGAGGAAGTAGAGAGAACCCTGCGTCTCTTCTTAGAAGGACGGGGTCTGGGACCAGATGATGAATCCTCTGTGAGCTCCGGTCCTGAGAGACCCCTAGCAGCAGAGGCACCCTGTGAAAGGGGCTGATGCATGTTCAGCAAAGTCCTGGACAGAAGTCCCATGGAGTCAGCAAAAGACTGGGAGATAGACCTAGAAAAGGATTCTACCCAAGCCGGGGGTTCAGCCACAGGAGCAGGAGCACCCTGAGAGACCACTGGGGGTGAGACTCCAGGCTGAGGCACCGCCAGGTTAGAGCAGGCATCACAATGTGGGAAGATGCTCGGTTCAGGCAGCAGGAGCTTACATGCAGTGCATGCTGAATAAAGCTTTGGAGCCTTGCTCCTCGTGTGAGACATGCTGCTGGAGTGGGGGCTCTGCCAGAGAATGAACCCCAGAGAGTATAATCAGAGGTCCACAACCGGAGACCGGTTGTGGCTTACCAGACCGCTGGAGCTGATCCCGAAGCCCGGACCCCCAAGCACAGCAACTCAGCAGAGATGCTGCAGACCAGCGCTGCAATGACTGAACGCAGAGAGAACGCTGAGAAAATGGCCGCCGGAGCGAAGAGAGGGGGCGGGGCTTGCTTGAGGAGCGGGATCTGGAGGGCCAAAGAGACCTACAGGGGAGGGGACACACACTGCAGTGGGGAGCGTCCCTCCCCTGTGCAGAACGGCCGCCGGGCGGAGCCGAGCCTGTCCCTCTGCATGAGTGACATAAGAAGGCAGTGAAACCGAAACTAGGCCTCCGGCGAACCCGGGGCCTAAATTTGAGCGGCTCGGCCGGCGCGCAGGCACCATCGGTGCAGTTCTCAGGCGACAGCCAGAGAACCCATCGGAAATGTCAGAAAACACAATCAGCACACTCTCCCACAACAATAAAGTACAGGGACCCCGAATATATAAACGTCTCAGGTACTTAGCTTGCTGACACGCAGGGTTCCAAGTCCCTGGGGATGAGTGCTCCGGTCCAGCAGGGTCCTGAAGGGCTGCGGATGGAGACCAGTCTCCTGCTAAGCATGGAGACCGTGCTGGCTCCCACTTCAAGCCAGAGCCAATGAGGGATGGTGAAGGAGCATGGCATGTAAGGCTCCAGCCTAGGAATCAACCTTACAACACCGTCGACACAGTGGGGTGAGAAGGGACATGCCGGGGATCCAGACGTGGACCCCACTCTTCAATCTCGTTCCAAAAGGAATAATCCTATGAGAATGCATGTGTGGATGTATGCCTCCTGAACACAAAGCGATAAACTGGCTGAGTCTGCTCGTCAGGGGGTGTATAAGCTCAGAGGGAGGAGCTACACTTTTAAGTGTAGTACTTTAGTGTGTCCTCCGGAGGCAGAAGCTAAACACCCATGGTCTGGGTCTCCCAAAGGAACGATAAAGAAATCTATTGCCCCACTGGGAATTCATACACTATCATCTGCAGTTATGTGCAGTGAAATACATAGCATTTCTAGTCTTTCAATTACACCATATAAAAATCACACCAACTCTATTTTTGTCTGATAAGTGAGGAATGACTTACCAAGGCTCCTTCTGGGCCAAACATTTCCAAGAAATTGCCAATAAATTCTCGCGATTTCTCTTCCCATTTCTGGATTAGATCAATACTCTTCTCCTCTACTTTTTGCACAAACTCCTTTGACTTCTCCTCCACGTCTTTTACCTTCTTTTTTACTTTATCAACTCGTTCCTGTAAATTGTATTTCTTCTCCTAAACACAGAGCACATATCTTAATGTCCATGCCCAGACATCGCAACTAAAAACACTTTTTTTGGACAAGAAAAATAGAAATTCTCACATTGATGAAGCTGACATTCAGCTCTTTGGCCGTGTATCCACGCTGTAAATTACGACGAGCGTAAACATCATAATCTCGCACGATCCTTGTGATGATGTCAGATGTAGATATTCCTTCCGTCCGCTGTGTTGGTGCAAACATGCCTGTTTTTTTATATAAATAAATAATTTTAGATTATTCATAATTTTACATATCATCTCATGTATGAGACATCAGGAATATAGGGGTCCCAAGAACCTCAGTTCCACCAAGAACATACATTGGGCAAATATAAATGCCAACCAAGTAAAATAATATTCAGACTTTAAAAAGTAAACTTTTATTGCTCCATAAACAGAAAATCCCTAATATTTAATACATTGATATGTGCATCATAGATCAATACACGAACCTGCCTCTTTTATGTGTTTGTAGACATCATCGCTTCCTGCAGAGGAATAAGGAATATCATCATGTGCTACAAAGTCAATCTACAGACAAGAAGAGAAGAAAAAGATTTACTGAACAGTAATTATAGCAAATCTATACATTTCAGGGCTTGACAGGGAAACATTTATCTAAAAAAGGGTTACTAAATGTTTTTTACCCTCACATGCACTGGATCATGAGCCAAAAAAAATACTAACACACATTCTTGAAACAGGTTTTGGTAAATTGAACATTTCTACTCCAAAATACAGAAGGTGTATCCAACTCTAAAACATTCAGAACTTACCGTATTTTTCGGACCATAAAACGCACTTTTTTCCCCCCAAATGTTGGGGGAAAGTGGGGGGTGCGTCTTATGATCTGACTATAGGGCCGGGAATGAGGGTGCTGAGGTGGAGCGGGTCATCGGGGGCACGAGCAGGCTGCAGCAGCGCCTTAATATAATTTAATTTCATATGCACGCCCATAGTGCATAGTGAATCAGTACACTCACCTGTCACCGTTCCCCTGCAGCACCACGATCTCCTCCTGGCTGCTGCTGAGTGGAGCCGTCCCCGTTCTCCTGCAGCATTGCGATGTCTTCCTGTGCCAGCGGTAGCCACTGAGTGGAGACTAGCGGCGCGCACAGCGATGACGTCATCGCTGTGCGCACATGTCCACACGCAGCCGCCGCTGGCACAGGAGGACATCGCAATGCTGCAGGGGAACGGGGACGGCTCCACTCAGCGGCGCTGCCGCTGACACAGACGGGAGGAGAAGCGATGCTGCAGGGAGTGAGGTGAGGTAAGGCGAGTATGAACGTTTATTTTTTTTATGTGCCACAGGATGCAGGCCGTATACCAGGATGAGGGCGTATAGCAGGATGGGGGTATATTATGAGCAGGATGGGGATATATTATGAGCAGGATGGGGGGTATATTATGAGCAGGATGGGGGGTATATTATGAGCAGGATGGGGGGTATATTATGAGCAGGATGGGGGGTATATTATGAGCAGGATGGGGGGAATATTATGAGCAGGATGGGGGGTATATAAGCAGGATGGGGGTATATAAGCAGGATGGGGGTATATAAGCAGGATGGGGGTATATAAGCAGGATGGGGAGTATATAGCAGAATGTGAAGTATATGAGCAGCATGGGGGTATATGAGCAGGATGGGGGTATATAGCAGGATGGGGCCATATAGCAGGATGGGTTACCGTATATAGCAGGATGGGGCCATATGCCAGGATGGGTTACTGTATATAGCAGGATGGGGCCATATGCCAGGATGGGGTTATAGCAGGATGAGGGACATATACTGTATATACAAGGCAGGAGGATCATTACTAGGCTGGGGTACCTTAGTAGAGAATTTGGAGACATTACCCCCATAACAGTGTCAGCAGCAGATCCTCGCTCCAAAACAGTGTGTCATGACTCCAGTTTTTTGCTTAAAATTGTATTTTCCTGCTCTAAAAAAAGGGTGCGTCTTATGGTCCGGTGTGTCTTATAGTCCGAAAAATACGGTATCAACTAGACAAGTGAAAGAGCTACGATTGGCAAAGATCTGACCCCTAGGAATCCCACAATCACTAGAACATAAGACTTCAGTCTCTTATCCTCCAAGCCACGCAACCAAGATAAGGAGGACTTTTAATGGGGCAATGGTCCAATATAGACAACTACTATTTGAGTCAATGGAGGCCCAGGCATCAGATATCCACTGATTTAGCAGTTAACACCTATCCAAATAAGAGTTAAAGCTGGACTACCCCTTCAATTGGGACTAACTTGAGGCATGGAACCACTCTCACCCTGTGCTCCTCAAGGAATTCTGGCGTAAGCGTCCATGGTGCATTCCTCACCACCTCGTCCACGTAACGGCAATGCTGCACGGCATCATATCTTTCCGCTTCGTTCATCACTGTGAATCCCTTCAGGTTATGCGTCAGCTCATCACTACAAACTGTAAAATAGAAAAGTATTATATCTCTCCGCATTTCCTAAAATGTAGCTGATCACGTATGCTGTAGCTTCCTATTATTTTTTACAAAATTAGGGCCAACCTACCAAATAGGGCCCACCTGTAAACTTCATGCAGATATTGCCCCTGGCCAGTCTGTGAGACAAAGTACAAACCACTGAGCCTTGTGCTGCTCGTGATCTAAACTATTATGTGCCATCATACATTACACACCAAGTGGGGGCAGTATTCTGGACATACTGGTCAATTGCGATCATCTTATCTTTTGTGATGATTAATAGTTGCCCTAGAAGTGAAGCTTTACTTACTGATGAGTGTTGCCCACCTTTGAGAACATTTTTTTCCTAATCAAAATTCACGCATTTTATGCTAACAATATTTGTTTTGTAATTCGCTTTTATTAAAAAGTTTGAGCCACTTGCCTTCTATAGCGTCTGTGTTTCACAAAATATTGCTCACTAAAGATTGGGCTCAGGAGAACCTTTCACTAAAATGTTAATGTTGAACTGGATATAGGAGGATTACATAGCTGTACAGTGGAGTAAAACATATTTAATTTTTACCTCTCCGATGCAGACATATTAGCAAGCAAAGTATTTGGCAACTTGGGTGGGTATGTTTTTCCCCCGTAAGATGCTGACCAATCATAAAGAAGGCAGTAACAGACAAAAGGAAAGAAAAACACTTCCCCAGAGTAGGTGTGAGATGTAATGATACAGCTCTGATCTCCTGGTCTAACCTCCTGCATGAAAGTATTGATATTTCTGGCACACTCACAAAAAAGATGTCAATATGATATTGAAGAATATTTTATTTTCATATTCTGCAAAAGGAGTTAACCAAAATGCCAACATTTTGGCTCACATATTCATATGAGCCTTTATCAAGGCATGTATGTCATGAGGCAAATGAGTGCAAGTGTAGGTGCTTGGCAGAATATGGGCTTTAGAAGATACCAGAAGAGGCAGAGGTGAGTCATAGGAGACCAGGCTAAATGGGTGACAGTGCCTGTAACGACAGCAGGCTGGGTGCAAAAGGAGCTGTGTCCGGTGAGCTGGCGGTCTTGTTCCTTTTGCACCTAGCTCATTCCTTTCATCTTGAAACGGAACGAGATAGAAAAGAAGGGAATTTTGTTTACTTACCGTAAATTCCTTTTCTTCTAGCTCCAATTGGGAGACCCAGACAATTGGGTGTATAGGCTATGCCTCCGGAGGCCGCACAAAGTATTACACTAAAAGTGTAAAGCCCCTCCCCTTCTGCCTATACACCCCCCGTGCTCCCACGGGCTCCTCAGTTTTGGTGCAAAAGCAAGAAGGAGGAAAAAAATTATAAACTGGTTTAAAGTAAATTCAGTCCGAAGGAATATCGGAGAACTGAAACCATTCAACATGAACCACATGTGTACACAAAAAAACAGGGGCGGGTGCTGGGTCTCCCAATTGGAGCTAGAAGAAAAGGAATTTACGGTAAGTAAACAAAATTCCCTTCTTCTTTGTCACTCCATTGGGAGACCCAGACAATTGGGACGTCCAAAAGCAGTCCATGGGTGGGTAAAATAATACCTCGTAATAGAGCCGTAAAACGGCCCCTTCCTACAGGTGGGCAACCGCCGCCTGAAGGACTCGTCTACCTAGGCTGGCATCCGCCGAAGCATAGGTATGCACCTGATAGTGTTTCGTGAAAGTGTGCAGGCTCGACCAGGTAGCCGCCTGACACACCTGCTGAGCCGTAGCCTGGTGCCTCAAAGCCCAGGACGCACCCACGGCTCTGGTAGAATGGGCCTTCAGCCCTGAGGGAACCGGAAGCCCAGCAGAACGGTAAGCTTCGAGAATTGGTTCCTTGATCCACCGAGCCAGGGTTGATTTGGAAGCCTGTGACCCTTTACGCTGGCCAGCGACAAGGACAAAGAGTGCATCCGAGCGGCGCAGGGGCGCCGTACGAGAAATGTAGAGTCTGAGTGCTCTCACCAGATCTAACAAGTGCAAATCCTTTTCACATTGGTGAACTGGATGAGGACAAAAAGAAGGTAAGGAGATATCCTGATTGAGATGAAAGGGGGATACCACCTTAGGGAGAAATTCCGGAACCGGACGCAGAACCACCTTGTCCTGGTGAAACACCAGGAAAGGGGCTTTGCACGACAACGCTGCTAGCTCAGACACTCTCCGAAGTGAGGTGACTGCTACTAGGAAAACCACTTTCTGCGAAAGGCGTGAGAGAGAAATATCCCTCATTGGCTCGAATGGTGGTTTCTGAAGAACCATCAGCACCCTGTTAAGATCCCAGGGTTCTAACGGCCGCTTGTAAGGAGGAACGATGTGACAAACCCCCTGCAGGAACGTGCGTACCTGTGGAAGTCTGGCTAGGCGCTTCTGGAAAAACACAGAGAGTGCTGAGACTTGTCCCTTAAGGGAGCCGAGCGACAAACCCTTTTCCAGTCCAGATTGAAGGAAGGACAGAAAAGTGGGCAAGGCAAATGGCCAGGGAGAAAAACCCTGAGCAGAGCACCACGACAGGAAAATTTTCCACGTCCTGTGGTAGATCTTGGCGGACGTTGGTTTCCTAGCCTGTCTCATAGTGGCAATGACCTCTTGAGATAATCCTGAAGACGCTAGGATCCAGGACTCAATGGCTACACAGTCAGGTTGAGGGCCGCAGAATTCAGATGGAAAAACGGCCCTTGAGACAGCAAGTCTGGTCGGTCTGGTAGTGCCCACGGTTGGCCGACCGTGAGATGCCACAGATCCGGGTACCACGACCTCCTCGGCCAGTCTGGAGCGACGAGGATGACGCGGCGGCAGTCGGCCCTGATCTTGCGTAACACTCTGGGCAACAGTGCCAGCGGAGGAAACACATAAGGGAGCTGAAACTGCGACCAATCCTGAACTAAGGCGTCTGCCGCCATAGCTCTGGGATCTTGAGACCGTGCCATGAACGTCGGTACCTTGTTGTTGTGCCGGGACGCCATTAGGTCGACGTCCGGCATGCCCCAACGGCAACATATCTCCTGAAACACGTCCGGGTGAAGGGACCATTCCCCTGCGTCCATGCCCTGGCGACTGAGAAAGTCTGCTTCCCAGTTTTCTACGCCTGGGATGTGAACTGCGGATATGGTGGAGGCTGTGGCTTCCACCCACAGTAGAATCCGCCGGACTTCCTGGAAGGCTTGCCGACTGCGTGTCCCGCCTTGGTGGTTGATGTATGCCACCGCTGTGGAGTTGTCCGACTGAATTCGGATCTGCTTGCCTTCCAGCCACTGCTGGAACGCTTTTAGGGCCAGATACACTGCCCTGATCTCCAGAACATTGATCTGAAGCGAGGACTCTTGCTGAGTCCACGTACCCTGAGCCCTGTGGTGGAGAAAAACTTCTCCCCACCCTGACAGACTCGCGTCCGTCGTGACCACCGCCCAGGATGGGGGTAGGAAGGATTTCCCCTTCGATAATGAAGTGGGAAGAAGCCACCACCGAAGGGAAGCTTTGGTTGCCTGAGAGAGGGAGACGTTCCTGTCGAGGGACGTCGGTTTCCTGTCCCATTTGCGTAGGATGTCCCATTGAAGAGGACGCAGGTGAAACTGCGCGAAAGGGACTGCCTCCATTGCTGCCACCATCTTCCCCAGGAAGTGCATGAGGCGCCTCAAGGGGTGTGACTGACCTTGAAGGAGAGATTGCACCCCCGCCTGTAGTGAACGCTGCTTGTTCAGCGGAAGCTTCACTATCGCTGAGAGGGTATGAAACTCCATGCCAAGATATGTCAGCGATTGGGCCGGTGTCAGATTTGACTTTGGAAAATTGATGATCCACCCGAAACTCTGGAGAGTCTCCAGAGTAGCGTCGAGGCTGTGCTGGCATGCCTCTTGGGAGGGAGCCTTGACCAGCAGATCGTCTAAGTAAGGGATCACCGAGTGACCCTGGCAGTGGAGGACCGCGACTACTGTAGCCATGACCTTGGTGAAAACCCGGGGGGCTGTCGCCAGGCCGAACGGCAGTGCCACGAACTGGAGGTGTTCGTCTCCTATGGCGAAGCGCAGGAAGCGCTGATGCTCTGGAGCAATCGGAACGTGAAGATAAGCATCTTTGATATCGATCGATGCAAGGAAATCTCCTTGGGACATTGAGGCGATGACGGAGCGGAGGGATTCCATCCGGAACCGCCTGGTCTTTACGTGTTTGTTGAGCAGTTTTAGGTCCAGGACAGGACGGAAAGACCCGTCCTTCTTTGGAACCACAAACAGGTTGGAGTAAAAACCGTGACCCTGTTGCTGAAGAGGAACAGGGATCACCACTCCTTCTACCTTCAGAGTGTCCAACGCCTGCAGAAGAGCATCGGTTCGCTCGGGAGGCGGAGATGTTCTGAAGAATCGAGTCAGAGGACGAGAGCTGAACTCTATCCTGTAACCGTGAGACAGAAGGTCTCTCACCCATCGGTCTTTTACCTGTGGCAGCCAGGTGTCGCAGAAGAGGGAGAGCCTGCCACCGACCGAGGATGCGGTGTGAGGCGGCCGTAAGTCATGAGGAAGCCGCCTTGGTAGCGGCACCTCCGGCGGTCTTTTTAGGGCGTGACTTAGACCGCCATGAATCGGAGTTCCTCTGATCCTTCTGAGGCCTTTTGGACGAGGAGAATTGGGCTCTGCCCGCACCCCGAAAGGACCGAAACCTCGACTGTCCCCTCCTCTGTTGGGGTAATTTTGGTTTGGCCTGGGGTAAGGATGTTTCCTTTCCCTTGGATTGTTTTATGATTTCATCCAATCTCTCACCAAACAAACGGTCGCCAGAAAATGGCAAACCGATCAAGCACTTTTTGGCAATCGAATCTGCCTTCCATTCCCGTAGCCACAAGGCCCTGCGTAATGCCACCGAATTGTCGGCTGCAACCGCCGTACGGCTCGCAGAGTCCAGGATAGCATTAATAGCGTAGGACGCAAATGCCGACGTTTGAGAGGTTATGGAAGCCACTTGCGGCGCAGACGTACGTGTGAGTGCGTCAATTTGGGCTTGACCCGCTGAGATAGCTTGGAGTGCCCATACTGCTGCGAATGCTGGAGCGAAAGACGCGCCGATAGCCTCATAGATGGATTTCAACCAGAGCTCCATCTGTCTGGCAGTGGCATCCTTGAGTGAAGCCCCATCTTCAACTGCAACTATGGATCTAGCCGCCAGTCTGGAGATTGGAGGATCCACCTTGGGACACTGAGTCCAGCCCTTGACCACGTCAGGGGGGAAAGGATAACGTGTATCCTTAAGGCGCTTGGAAAAACGCTTATCTGGACAAACTGTTTCTGGACTGCCTCTCTGAAGTCGGAGTGATCCAGAAACATACTCGCTGTACGCTTGGGGAACCTGAAACGGAACTTCTCCTGCTGAGAAGCTGACTCCTCTGCTGGAGGAGCTGAGGGAGAAATATCCAACATCTTATTTATGGACGCAATAAGATCATTCACTATGGCGTCCCCATCAGGAGTATCAAGGTTGAGAGCGGCCTCAGGATCAGAATCCTGATCAGCTACCTCCGCTTCATCATACAGAGAGTCATCTCTCTGAGACCCTGAACAATGTGATGAGGTCGAGGGGATTTCCAAGCGAGGTCGCTTAGGCGGTCTGGGACTGCGGTCCGTGTCAGAGACCTCACCCTGGGATCTATGAGACACCCCGGGGGGACATTGTTGTTCCAACTGAGGGGAACTAGGGGGCAGTGATTCCACAGTGCCCATGGTCTGAGATACCGGTCTGGACTGCAAAGCTTCTAGTATTTTAGCCATAGTCTCAGAAAGTCTGTCAGTAAAAACTGCAAACTCCGTCCCTGTCACCTGGACAGTGTTAGCAGGTTGTTCCCCCTGGGCCCCCCTTAGCAGAGGCTCCGGCTGAGTAAGTGCCACAAGGGCCGAGCAGTGCATACAATGAGGGTCAGTGGAACCTGCCGGTAGCGAGGTTGTACATGCGGCGCAGGCAGCATAGTAAGCCTGTGTTTTGGCACCCCTGCTTCTTGTGGGCGCCATATTGTTGTCTCCTTTGAGCAACACAACAGGGTATATAGCCAGAAATCAACTGTGCACCATACAGTGTAAAGTGTAAACATATAAACTATAATCACACTTCTGCACAAGTGGGGCCAGCACCTCAGGTGCTGCTTACCGCCCGCTTAAAGCGGTTGTGTGGCCACCAGAATCCCTGCCTGGGTCCCCCAGAGTTTGTCTCCCCTCTGCAGCGTCCTAGGAGCTGACAGGAATGGCTGCCGGCGTCCTGAGGAGAGGAGGGAGCCGTGGGCGTGACCCAGAAAGTGCGGGAGCTGGTGCCTCACTGTGCACAGTAAGGGGGGTGGAGTATGCAAAGCATGCTCCAGCCCTCAGTGCTGCCGTGCTGTACAGCGTCCCGCCCTTCCCCTGACTGGCAGGGCTGGGGGCGGGAAGAAAAAGACTAGGCCCAAAAGCCGGGGACTCGAGTTATAAGCGCGGCCGCCGTATAAGCGCGGCCGGCGCAGAGTCCCCGGCGCACTAACAGTCCCAGCCGCGCATCAGTAAAAACAATGGCAGCGGCGGTCAGCGCGGTAGTCCCCATACGCAAACACACTCAGCGACGCTGCAGTGTATAATGGCACAAACGCGGTCAGCGCCGCGGTCCCCGGTGCACTAGCACACCCAGCAATGCTGGAGTGTTGCTGTGCGCGGTCCCCACGGGGACACAGAGTACCTTAAAGTAGCAGGGCCATGTCCCTGAACGATACCCGGCTCCTATCCAGCAGGCTCCTCAGGAGTTGTGGATGAAGCACGGTCTCAGTGCCTGGAGACCGATAGGATCCCACTTCACCCAGAGCCCTAAGGGGGATGGGGAAGGAAAACAGCATGTGGGCTCCAGCCTCCGTACCCGCAATGGATACCTCAACCTTAACAACACCGCCAAGAGTGGGGTGAGAAGGGAGCATGCTGGGGGCCCTATATGGGCCCTCTTTTCTTCCATCCGACATAGTCAGCAGCTGCTGCTGACTAATCTGTGGAGCTGTGCGTGCATGTCTGCCTCCTTCGCACAAAGCAAAAAACTGAGGAGCCCGTGGGAGCACGGGGGGTGTATAGGCAGAAGGGGAGGGGCTTTACACTTTTAGTGTAATACTTTGTGCGGCCTCCGGAGGCATAGCCTATACACCCAATTGTCTGGGTCTCCCAATGGAGCGACAAAGAAAAAAAGAATTACAAAGTTGTAGGGCATCTTCAATTCAATACGAATCGACACCTTGCATACAGAAATGCTATGATTAGAACGTGTAAAACTCACAAGGCTGTGGACGTGAAGAGATACCTCATGCAGACCTTCCTACAAGTCATTGGGTATGGTGGCTACGCGGAGTGGCCTCCACATTCACCTGACCTTACCCCATTGGACTTCTTTCTGTGAGGTCACATTAAACAGCAGGTGTATGCGACCCCTCCACCAACATTGCAGGACCTATGACGACGTATCACAGATGCTTGGGCAAACGTGTCAACTACCATATTGCACAACGTGCAGCAAAATACAGTATGCTCTCCAGAGTCCAGATGTGCATTGCAGCTGACGGTGGCCACTTTGAGCATCAAAGTTAAAGGAGCGCCATATGCGTGACCAGCATTCAATGTTTTTTGGGGGGGGTCATGGGTTTCATATCATAGCATTTCTGTATGCAAGGTGTCGATTCGTATTGAATTGATGATGCTCTACAACTTTGTAATTGACTTTTTTTCTCTATCTCGTTCTGTTTTTGAGATAGAAATGCTAACTCCACTGTTTCCCACCAGGTGGCGCTATAGGTGGTTTCATTGCGTAGCACATGGCTACTTTACTATACCTAGACACCACTAATATGCCTATAGCTGCCGCCGTTCTCAAGTTAATGGTGGTGGACAGTATATCGGTGGACACAGTGTGTGTGTATATATATATACAGTATGAGCTTGTATGTATGTGTGTGTGTGTGTGTATATGTGTGTGTATTTATATATATATATATATATATATATATATATATATATATATATATATATATATATATATATATATATATACATACATAAATACACACACATATACACACACACATACATACAAGCTCATACTGTATATACACACACACACACTAATATATATTATATATATTTACACGTTTTTTTCTCCTCGAGGAGACAGATATCTATCAGTGTGGACAAACCCTTTTTCAATTGTTAGAATAGGGAATTGTCAATACAGTAATTCAATAAATATCACCAGTCACCCCAATGATAATCTATACAGATGGGCACTATTTCAGCCCAATCACGGACTTTGTGTGGGTAGCCAGCATTCTCCTCAGAGTTTATAGGATGGGATAACTTTCTCCAACCCTCAGAGTTCATTATTAGGGCATAACTATTTTTGCAGTTCCTCAATATATTCTTTTGGATCCAGGTTTATAAAACAACGTTGGAAAATCTGTGAAATGTATGCAATAAAGAAAGGGGATGGCAGGAGCTGACTGGTCAGAGGCAAAGTCATCTTCTACAGAGAGCGCAGAGGGTGCGGACAGCAGGATTTTTCCATGAGATTTCTAATGGCACTGTGGTCTGAGACACTAATGTACCAATAAGCATCACCTTGAGAACTCAGTTTCCGAAAAAAAGCAATGTCTATGAGTAGGGCTTTGTACAGAGCACATGAAGGCGGCCTACTAAGCACAGAACCCAGACTGTTTCCAGAAATGTGGTCACAAATACAGGAAACGCTTCCCTAAGAAAGAAACTCCCTAGCCAAACAGAGCAGCGCTGTCAGAGCCGCTACTTACCCCCTACAATCAGGTATGTGTTAGGGAAGAGGTTCTTCGCTTGCATTAGAGCGCGGGCATGTCCAGAATGAAACAGGTCAAAGATCCCATCTGCATACACTCGTACAGGCCTCTCCACTGTGGAAATAGAAAAAGGGCTTGTAATAGAACTACTGGTAATGCATTCAAGACACTGGAACATCCAGAAATAAAACAGGACCCGTGATCGTAATCTAGCATCCCTGGAAGATACTGTAGATCTAGAATGCACCCGATGCCACCGGAAAATTGCCAACAAATAAGCTGCAGGCAGCTGCTGAGGAGGTCCTTCATTAGGACTTGGCTTTTAGACTATGTTCACAGAGCGCATCTTTGCTAACCACAAAGATGCAGCGTTTTTGGTCCCAAAAAACACAGCCGTGGCAAAAACGCATAAAAAAAGCAAGCGTTTTTGCTGCGTTTTACCGCAATTTGCCCAATGAGTTTTTTTTTAAAAAAAATCTCTTGACTGGAAGGGTCAAAACCACTGGAAAAACGCAAAAAGAATTGACATGCTGCAT
Source organism: Anomaloglossus baeobatrachus (assembly GCF_048569485.1). Classification (NCBI taxonomy): domain Eukaryota; kingdom Metazoa; phylum Chordata; class Amphibia; order Anura; family Aromobatidae; genus Anomaloglossus; species Anomaloglossus baeobatrachus. The sequence continues at coordinate 441,053,133 of NC_134355.1, forward strand.
GTTGAAAAACGCAGCCAAGATGCAGCCAAAAAAAGATGCCCAGTGTAGATAGCCGGGGCTGCCATCAGGGCATTACTACTGTGCCTGGTGTACCGGGCCCGGTGAAGAGGGGGGGGGGGGGGCAGGGGCCCGGCTGGGCCAAAGACAATTACTTAGTTTTACTAAGCCCCGGGCCAGCCGGGCCCTTCTCCCTCTTCACCGGGCCCCAGTCACAGCTGCAGCAGAGGGGCCCGGCAGTGCTGCTTTTGCCACTATACATGTGGCTAATTTGCATCGCATGCAAATTAGTCATGTGTGCTGGAGATACCGCTTATGCAGCTGCACTGGGCCCCGAGGTTCAGGGGGATTCCCTGGCCTGTCAGGAATGAGGGCAATCTGACCTGTAGCTGCTCAAGGCTCTGGGGGCTCCTGGCCAGATTGCCCTCATTGCATACAGCGTGCCGGGCAGGGAGCGATCCGCAGCTCTGTACAGTGTTGAGACCGGAAATCAGAAGTCCATCCTCTGCTCCCTGCCCTGCACTTTTCCGTGTGACACAGGCGCGCACTCCTTTATGACGTCATCACGCCGTGCGCGTCTGTGTCATTTGAAAAGTACCCAGGAGCTGGGAGGTGAAGAAGTGGAGTGGGTCCGTACAGCCAGTACAGGAAAGGTAAAAGGTAAGGGTTAAATTTCGTTTTTTTTTTTTTCTTCCTTAAATAGACTGAGGAGGGGATAATAAGGAGTGGGAGGATTGGGATTGGTAGAGGGGATTCAGGGACTTATGGTTATCGCGGGAGAGGAAAACATCATATGTGAATTTACAGGCATCCTGTCAGGTCCTCTCTGCCCTCTGGCAGCATTCACACACACACACACACACACACACACACACATCTATATATACACACACACACAATAAATTATATTAATTATATATATATATATATTATATATATCTATCTATCTATCTATCTATCTATCTATCTCAGAATTCCCTGCCTCTCCAGCTTTGATAGCAGCAGTTTCTGAGCTAATTAGGCCTGTGACTAGTTGCAGGGCCGTTGTTTCCCCAGACTAGTCGGCCATCTTTCCATGCTATCCCACCCAATAACATAACTTCCACAAGCCGGTGTCACCGCTAGCTCCTGGAAATTTTGCGCATGTGCTCCGCTGTGCTCACTCACCCACACATCCCGCCTACAGACAGGCGCACTGAGCATGGTCAGAGGTGCAGAAGCTGTTTGTCCAATCATGTACAGTGCGCCTCTCTGAAGCCGGGACGTGTACACCCAACTTCAGATGACGCTCAATGTGAGAAAACACAGCGGCGCACGTGCGCAAAATTTCCAGGGGCTGACGATGACGCCGGCTTGTGGAAATCACGTTATTATGTCCACAGGGGTGTGATAGCATGGAAAGAGGGCCAACTAGTCTAAGGAAACAATGCCCCTGCGACTAGTCATAGACCTAATTAGCATAGAAACAGCTCAGTTTAAAAAAAAGAGGATTTATAAACATTCATTTTAGTGAATAACTTTACACAGGGCTGGTAAGGCAGGGAATTTTAACATACAGACATGAATGCTGCTGGAGGGCATAGAGGACCTGACAGCAGGTTTCCTTTAAAATTTATTTGTGATGAGGTCATCACACTGCTGCAGGAAAGCAGAGCCGTGGAGGTGGTGAGGACCTGGCAACCGTCTGAGACAGGTACTCGTTCTGTGAGCCGAAGACAGGTGCGGGATGATCGCCGGGGGTGTTGGAGGGCCCGTCGACCCCGGTTCCCACCTTACTTCAGCTGGACGTGCGTTTGCGGGCGCATAGCCAGCTCTGAAATGCATCGCGGCTCAGAGAGGACACCACGCGACTCGGGAGCCGGGGAGGGTGAGTAAAAAAAATATATACATATATATATATGTGTGTGTGTATGTTTTTCCAAGAGTAGTGGAGGACTGAGGAACGTTTGCGGGGCGGAGGCAGAGCGGGGGTGTAGCCTGGGCGGAGTCTAAAGGGGGCCCCATAATTTTGCCAGTATGGGGCCCTGAAATTCCTAGTGGCAGCCCTGTAGATAGCAACCTATAAATCTCAGACTTTGCTGGGGGAAGGAAATGCATGCGTTTAGGGGCATCTTTGCAACCTCAAAAACGCACCAACAGATGCAGTGTGTGAACATAGCCTTATCCTCTTTATGGTGAAGTAACAGAATACCAATCCTTGGTTTTCTGAGATCTGAACTCATTAAAGGGAAGGTGCCGCGACTGTAATTTTGTATTAATAATTACTGATTATGGAATAAATTATTTTTAATACAAAATTAAATTCATTGTTTAATTAATTTTTATTTAATTCTATTTTAACTCAAACACTGGGGGCTGCCAACTTGGATTTGCAGTGTGTAACGAAAGTTACTCCCCTCAAATACGGCAGCTCCTGTGCATGGGGTCGGATGCCGACTACTAGCGCCTACCTCCTGCACTGTGGCTGCTTCCTACCGTGATCCAGACACATCCCCTGAGCTGTCCAGAGCAAGGCTTGGGGAGGAGATCAGCGCCATCTCTGCAGCCCACAGCGTATACCGTGCGCTCCACATTTCACCCGGAGTACAACGGTGAGTGGTGATCTGCAGCCTGAGCCTGGTATTGTACTAATGATGTCAGGTTGCAGATCACTGCTTCCCTCCGCATGTACACACCTCAGATTTACGCTCCTGGCAGCTCCTCCTGTCACCACTCTGTGTTCTCAGCACTGATAGAAGGAGTTGCCGAGAAACCAGGTTGACAGGAGGTACTTCCAGGAAAGGAGGTCCAAGGGGAGTACATGCGGCGCGGGGAGCCATGATCTGTAGCCGGAGCCTGGTATTGTACAAATGACGTCAAGCTGCAATCACCGCTCCCCCGATGCATGTACTCACCTCGGATCTCTGCTCCTGGCGGTTCCTCGTCACCGCTCTGTGCTCAGCACGAGCGGAGGAGCTGTTGGGATCAGCGGTGGCACAGTATTATGGGGGCATAGTATACAGTAGGGCACATTATACAGTGGAGTTGTCCTTGGTGACATGTTCCACATTTTAGTATCATTTTGCAGTCCCCAACAAAATGGCTCTGCACTGTGATACTAAACATTCTGTGATACTAAACATCCTTTTGGAAACACACAGAAGGGGAGGGGGAGGTGACATCACACACAGGAGAGCAGACTCCATCCACTTTTACTGCAGCTGCTCCCCCTAGTGTTTAAGAGTGGAAACTATCAAACTTTTTTTAAATTATTTTTTATATTTTGCACAATTAAAAACAAATATTTAAAAGAAAATATTAAAACATTATACTGTACATTTTTCAGTTATTGAAAAAAAAATGTTTTGATGGCAGCTTTCTTTTAAGGGAATTTGTCATGTGAGAAAACAATATTACCCTGCAGATATGGGGTTAATAGTGTTCTGAACCTGCCCGATGCCTGCACTTGAAGCGAGAGGCCAGAAATATAATTTTTACTTCACATGGAAATAAGAAACTTTGTAATGAATCTTATCAGACAAATCTGCTTTTTTTCTCTGCCAGAAATGATCAGTCATTATCAAAATTCTTAATTCTGAGGTAATATGTGTATTCACGGAAGACTTTCCTATTACTGAGATAGGAGATGGCAGTTGGTACTGAAGAGATTCTATGATGATGAAAGTAGAGGGTGGAGCTTGGTGGAGAGCTCCTCCCTCTACTATCTACATCGAATCTCATCAGTACCAACTGCCATCTCCTCTCAGTAATGGGAAAGTCTTCCGTGAATACACATATTACCTCAGAATTGAGAATTTTGATAATGACTGATCATTTCTGGCAGAGAAAAAAGCAGATTTATCTGATAAGATAGATTACAAAGTTTCTAATTTTCATGTGTACTACTGATTTATGAAATAAGAATTAAAATAATGGTTACGCTTTAAAGCCAGCTGTCAGTCAGTGAGGGAGGTGCGATTACAGCCACTGCTCACTGTACACTGAGTGGTGACTGAATATGTGCCAACACCACCCCAATCACTGGAAGCCAAACGCTGCCGGGAGAAATAAAGTTCTTTTCCTCCCGGCAGTGGGGCTCAAAGGGGTACTTTGCACGCTGCGACATCGCTAGCATCGGTTAGCGATGCCGAGCGCGATAGTACCCACCCCCGTCGCACATGCGATATCTTTGTGATAGCTGCCGTAGCGAAAATTAGCGCTACGGCAGCTTCACACGCACTTACCTGCCCTGCGACATCGCTCTGGCCGGCGACCCGCCTCCTTCCTAAGGGGGCGGTTCGTGCGGCGTCACACAGCAGGCGGCCAATAGAAGCGCAGCGGCAGAGATGAGCGGGACGTAAATATCCCGCCCACCTCCTTCCTTCCGCATAGCCGGTGGAGGCAGGTAAGGAGATGTTCCTCGCTCCTGCGGCTTCATACACAGTGATGTGTGCTTCCGCAGGAACGAGGAACAACATCGTATCTCCTATGGGTGCGAGATTATGAAAATAGCCGACGCTACACAGATCACCGATATTCGACGCTTTTGCGATCGTTTATCGGCGCATCTAGGCTTTACACGTTGCGATGTCGTTACCGGCGCTGGATGTGCATCACTTTCTATTTGATCCCGACGATATCACAGTAGCGATGTCACAGCGTGCAAAGTACCCCTAAGTGCAGGCGCTGAGCCGGTTCAGAAAGCTATTCTGATATGTTCACACAGGGAGTTTTTGCTAAATTGTGCAGCATGGTTTTGCCTTGGTTTTATGCACATCTATGCTAATAAAACTCTGCCTTCACAGTCCCAGCAATGCCTATGAGACTCCTGACATAACACACACACGTTTTGTTTTTTTTTCCCCTGACTGTTTTGGTCTTTGCTCCGTTTTCGAAAGACTTTTCACTGTTTTTGTCGAGGTTTTACACCTATACAAACCAATGAGGAAGTGCAAAAACCGCAGCAAAAAAGAAGGTTACTTCCTGGCAAAAGATGAGGTTTTACTGTAAAAAAAAAAGCCTGAGCAAAAACACCCTGTGTGAACATAGTCTTAAACTGCAGATTAACCATTTAGATGACAAAGACACTGCAACAACAGAGGCCATCTGCCTCACTATAGGGAGTGGTTCCATTGGAGATTTTAGCTGAATAACATTTTTTGGGGGATTTTAAACAGAAATCCCAAAGCACTCAGTGTAGTCCACATGTGTTTCTGAGCAGAGCCACCGGGTCGATAAAGGTAAAAGCCACAATGAGTAGAAAAATAAACTCCAACAATTTAATAAGGTTTTGTTGAAACAGATTATTAAAAGGAGGAGAATAGAAAAATAAAGTGAACAGGTAACGAAAACATAATAAAAATAAACTAAAAAAAAATAGCTAAAATACGTATAAGAAACCCCATCACACACGCAATGGGTACAGATTATGCCATGTGACAATTGGCGTAGCGCTCCATCTACACTATGATAGTGTCTGCCCACGTTCAGATACCCCCCCAGCAGGACAGAGGTAAATACGTACGTGGCGTTCCCTTCTTGGCCTGTTCCATGGTTACTCTTTTGTATGACTTACTATAGTCAATCTGTAGCTCATCGGAGAAAGGTGCAGGCTCACTCACACCCTGCAAATGTGAACAAAACATATTAACATTATATCCATTAGTGCCAACTGCCAGAAATACAATGCATGTCACATAGTACAGTATTTAGTTATATACCCCAGGTCTGCATCTCTCTGGAACATGATGGCCTAAATGTAACAAAAGGTGTTTGGTAGCCACTCAGCTATCCGTGCGTCCACAGACATATGCAGTACATTCAAGAAAATATAGCACATTCATGTGGGCATTAGAAATTGCAATTGCTTCCCTTAACATGTTAATACATACTCAAAAAATTAGATAAAACCATTCATGCAATGGTTTTCCTTGCTCTTTTTGGAATGTGCACATTGTAGATTAAGACAGAAAGTAGCAAAACCACAAATTGACAAATATGGAAACAAGTAAAGAAACACAAGTGAAACAAATGAGAATGTGTGTGAAACCTTAGTTTTCTCAAAGTACCGTCCTTTTAATCTGATCACAGCTTTAGACTGCCTTGGTATGCTTTCAAGCAGCTTCATTACGTAGTCAGGTGGAATGGCTTTCCAACAGTCTGGTAGAAGTTCTCAAAGGTGCTTAGCACTTGTTGGCTGCTGTGCCTTCAGCTCGTCCCAAACCATCTCAATTGGGTTGAAGTCTGATGATTGTAGAGGCCAGGTTATCTTACGCAGCACTCCAATCCTCACCTTCTTACTCATATAATCCTTACATAGCCTGGAGATCTGTTTTGGGAAGTTGTTCTGTTAGGCGGAGGCCACATAGGCATTAATGCGAGTCAATCGCATGACACTCGGCTCCTGTTCTGCTGGAGAGTAAGCTGAGTGTTATCCGAGTGTCCTGCCACTGTGATGTGATCCTTCGATCACAGCACAGCCGCGGAAGAGAGAGGGGGACTAATCTCCTTATCTCCATTGTCAGTTGAGACTTGTATGGGTGCGAGTGAAAACAAATTGGATTCCACCCACAGCATACTGCGATTGTTTTCTCGGTCTGACTAGGGCTGAGAAAAAAAATCGCTCATGGGAGCGGGCCAATAGAGTAACATGGGTGCGAGTGGAATATAATTTTTTTTTCTCACATTCCACTCGCTCTGTTTTTCTCGCAGTGTGTGCTTACCCTTACAGCACAAATGATGATCCCACTAAATGCAAATCAGATTGGATTGCAGGCCATTGCAGAATGCTGAGACTCATAATGTAATCCACCACAGATAAAGCGTGACTCATTAGCGCATGCGCAGCACATAGTACTGGTAAACTTCATGTCAATTGTCTTATACAACTCAGTTTCTGGGATGCTGCTTTGTTAGACCACTATTCTGTCTTAATGCCCAGTCACACTAAACAACATCGCTAGCAACATCGCTGCTAACGAACAACTTTTGTGACGTAACAGCGATGTTGCTAGTGATGTTGCTTAGTGTGACATCCAGCAACAACCTGGCCCCGGCTGTGAGGTCGTTGGTTGTTGCTGGATGTCCTGGGCCATTTTTTAGTTGTTGGTCTCCCGCTGTGAAGCACAGATCGCTGTGTGTGACAGCGACAGAGCAACAACTAAATGTGCAGGCAGCAGGAGCCGGCTTCTGCGGACTCTGGTAACCACAGTAAACATCGGGTAACCAAGAAGCCCTTACCTTGGTTACCCAATATTTACCTTCGTTACCAGCCTCTGCCGCTCTCAGCTGTCAGTGCCGGCTCCTGCTCTGTGCACATGTAGCTGCAGTACACATCAATTAACCCCATGTGTACTGTAGCTAGGAGAGCAGGGAGCCAGCGCGCTAAGCAGTGTGCGCGGCTCCCTGCTCTCTGCACATGTAGCTGCAGAACACATCGGGTAATTAACCCCATGTGTACTGTAGCTAGGAGAGCAGGGAGCCAGCGCTAAGCGGTGTGCGCTGGTAACCAAGGTAAATATCGGGTTGGTTACCCGATATTTACCTTAGTTACCAAGCGCAGCATCGCTTCCACGCGGCGCTGCTGGCTGGGGGCTGGTCACTGGTTGCTGGTGAGATCTGCCAGTGTGACAGCTCACCAGCAACTTGTGTAGCCACGCTCCAGCGATCCCTGCCAGGTCAGGTTGCTGGTGGGATCGCTGGAGCGTCACAGTGTGACATCTCACCAGCAACCTCCTAGCAACTTACCAGCGATCCCTATCAGGTTGGATCGTTGTTGGGATCGCTGGTAAGTTGTTTAGTGTGACTGGGCCTTTAATTAGATAAAATATATACAACAAACACTTCCGGGTTCTCCATTTTCCCCTCCCTGATGAAGCAGGTTTGACCAGCGATACGCATGGGTAGATTTCCACCGACATCTCTAGCTGCACTGCTCCCTGGGTCTTGGATCCCATCTCTTTTGGTCTGATATCCTTTACTTATTTCCCCTTCTCATATTGTCTTTCGCTCACATGTTTTTATAAAATATTTGCACTTTACCATACTGTGACTTTGACATACCTGGTTATGCGATCCTAAGGGTTTATATAACATATATTAATATCACAAAGTCTGGCATATATATTCTATTTGACATTTTTTATTATTACCACCTCATTGGTCATTATTTTGAATCTTGTTTGAATTTTACATTCTGGGAAATAGAATATATGGTTTGCCTCATTTTTTAATCTGTGCTGTGATATGGCATCCATATTCATTATCTATATTTAGTAGGGTTTTGTTCCCCTATTTGTATTCAATTGTATGAGTTGAACATCCGGACATACTGTATCTATAGATATATACCATTCTAAATTGTATGTGAATTCCCATTTTGTCAGTGCCCAACTATTTCTTATATAATCTCTATTAATTTATATTTGCCTTTAGATATCGATGTGGATACTTTTTTTTTTTTTTTATCTTGGAATATTATTGTACCAATAAATATTTGCTTTTGTACATAGAGGTGTGTACATTTTTTTACAGCACCACTTTTTCCCCTTTTTTGTCCAGCATTGATCTCTACAGAAGTAGCACTCTTATTTGTCTGTGCATCTATTTTGCCTGTGCTTCAATTGTGAGAGCTGTTACTGGAATGGCTGTCAATTATCAGTTTCTGAGGTTGGTAACTCTAATGAACTTATCCTCCTCAGCAGAGGTAAATCTTGGTCTTCTATTACTGGATTTCACCTCATGAGACCCAGCCAGTTTTGCTATTTATATTTTTCATGACTGCACTTGAGGATAGCGTCACGGTTTTAGCAATCTTCTAGACTGAATAAGTCATAAAGTAATGATTGACAGTCATTTCTCTTTTCTTAGTTGAGTGTTTCTTGCCATACAACTGTGTAATAGTGCTAAGCACTGTATGGAACTGCATATCAACACTGCCTCTGCAAAACACAGCTGATCGTGACAAACACTTTCTGAAAGCCAGTGGTTCAACAAACGAACTCTGGATGAGGCACACCTGTTCACTGGAAAACATTCCAGGTGACTACCTGGGGAAGCTGCTTTAGAGAGAGAGACAGTCAAGGGTGTGTAAAGTTACCATCAGAGGCAAAGGGGGTGGTGCAGTCCTTTGAGGAATCTAAGGTTTAACGAACTTTGGTTCGTCTTACACATTTCATTACGCTTGGTTTCTATATGTGCTCCTTCATGGTTTTGCTGCCTGTAGTCTGGATCTACAATGTGCACATTTTAATAAGAACAGATTTCAGTGGTACTGTGTAATAGGTTTATGTATAGCATCTATTATGTGATACACACACACACACACACACACACACACACACACACTATACTCTGTGTAGCTTACACTACAAATCAACACGGGAAGTAGATTTCATTCCAGAAGTATGTGCCAGCCTTTGTACTAGAACATGAGTAATCTAGTGTAAGTGGTGATGACAAGCAGAGAAACACATTAGAATAAGGAGTAAGTGATTTCACACATCAGTTTTTTGCCATCAGGCATGATCCGGTGAAAAAACGGATCTGTCGCATCAGCTTTTTCCATGCATTCCTTCCGTTGTTTGACGGATCCGTTGTGATATGGATCATGCTCAGTTCAAAAAAACGGATCAGTCATTGCATTCTGTCATATGCTGGATGACGATGGATCTGGCGCCCATAGGCTTCCATCATACAACATGCTGGCCGGTGCTGGATCCGGTGTGGTCCAGTTTTTTGCCGGAGACAAAAAAAATGTTTCCTGCATGCAACGCAAGGCCATCCGGCACAATCTGGCGCTAATATACGTCTATGGGGAATAAAACGGATTCGATGCTGGATCCGTTTTATCCGCAATTCGCTGGATTGTGCCTGACGGCGAAAACCGGATGTGTGAAAGAGGCCTAAGTTGTCTCTGAACATGTCAGTAACAAAGCTTTACAGGAGAGGGATTGACCACACACCATGAAAAGTAATCCGAGCTATTAACTAAGCATTCCCCCTCCACAGATGTGCCCTGACCATACACAATGTGTATTTTACACCTCTGTGCTGACAAGTCACGATCAACTCCACATTATGCTGTGGTTTACCCTTATTATAGATGAAGACCCCCCCCATGTATCACTAGGAGGAAGACCTATTTCTAGCATTCAATTGTGACACTCAAAATCAGAGCTACCATAACACCCAAAAATCCTAATAATAAAATGACAAATTTACAATAGAAGTCAATGTAATGTGAGAGAATCAAGCAACAGAACATGGTGAAATGATGGGGAACATGATACCCATTGTTTAGGAAGCATCATTTTGTAGGCCTTCCTACAATATGCCCTTTTCTACCGATCTATAAGTAAGGAAGGAAGGAAGGAAGGAAGGTGGCCATCTGACCATTGTAACTACCAGCATTGAAATGAATATAGGATCTCAAATTCCTGCTCATTATGCTAAAGCAGGATAAGGCTGCTTTCACACATCCGGTTTTTCCTTTGCGGCACAATCCGGCGCTTTGCAGAAAACACAACAGATTTTTTTTGCCGCCGGTTGCGTTTTTTTTTTGCATAGACTTACATTAGTGCCATATTGTGCCGCATGGCCTTGCGTTCCGTCCGGTTTTTGCCGTATGATTTAGCTGATGCGGCAGCCGGATGGAACGTTGCCTGGCACGTTTTTTGTCCGGCAAAAAAAAAAAAAAAAAAACCGCATTGCGCCGTATCCGGCCGATGCGGCGCGATTTGCAATGCATGCCTATGGACGCCGCATGCGGCGTCCTGCAGCAAAAACTGCATCCGGCCGCCGCATGCGTTTTTTTCCACTGCACATGCTCAGTAGCCTGCCGCAAGCGCCAAAAACCGGACGGGCCGCATGTAAAAAAACGTATGCGAAGGATGCGGCATTGTCGCCGCTTCTGTGGCATAGGTTTTAGAGCCGGTTTGGCCGGCTCTGCTAAAACCGGAGGTGTGAAAGCAGCCTAAGGCAGCGTTAGTAATAAATGAATGGGAACGTCAGAGCCCACTAACTTATAGGACATCAAACTGTATGCAAAAAGAACTATGGCGCAATCATTTGGGGAAATACAGGTATTTCCTGCCATCTGGTGGCCAATGTGAGAAATACACTCAGCTTTTTTTATGAAGTAACAGAATAGATGAAAATTCAGAAACAGAAAAAGGAGGCTCTATTAAAGCCTTATTCCCATCTTCATAGATGGATGTTGTGGGATAGTACTTGTAAAACACAGCACTTCTGCCGTTTACGGTTTATTAAAACTGTAATATTCACACTTTTCCTCCCTTTACAGCTTGATGCCTATGTCCGGCCACCAGTGTTGTGTAGCTTGTAAGCAGTGCTCCAATGCTGGCTGGGATTAGGCACTAACGTTGCGCTCCACCTATCCTTGGCCAGTGCTGTTACATAGCAGTGATGGTCGGTCACCAAGGCAACGAGTTGTACACAAAAGAAAAAAGTGTTAACTCCATCTCCGGGCGATTTTCCGTGTTTTTTTTTTTTGCTCTCCTTCAGAGAGCCGTAATTTTTTTTTTCCCGCCAATCTTGCCATATGAGGGCTTATTTTTTGTGGAACCAGTTGTAATTTTAAATGAAACCATAAGTTTTACTATATAGTGTACTGGAAAACTGCAAAAAAATTGCGATTGCATGATTGTTTTTGGGATATTTTATTCACAGTGTTTACTATATGTGTCGGTGTGATGCCTCAGGTCGTTAAGAGTTCGTAGACACCAAACATGTATAGGTTTACTTTTATCTAAAGGGTTAAAGAAATTCAAAAAGTTTGTCCAAAAACGATGGCGCATTTTTTGCGCCATTTTCCGTGATCCGTAGCGTTCTCATTTTTCAGGATCTATGGTTCAGTTACGGCTTATTTTTTTGTATCTTGAGCTGACGTTTTTAACGGTACCATTTTTGTATAGATGCCGGTTATCGCATTTTGCGCAAACTTCGTGGTGACCAAAAAATGTAATTTTGGAGTTGGGAATTTTTTTGCCGCTATGTCGTTTACCAATCAGATTAACTGATTATTATTATATTTGGTATCGCCGTGTTCAGAAATGTTCAATCTATAAAAATACAGTGCCTACAAGTAGTATTCAACCCCCTGCAGATTTAGCAGGTTTACACATTCGGAATTAACTTGGCATTGTGACATTTGGACTGTAGATCAGCCTGGATGTGTGAAATGCACTGCAGCAAAAAAGAATGTTATTTCTTTTTTTATTTTTTTTTTTTTTAAATTGTGAAAAGTTTATTCAGAGGGTCATTTATTATTCAACCCCTCAAACCACAAGAATTCTGTTTGGTTCCCCTAAAGTATTAAGAAGTATTTCAGGCACAAAGAACAATGAGCTTCACATGTTTGGATTAATTATCTCTTTTTCCAGCTTTTTCTGACTAATTAAGACCCTCCCCAAACTTGTGAACAGCACTCAAACTTGGTCAACATGGGAACGACAAAAGGAGCATTCCAAGGCCATCAGAGACAAGATCGTGGAGGGTCACAAGGCTGGCAAGGGGTACAAAACCCTTTCCAAGGAGTTGGGCCTACCTGTCTCCACTGTTGGGAGCATCATCCGGAAGTGGAAGGCTTATGGAACTACTGTTAGCCTTCCACGGCCTGGACAGCCTTTGAAAGTTTCCACCCGTGCCGAGGCCAGGCTTGTCCAAAGAGTCAAGGCTAACCCAAGGACAACAAGGAAGGAGCTCCGGGAAGATCTCATGGCAGTGGGGACATTGGTTTCAGTCAATACCATAAGTAACGTACTACACCGCAATGGTCTCCGTTCCAGACGAGCCCGTAAGGTACCTTTACTTTCAAAGCGTCATGTCAAGGCTCGTCTACAGTTTGCTCATGATCACTTGGAGGACTCTGAGACAGACTGCTTCAAGGTTCTCTGGTCTGATGAGACCAAGATCGAGATCTTTGGTGCCAACCACACACGTGACGTTTGGAGACTGGATGGCACTGCATACGACCCCAAGAATACCATCCCTACAGTCAAGCATGGTGGTGGCAGCATCATGCTGTGGGGCTGTTTCTCAGCCAAGGGGCCTGGCCATCTGGTCCGCATCCATGGGAAGATGGATAGCACGGCCTACCTGGAGATTTTGGCCAAGAACCTGCGCTCCTCCATCAAGGATCTTAAGATGGGTCGTCATTTCATCTTCCAACAAGACAATGACCCAAAGCACACAGCCAAGAAAACCAAGGCCTGGTTCAAGAGGGAAAAAAATCAAGGTGTTGCAGTGGCCTAGTCAGTCTCCTAACCTTAACCCAATTGAAAACTTGTGGAAGGAGCTCAAGATTAAAGTCCACATGAGACACCGAAAGAACCTAGATAACTTGGAGAAGATCTGCATGGAGGAGTGGGCCAAGATAACTCCAGAGACCTGTGCCGGCCTGATCAGGTCTTATAAAAGACGATTATTAGCTGTAATTGCAAACAAGGGTTATTCCACAAAATATTAAACCTAGGGGTTGAATAATAATTGACCCACACTTTTATGTTGAAAATTTATTAAAATTTAACTGAGCAACATAACTTGTTGGTTTGTAAGATTTATGCATCTGTTAATAAATCCTGCTCTTGTTTGAAGTTTGCAGGCTCTAACTTATTTGCATCTTATCAAACCTGCTAAATCTGCAGGTACTACTACTTGTAGGCACTGTAGGTGTATATTTGTTTAACCCTTTACATTTTTTTAATTTTTTTTTCACTTTTTATTTTACTATTCTTCTAGGGGACTATAATGATTAGCAGTCTGATCGCTCATACTTTCTTGTAGATCAGAGCAGCATTGCTCTGATCTACACAAAAGCAGCTCTCCTCTCACACACAGCTCTCTGCCGACTGTAAGAGGAACTGACTCATACCTACAGGAGTGATCAATAACATGACCCTGTGCTACCATGGCAACCATCAGATTCACGTGATCACATCACGTGACTTCCGATTGAGCCGGGTAAGTGAATGCTTACCATGGCCCGCTGTTACATAGTGGGTAGCGAATCCACTCATGCCTGATAGCCGCACATGTCAGGTGTTCAAATCAGCTGACATGTGCAATGATCGCTTCCGGCTGCAGCAGGCAGGGATTACCCTCACACGATTCATGACGTACCCAGTACGTCATGTGTCGTGATGAGGTTAATATCTCAGAAACGGATAAAGTTTAAGAAATGGTAAATTGCAAAACTGCTTATTTAAGAATATCCATCTATGAAGGTGTGAATAACCCTTTAAAAATGAACTTGGTTTGAACAGTCATTCTATGCTGACAAAGTACATGCATTTAGGGTCAGTGCACCCTTGGCGTGGCCACACTTAAGTGCACTCTCCCACCTGTTTGTTTTCCATCTAGCTCTGCTCCCTTCCACTCCCATCTAATTTGATTAACAGTTCTGGATTTATAGAGCCAGAGAAGGGTGGAAAACAAATAGGTGGGAAAGTGCACTGAAATGTTAGGCCACGCCATGATGCACGGAGCGTATATCAGCACAGAATGACTCTTCACACCAAGTGCAGAGTCCCTTTAAGTAATGTGTTAGCTTATAATGCCATAAGATGGCTGTAACAGACAATCCAGTCATTCTGACAAGTGTATCTGTCACCATAACGTGATGGTGTCCAGTTTAGGCTAGGTTCACATTTCCGTTGTTTTGCATCAGTCACATGCGTTGCTTAACGCATGTGACTGATGCGTTGTACAACGGATGACAAAGAACAGAAATCATTGTCGGACTCCGTTGTGTGAGGGGGGCGGAGCTGAGCGGGGCCGTGGTGCTGAGGACGTCAGTGCTGCGGGGACTGCAGGGCTGGGGACAAGTGTGTGTGTGTGTGTGTGTGTGTACACATGCGGAGTGCGGGAGGGGGCGGAGCCGAGTGGGGAAGTGTCGGGCTCCTTGCACACGTATCCAGGCTAAATATCGGGTAACTAAAAGCAAACCACTTTTTGCTTGGTTACCCGATATTTATCTTGGATACCAGCATACACCGCTTAGCGCGGGCTCCCTGCACAGGTAACTAGTGTAAATATCGGGTAACTAACCAAAGCACATTGCTTGGTTACCCGATGTGTATCTTGGTTACGTGTGCAGGGAGCCAGAGAGAGCATTCGCAGCAAAATCCTACGGATTGCGCTGTTCAAAAAACGTTACAGGCTGCATTGCTCCCGCACGGCGGTCAGTTAAAAAACGACTGACCGCAACGCAGCGGATGCAACGCAGCATCATCAGTCACAATCCGTCACTAATAGAAGTCTATGGGGAAAAACTGGATTCCTGCAAAATATTGTGCAGCATACCGTAATTCCTCAAGGTGACGGATTGTGACTGATGCAAAACAATGGAAGTGTGAACCTAGCCTTAGGGGCAGCATTATTGGAAACAGGTACACTGCTCTATTACACAACACTAAATAAAATTTGTGCAGCTCAGTTTGTAGAACTGGATGGCTTGTTTCCATGTAATAAACTAATGTTTTAGCACTAGGATGTGCCATCACTTTATGATCAAGGTGGTCTGACTGTGGAGACCCTCACTGACCTAAAGAATAAATGCAGTTAAATATGGTCCGTACTGAATCTCCTTGCACACTGGCCACTGATCTGCAGGGAAATATACTGCTCCAAAAAATAAAGGGAACACTTAAACAACCGAATGGTACAATAGTGTTCCCTTTATTTTTTAGAGCAGTATAGGGTAGGGTTAAATCAGTGCTGCAGTCTGTTCTTTCATAGAAATGGTGGTGGGGGTTCCAGAGATCGGACCCCCATAATATGATTTAATCAAGTAGTTTTAACTCTGCGAAGTGTTAAACGACTGCCGATTGATTAATAATCTGTGTACACAGGACGACTTGGCTTCAGTTGTGACCTAAAAGATCAGTAGTCGATTGTGTAGTGCACATAGACCACCATTATTCTCGGCAGCACAGGTCCAGGTTACAGAGAGCAACGTGCTGCTGAGAATGATGATCTTTTTGTTTAGTAAACCTGACAAAAGAGCACTTTGCTTGTTCACCGGGTGATCAAATAGCCTTTTTAGACTACACGATTACCTTGAATGAGCTCTGCTAAAAACATTTGTCACGATACATCGTTAGGGGTAAATGGACCTTATGGTCTATGTCCCCACTAGCTGCTGCCATTTCTCACATTATTCCCCACTGTAATTCCTTTAAATTAAGTATGTAAAATGCAATAATACAAAACAACTACAAGGCGATAATCTGGGGACCACTACAGTGCAATACAGGCCAGGGGCCTAGATCCCACAACCCCCCATCACTGCATGTACTGTTCTGCAGTGGCCAGCCTAGATATTAAAGCAGCACTCCAGCAGATTTCTTGTTTTCAGGACTGGAATGTGGATTTAAATGCAAGTTCCCTGCCACAGATCTCATACTTGCCTGCTGCTGACTTCATCCTTTTCGGAGCCACTCAGGTGCTGTGGCACCACCTAGTGCCCGTAACTACTGATTGGCCAGAAGTCAGAAGTTACGTTGCAAAGCGCTCAAAGTAACTTTATGGGAGCCAAAGCGAGGCCAGAATGAAAGGAGAAGAACTCCGGCACTCAAAGACCCAATAAGAAAACCAGAGAAAAAAAAAGTATTCTTATTTTTGTTTTTTTTTCAGTATTATTGGTGTGACAAAGCCCGAAAACCATTTGACGTTTCGGCCCCTGCCCTTTATCAAAATCGGGCCATCAGATGGACTGACACATAGATAATGTGGGTTAGTTCACAAGAGATTATCGTCACTCAAAACCTGTGATGGGGTTTGTAATATAGACTGGTATGTGGGGTAGTAAGTAGGTAGATCATATAACTTTGAAATGTCACAACTCTTTGAATGAGAAGGTGTGTCCAAACTTTTGGTCTATACTGTATATATATTTATATTATAACTGACTTGTCATACCCTGTTCCAGCCCAACACTGCCCCTCTCATCACACCTGTTCTGCAGCGGGTTACTTGTCATTCGCCATTCACACAAGTGCAGAAATTAGCTGGAGAAGGTAATTAGCTTCGGATAATGAAGAGGTATCATGCCATAGTGTCAGGGAAAGTGTCCTGGAGAATCCTGCCGTGCATGGCATGAGACCTCTTCATTATCCGAGGCTAATTCCCTTCCCCAGCCGTTTATGTTCCTACATCAAATAGGAACCGATTTGTCCTGTTTCCTTATTCAAAACAGAATAATATAGAAAAAAACCCTCTCCTAATCCTGCAGTGTGATGATAGTGAATCCAGGTAACTTGGGCACTAGAATCCCATTTTACATTATTACACTGTAATCTATGGTCCTCCCTCCTATTTTTGGATTACCATACACTTTCATAGACCAATTGCAGGTTGTGACATTTCAAAGTTATATGCTCTAGTGTGATACCAATGTGATACTGTGATACCAATGTGATATGACTGAAAGAATTAGTGTCATTAGATAGGGATCATAATCAAAAGATAGTGATCCCAGGTATTATTTGATCCATCCAAAATTCAGTATCAGAGAGATGTCCTCTGGTTGACCCTATTTCACCATGACCAAAGCGTACGTGTTAGCAGATCTTGAACAAACCACGATTATGAGGAAGTAACGTTTACAATTCAACAGTCAGGAAACTCGTGGTTAGTTGACAACAGGTGTAAAGAAACTGGCATGTAAAATTCACGGCTCCTTGCAATATCTCCAGGAAACTGTGGTCGGACAGTGGTCAACTGGCAAAATGTGCAGGAAGCTACTAGTGCCCACAGCAGCTTGTGGTTAAGTTACATGAACATGACTCAGCTGTCACATGCTGGTCACTAATTCACCACTCAGTGCACATGACGTACAAAGTTTCCTATAAAAACACCGGACTCGCTTAATGAGATGGGGACATTTCCAGGACGCTCAAGTGGAGCACTGTTCCTGTGATGCAGATGCCATGTTGTTTCCTTCTCACTAATAGAGTCCCTCCGATGAGAAAGCCGTGCTACAACATACGGTAATGTTGATGCATATTTCTGTTATTGTATAAGATTCTATGACTATAAAGTAGTTCTAATGCCTATGTACCATTGATTATTCATGTGCTATTAAAATAAATAGTATCTTGCTATAAAAGAATCTTAGTATTCATGCCTGATTAGGATATCAGTGAGTGCTTTGTAAGTACGGGCTTTCAGCCCCCTTTTTAGGAGAATTTAGCAAGACATCTACCTACTTACTACCCCACTTACCAGTCTATATTACAAACCCCATCACAGGTTTAGAGTGACAATCTCTTGTGAACTAACCCACATTATCTATGTGTCAGTCCATCTGATGGTCCGATTTTGATAAAGGCCAGGGGCCGAAACGTCAAAAAAAACGGTTTTCAGACTTTGTCACACCAACAATACTGAATAAAAACAAAAATAAGAATACATGTTTTTCTCTGGTTTTCTTATTGGGGCTTTGAGTGCCGGAGTTCTTCTCCTTTTATTTATAGTTTTCTCCTGAGCACCTAATTGGTGATGCGAGGTTATATTCATTAATCAAGGCTAGAATGAGGCTCTCAGATTTACATTGATTTGTAACCACCAGGCATTCTCCATGAAACACTGGAGCACCCAACAGGTCACAAATACCAGGAGACCAACCGGAGCAGCGCTGGAAAAAGATGAAGATGGTGGCAGGCGAGCATAGCGGTTGAGGGGACTCACATATAAAGCACCACTCCAGCGGTGTACACTAAGGTCAGCTGAACGCAACAATTCTGGGACTGCCCAATAACCTAATGTGGATTACTAAATGGGCAGTGGTTTAGAAGTGCACGGCTTTACTGGCAGAACCTTTAGGATGACGGTTCCTTAATGACAACACTTTTTACTTTCAGATAACATTGCATTATATAGTGTCCTCCAGGTTTGTTTTCCTCACTCATGTGGTAGAGCGTCTACAGGAATCTATGATATGCAAACTATATTTTCTGAAGAATAGACTGCCATTAGCAACAGCTGATGGGTGAGGTTCAGCACCTTCCAAATACCACGTAAGAAGTGATTCATTGCATCACAATTTAGTTCTGCCTGCATTATAGAATTCTGCACCATTTTATTTGGGTCACTCAACAAGAGCCTATTATTATCACTCAATCATTGAAAGAAATGGAAGGAAACTCTGTTCTGATATCCCCAAAATTGATACCTCTATTGATCATCTATAAGGGGTTAGACTTGTTTTAGTATCCCTTATATGCAAAAATCCTCTTTGAAGAGGAACAGGAGTTGAACTTTAAGGGTATGTGCACACGATCAGGAGTCCCTGCGTCCTGGACACAGCGGGTCCTGATCTGCGGGGCAGCGAGTCTCCTCTACAGGAGACCGCAGCTTCTTGTACCCACAATCAGGGTTCAGAGCACTGCGGTTTCTCGCTTGTGTTTTCCCTATGGAGGACACATGCAAATCCGCAGCCAACAATTGACATGCTGCGGTCTGGAAAGACGCACCGCAGCTCAGTGTTTGCTGTGGAAAAAACAATCACAATGGGCACGGGATTTCTAGAAATCAATCCACTATGCTTCTACTGTACAACGCAGTGTTTTAGAAGCAGGTGAGACATGCTGTATCCAAAACACTGCAAACACCGATTGTGGGCACGCACCCTAAAAGCAATCCTAAAAGTCAATATTAACCCTTTAATGAGCCTTGCCACGACATAGGATTAATAATCAAACCAGAAACTCAATTTGTAAACACGTGTTTCAGGTGTTACTCCTCATCAGCATAAAGCAGGAGCTCTAAATTGTATAAGTGAGAAGTCTCTGACAGGGAGTCTAAGGGGTACAAATATCCTCAGGGGTACAAATATCCTCTCCAGAGAGGAAGAGGACTCGCAATCTACTGCCTCTTATTGGGGGGTAGCAATCCTAATTCTTGTTAATGAACTTTTAACAAGATTTACC
Organism: Anomaloglossus baeobatrachus; assembly: GCF_048569485.1. NCBI lineage: Eukaryota > Metazoa > Chordata > Amphibia > Anura > Aromobatidae > Anomaloglossus > Anomaloglossus baeobatrachus. Next base: position 441,073,058 of record NC_134355.1, read on the forward strand.
CTCTTAGAAGATTTTACAGCACCATTGACCATTATTGTGACACAATACTAGGAAAGGTCCTCACTGTCTCTCAAATTTACAATTCTGAGAAATAAAAACAACTGGGAGATTGCACATTAAGAACCCCAATAAGAGCATCTAAAATTTAGCACCAGGCTCTAACATATGTGGCGTAACACTATGTGGGGAGTGTGACCCCAAAGGAGACCATATTAAACAGGATCTCATTCAGACATAGAAACCCATCACCTTAAAAGGGGATTGTCTAGTCCTGGAGAAAGTGTAGACGAGCACAGCAGCTTGCCGATTCCTAACAGTGTGTAATGTATACACTGTTAGGATTCGGCTCTGCTTACCAAATTGAGTGGTTATCATGTGACCTCAAATATGCAATCTGCATTTTCTGTGATATTTTGTTAAATATTTGCCTAACAGAAAGGAATATGAATCAATAATAAAATAACTGTTGTTCCCCTCTGATGTTCCCACCCTAGCATCGCTACTTTGGTAATGCATCAGCTGGTCACATGATGACGGCTACAGCCAATCACAGGCCTCATCGCTGAGGCTTGGCTACTGAGGCCTGTTATGAATTTCTGCACTTGTGTGAATGGTGAATGAGAAGTAACCGCTGCAGAACAGGTGTGATGGCAGGAACAGTGTTGGGTTGGTACAGGGTATGACAAGTTAGTTATATATATATATTTTATAAGGCCACACTGGCTACTACCTGGCAAATCTTTAAAAAATCACAGCACAACCTGTAAAGAGAATCTGTCATATAAAAAAAATGCTATTAACCTGCAGATATAAGGTTAATCTGCAGGTTAATAGTGTTCTGACACCATACATTGCATCATTACAGATCTGGCTGTCAGTCAGTCCTGGACATGTGGTTACAGCTGCCATTCAATATGCACAGAGCAGTGACAAACTGCGCCAAGGCTGCCCCTATGACTGACCGCCCTAGGCTGCCGGGAAGAATAATGTTAATTTTGCTCCCGGCAGAGGGGCGACATGGTATCACAAGGCTATTAACCTCATAGCTGCAGCTAAATTGTATATTTTTATAGGACAAGTTCCCTGTAAGTATATATAGATTTGTGTAAATGTGGCAGCAAAAATAGTAATACTTACTGTCATTTGACGAGGAATCTTTGTAGGCAAAGGATCTTCATCTGTTGTCCCATTGGGTCCCAAAACATCTTTTCTTCTCTTGCGAGAACTAAGCTTTGTAGTGTTCTGAAGCTCCATTGTGTAGATGAGGGGAGTTGTGTGGAGGTCTATACAGCTAGATCATATGTGTTCTATCCACCTATGGAAAGATAGGCAAGTCATCATTCTACTGTAATGCTGAAACATTCATATGCTTGTTTTCCACAGATATTAAAGGCTATGTAATAGTAGGAAGACTAACAAACTGGAGGGTCAAAATATGTGCATTTTCTTAACCTTGCTTTACTATCTATATGTCCTTAAATTTTGTAACGTATGATTTCAAGATTTCTTAACTACAAAACCTAATAAAAATCATTTGAACAATGTAATAGTAGGAAGAGGAAAGCAATTGCTGATAGAAAGGAAGGCGGGGAAAAAGGTGAGGGTGGTGATCAAGAGTCCCAATCTATTCCTCCATCCTTCCATCCAGAACGTTCTGCAAGGGGCAAGACATTATGGCCTTAAATTACCAAAAATTAGGGAGAAACACTTATCAGAGGGTGATCGGAAGGGCGAGTCTGCGGTAACTACTGAAGATGGGAAACGCTGTCTGAATACAATAAACACGTATCTAGAGACGTGTATTGCTGGCTCCAACTCTTCATGGACTGATGAGATTACAGAGAAGCTAGAGAACCTGCCTAAAGCATCTAAGGCCCCTTTCACACATCAGATTTTTTCCCATCAGTCACAATCCGTTGTGTGACTGATGCGACAGATCCATCGGACATTATGTTAAATGTGATGTTGCAATTGAAAAGACGTGGGGGACAGACAGAGAGAGAGAGGGGGGGGACAGACAGAGAGGGGGGGGGGACAGACAGAGAGGGGGGGGGACAGACAGAGAGGGGGGGGGGGGACAGACAGAGAGGGGGGACAGAGAGCGGGAAGACAGGGAGAGGGAGAGAGAGACAGAGGGGGACAGAGGGGGAGAGAGACAGAGGGGGACAGAGGGGGAGAAAGAAAAAAAAAAGAAAAAGAAAAGAAAGATCCGGTTTTTGCCGTCACAATCCGTTGAATTTTGCAAAAAATGGATCAGTCGCTTTCCGTTTTTTTGAAGCACACAAAAGATGTTACTATGGACGCTGTCTCCGTCCGACGAACAAACATTTTTCCATGGATTTGCTGTACGACGGATGTAACGTCATGCCACCCGTCACTAATACAAGTCAATGAAGAAAAAAAAAATGGATCTCGCACTGGATCCGTTTTATGCAAAATTCGACGGATTGTGACTGATGCCAAAAAATGGATGTGTGAAAGGGGCCTAAGTGGATCACTGATCGCTTCATTTATAGAGCTCCCCATGGACAGGTGTCTGAGCAGCCGGGCCCCAAAACTGCCCTGCACATCTACATTGAGGTCGGTGGACACAAGTTGAGGTTTTAATACTAGAGGATAGGACCACCCTGATAGGGTACACCTTGTTGTAGGGGGGTGGCTTTTATGCTTTAGTACCCCATGGTATTTATATGTACTTTTATCTTACAGCAGGGATTATGCTTATTTTTGTTTCTATCTTAGGTTTTGTCTGTTAAAGGGCCACAGTGTGAACATGTTGCTATAGGCTGCATGTATACCAACTTATGCTCCGGCTCATTTCTTTGGTTTTGTTATCACCCATAGCTTCGGCCTCATAACAGCACGTAATGTTTTTTTAGTTATAGATACCGGGACATCCCTTTAGTCTGCACCTATACTACTTACCGTATTCTGGCCAACAGGGGATATAGCCCCTATATAACACATACCAGTATTATAGATTTTCCTTTTTTGACAGAAAGACGGTTGGATGCCACACACTATATATTATATATATATTTTTTTTCACCTATTAGATCTCTGATCAGCGCGAGAGTCCTAATACTCAGGCATGTGTTCTAAAATGTCATCCAAAAATCACCATTAAATGGGCAAGAGCTAAGGAAGCGGTCTCAAAAAGCTGAGTCAAGTGAATAACTGCTAATTGCAAACTAAAAAACAAAGCCCTGTAAGTGACACATTGGTGGAATCAAGGTCTCTGCCCCTACATCATTCACCTCTCGGATTACATTGCAATAGTCTACTGACAAATTGCCATTACAGTTGAGCAGAAAAGGAGAAATCTGGAGGAAAAGTATGCGGGTACTGCAGAGTATTTTTATTTTACCATTAGTTATATATTGAAATACATTTGGTGTCTAGGATATGATTTGGTTCCTACATGTTTTCAGTTAGAAGTCCAGGTGATTATTTTTTGTCCTGAGAGCCCATGGCATTTCCATTCCTGGACCACAAATACTGGAACATTTAAGAGATAAATGCCTGTAATAGCAGGACCAAGTTGATTGTTGGCATGGGTTACCTATAGACACATAACACTGGTCTGCATTTATAGCAGCTGGAATCTAGTGCAAGCATGTCTTATGTCTGGTAATATATTACGGTATGTGTCATCCTTACGTGCCCGGGGCACTCCCAGAGGTGCCAGAGCACAGCCTGTATATATAAATGGCCTGACACCTGGGGATTTAAATATAGCTGCAGCTAAGTGCACAATGTTCATCTGCAATCACTGGTATGTGCAGAGCATGTCGGGCAGCGCGCCCTGCTATGAAGGGTCACATGGCACACAGAATCACAGCAGTCTTGTGAGAACACGTGTTAGCTGAAAAGCTCAAAAACACTACAAAAGGAAAGGAACAATTAAAGGGTTATTCCCAAAATAGCAAGTTATCCCATAGCCACACTCCTAGCCTCCTGACCCCCAGTGATTCTGACAATATGGCTGTGCAGAGACCCCTCTTCAATGGAGTGGACAATGTTCAACCTCTGCTCCATTCATGGTCTATGGCAGGGGTCTGAAATTCGGCTGGGTATAAGGGCCACACAGAAAAAAAAAATCATTTGGGGGGCCGCATTCTTTTTAGGAGGTGAAATTTCTATTGGTACCATATTTTCTTTCTATACGCCTATGAATCACTGTGACATATTATATATATATATATATATATATATATATATATATATATATATATATATATATAATTTTTTGCTGGTAATACAGTCTTATAATTAGCACCATATGGTTATTTTGGCCAACATCATGTAGTGGTGTCCCACATCCTGTTTGCCTTATAGCAATGTGCCCCATCCTACTCCCCATTCTGTTGTAATGTGCCCCTCCTTGTCCCCTTGTAGTAATTTGCTCATCCTTATTTCCCTCCTGTAGAACTGTCCCCATCCTCAAGTAATATGCCCCATCCTGGTTCCCATCCTGAAGTAATGTGCCCCTTCCTGGTCCCCATTCTGAAGTAATATGGCCCTTCCTGGTCCCCATTCTGAAGTAATATGGCCCTTCCTGGTCCCCATTTTGAAGTAATATGCCCCATATCCTGGTCCGCATTCTGAAGTAATATGCCCCATCCTGGTCCCCATTCTGAAGTAATATGCCCCATCCTGGTCCCCATTCTGAAGTAATATGCCCCACCCTGGTTCCCATCCTGAAGTAATGTGCCACATCCTTGTGCCCATCCTGTAGTAATGTGCCACATCCTTGTGCACACACACACACACACACACACACACACACTATCCTTGTGCTGCTTCAGTGGGCAACACACACACGCACACCAAAACATTCTTGTCACCTGTCCTTTATTCTTTCTGCATCCTCTTTTCTGCGTCATGCAGCTCGCAGGCACGTGGACCCGGTAACGATTGCAGCCTTTGTCAGCGCTTCGTATGAAATTCAGATGAACGCTTTGCCAGCGCTGCGCAGAGTCAAGTTCTCTTTGCACAACTATTGCAATAGCAGCCACTGGCCAATCAGATACGCTGGCCAATCAGATATGCATCATTTGCTTGCCTCTGATTGGCTGGCGGCTGCCACTGAGTTGTGCATGAGACATCTTGACTCTGTTAAGCGCCGGCAAAACGTTCATCTGAAATAAAGTGGCTGACAGCTGTACACATACCGCGATCGTCTCACGAGGTCCACAGGAAGCAGATGAGGGGCTGCATGTGGCTCACGTGTTTGACACACTTGGTCTATGGGATTGTTGGAAACAGCCAAGCACTGTACTCTTATTATCTGTGAGACTACAGGAGAAAGCAAAGGCACTGGAGTAAAAAAAGATAACTGGCCGAAATGACAGAGCCAGAGTCTGATCATGCTGCCTGATTTGGACAGCATATGTCAGGTTACCTTTAAGGGAAACCTGTCACAAAAAAAAGCTAAGCAGAATGATATATGGGTTTGTTGGAAAAGATCCAGTAGAACTTGTATTTTATTAATTAAAATCCCTAGTGCGTCTATGGATTAGTCCAGTGCGTGGTCCTACTGAGTGATTGACAGCTATCTCTGCATGCAATCATACAGAGGAAACTGTCAATCACTGAACAGGACCGCCCATTGGACTCGAATGCAAACAAAAGCTATGTGCGCACTAGGCGTTTGTCACTGCGTTTTTGCTCAGAAAGCTGCATGACTTTGCTTCCCCAGCAAAGTCTGTGTTTTCATTTTTGCTCTCCGCACAAAGCGGTTTTTTTTGCTGTGTTTTTGTGGTGCCCACAAAAACGCAGCATGTCAATTATTACTGCGTTTTTCACTGCGTTTTACACCCATTGAGTTCAATGAGATGTTAAAAAACGCAATGAAAAATGCAAATTGCAAATATAGCTGCACTTCTATGACTAAAAACGGAGCTATAAAGGCAAGAGGTGTGTAGTACAGTCACGTGTACAGGAAGAGGATTCCTTGTGTTGGTAAACACAGAAGCGTGAAGTCTCCTGGTACCACCACCCCTGCTTCCAGGTGTAAGCAGCTGCTAAATCAAAAGTGAACAGTAGAAAAAAAAAAATATCATATTCACCTGTCTGCAGACTCCCGGGACACGTCCGATCGCTCCAGGACCTGCCGGTGATCAGCTGATCATATAAGTCCCACACGGTGAGGCCAACCTTTTACCGCCCGGCCGGCTTAAACAATCAGCTGATGCTGTCAGGTGACCACATCAGCTGATTACCGCCGGGTCCTGGAGCAATGGGATGGGAGTCTGCACAGAAGTGTGTAGTTTTTTTTTCCTACTGATGCATCAGCTGATTGTATAAACGGCTTTTATACAATCAGCTGATGTGTTATGTGATTCGCGTCCTTGAACCTGACACATCATCTGATCGCTTTGCCTTTTTTCCGGCAAACCTATCAGATGATATTGGATCCGGATTGGACATCGCAGGACCCTTGACCCAGGATTACTGCAGAGGGAGGGGGGTTCTTTAGTTCAATAAAGATGGATTCACTAATTGTGTTGTGCTTTATTTCTAATAAAAATATTTTCTGTGTTGTGTTTTTTTTTATCTTTACTAGAAATTCATGGTGGCCATGTGTAATATTGACATGACACCATGAATTTCGGGCTTAGAGCCAGTTGATAATACACAGCTAGAACTAACCCCATTATTACCCAGCGAGCCACCCGGCACCAGGGCAGCTGGAGGAGTTGGATATAGTGCCAGAAGATGGCGCTTCTATGAAAGCGCCATTTCCTGGGGCAGCTGCGGACTGCAACTCGCAGGAGAGGTGCCCAGAAAGCTTTGGCACCCTGCGCTGCGGATTCCAATCCCCAGCTGCCTAGTTGTACCTGGCAGGGCACAAAAACTGGGCCAAGCCCATGTCATTTTTTTTTGTAATTATTTCAAGAAAAAAAAACAACAAAAAAACGGCTTCCCTATATTTTTGGTTCCCAGCCGTGTACAAATAGGCAGCTGGGGGTTGGAGGCAGCCCGTACCTGCCTGCTGTACCTGGCTAGCATACAAAAATATGGCGAAGCCCACGTCATATTTTTTTTTTTACGTTTTTTCGTTTTTGGGCAAAAAACCCATGCATACAGTCCTGGATCGAGCATGCTGAGCCTTGTAGTTCTGCAGCTGCTGTCTGCTATCCTGCATACACTAGTGGATGGAGTATGCTGAGCCTTGTAGTTCTGCTTCCCCTGCCTCTCCCTCCAGCATACAGTCCTGGATGGAGAATGCTGAGCCTTGTAGTTCTGCAGCTGCTGTCTGCTATCCTGCATACACTATTGGATGGACAAAGATAAAAGGTTGCCTAGCTCACCTATATAATGGAAGCCAAAAAATCCTGGATTGTGCACGGAGAAGAGAAGGTAAGCAGATCCATTTAGGAATGATGAGGAGAGGATTCACCAGCACAGAAATCCAAGCAACTTGTATCTTTAAAATGAAGATTCTTTATTCATATAAGATTAAAAAGTCCATGTTATGGTAGTCAAGCCCATGTTAGAGAGGACGCGTTTCGAACATCCAGTTCTTATTCAGTCTCCTTGAGAGACTGAATAAGAACTGGATGTTCGAAACGCGTCCTCTCTAACAGCGGGGATTTCATTAAATAAAATAGAAGTTATACTGAAACATATCCCACAAAAATATACAGTGGAACCTTGGATTAAGAGTAAGTTGGTTTGAGAGCGTTTTGCAAGACAAGCAAAGCTCTATGAAAATTTGTAACTTGGTTTAATAATAATAATTATAATAATTTATTCATTTATATAGAGCAATGCTTTGCAATAAGAGCAAATACTCACCGTGCACACTTCTGGTTCCGTCCTTTCACCACACTCTGACCCGCTCTGGAGGTAACTTTCTGGACATATGTACTGTATACTGTACACAGTATACCATTGTACTTTACAGTATATACTATATAGCATATCAATTTGCCTTTATGGATACAATACTGTACTTTCTTATTAACAGTACAGCGTATTGTTTATACTGTACCTCCCGCACACTAATAATTCTATTATAAGCTAACGTGCAGTTTAATTTATATTTTTACTGTACTGTACAGTATTTTGTACTAGTGTTCTGTAATAATTTTATATGACTACAGTACATTATTTTGTATTACTGTAATAAGTTTGTAAAAATACAGCAAATATTTTTGGGTTGTGGAACGAATTGTCTGCGTTTCAATTATTTCCTATGGGAAAATTTGCTTTGATATAAGAGTAACTTGGTTTAAGAGCACACTCCCAGAACCAATTATGCTCGGAATCCAAGGTTCCACTATACGGCGATCCAAAAGTAATGATAATCGGTTATTTCTATTGCACACAGAAATTAAAATAAAATGTTTTCTTCTCTTTTCTTAGGTACCCACTAGTCCAGGAAAATAAATAAATAAATAAATAAATATCACTTAAATAGGCCACGATTCCCGGGAGCTACATTCATTTGAATATGAACTGCCGAGGAGTGAACATCAAAATGGAAAAAAACCAAGCTCAGAGCTGTCATCAAATACCTCTGCTTGAAAAAAATGACTACCAAAGACATACACAGCGACTTGGTGGAAGCATTGGGGGACTCTTCTCCTCCATATTCCACAGTTGCACGCTGGGCCAAGGAATTTAAGCTGGGAAGAACATCGACGGAAGATGAACATCGTGAAGGACGCCCATCCACGCCCCTCAATGAAGAAAACGTGAAAAAAGTTGAAGTTGTATTGGCAGATCGAAGAGTGACTATCAGGCATGTAGCTGAGGTCACAGGGATCTCATATGGCAGTATTCAAAGAATCCTTGCAAAAGAATTGCATATGAGAAAGGTCTCCGTGCGTTGGGTGCCAAAAATGTTAACTGACGAGCAAAAGAAGAAACAAGTTGACATTTCAATAGCAAATCTCGAAAAGTTCCAAGCAGACAAGGAGAACTTTTTGTCACGTTTTTTGACCATGGACAAGACCTGGATCCACCACTTTGATCCCGAAACTAAACAACAATCGATGACATGGAAACGAACCGACGCCGAAGAAATTCAAAGTGTCAAGCTCAGCAGGGAAGGTTATGGCGTCCGTTTTTTTGGGACGCTGAAGGAATTATTATGGTTTTGGAGAAGGGAGCCACTATTAATGGCTCCTACTACGCAGAACAAATAAGAAGATTGCGGGAGGCTATCAAGGAGAAAAGGCGGGGCAAACTGCGGGCTGGAGTGATGTTTCACCAAGATAACGCGCCGGCTCACAAAGCTGCAGTTGCCATGGCAACCATTCAAGAAGCGGGCTTTGAACTGCTGGTACACCCCCCCTATTCGCCAGATCTAGCCCCCAGTGACTTTTTTTCCTCTTTCCTCGCCTCAAGGAACACCTCCGGGGCAAGAAATTTGACGACAATAGCGACGTGATAACCGCTGATTTTTCTTGGAGGATCAAGAATTTTTTTCGAAGGGAATTTTAAGTTTAGAAAAGAGATAAACTAAATGTATAGACTTGTTAGGAGACTATGTAGAAAAATAAATATTTTTTTAATATATTCATTGTGTTTATTATTGATTATCATTACTTTTGGATCGCCCCTATATCATTCTGATCAGCTCCTATAACACCCTTCTTCCAGCTTAGATACCATTTTCAACCTGACAGGTTCCATTTATTATTAGCCCTAAAGATTCCCTACTGGTTGGATCAATGACGAGAGGATCAGTACCTGTGGTTATAGCTGTGTATGGCTTATTTTTAGGTTAGATCATGTACAGCCAGCTGTGTATGGCTTATTTTTAGGTTAGATCATGTATAGCCAGCTGTGTATGGCTTATTTTTAGGTTAGATCATGTATAGTCAGCTGTGTATGGCTTATTTTTAGGTTAGATTATGTATAGCCAGCTGTGTATGGCTTATTTTTAGGTTAGATCATGTATAGCCAGCTGTGTTTGGCTTATTCTTAGGTTAGATCATGTATAGCCATCTGTGTATGGCTTATTTTTAGGTTAGATCATGTATAGGCAGCTGTGCACGGCTTATTTTTAGGTTAGATCATGTATAGGCAGCTGTGTATGGCTTATTTTTAGGTTAGATCATGTATAGCCAGCTGTGTATGGCTTATTTTTAGGTTGGATCATGTATAGTCAGCTGTGTATGGCTTATTTTTAGGTTAGATCATGTATAGCCAGCTGTGTATGGCTTATATTTAGGTTAGATCATGTATAGCCAGCTGTGCATGGCTTATTTTTAGGTTAGATCATGTATAGTCAGCTGTGTATGGCTTATTTTTAGGTTAGATCATGTATAGTCAGCTGTGTATGGCTTATTTTTAGGTTAGATCATGTATAGCCAGCTGTGTATGGCTTATTTTTAGGTTAGATCATGTATAGCCAGCTGTGTATGGCTTATTTTTAGGTTAGATCATGTATAGCCAGCTGTGTATGGCTTATTTTTAGGTTAGATCATGTATAGCCAGCTGTGTATGGCTTATTTTTAGGTTAGATCATGTATAGCCAGCTGTGTATGGCTTATTTTTAGGTTAGATCATGTATAGCCAGCTGTGTATGGCTTATTTTTAGGTTAGATCATGTATAGCCAGCTGTGTATGGCTTATTTTTAGGTTAGATCATGTATAGCCAGCTGTGTATGGCTTATTTTTAGGTTAGATCATGTATAGCCAGCTGTGTATGGCTTATTTTTAGGTTAGATCATGTATAGCCAGCTGTGTACGGCTTATTTTTAGGTTAGATCATGTATAGCCAGCTGTGTACGGCTTATTTTTAGGTTAGATCATGTATAGCCAGCTGTGTACGGCTTATTTTTAGGTTAGATCATGTATAGCCAGCTGTGTATGGCTTATTTTTAGGTTAGATCATGTATAGCCAGCTGTGTACGGCTTATTTTTAGGTTATATCATGTACAGCTATCATAACAAAATGTTCTTTACATAATAAAACGCCTTTTTGTGGTTAATAGGGAAAAACCATACTAAAAAAAAAAGTGTTTCTTAATTAGTGTAAATTGTAATATGTAATGCATTTAGCTAACCCGGCTTCATTACAACACCCACAGGGGAAACCAGATATCACGCAACGATCATGGATGAAGCCATTAAAGAAATATTTATAAAAAGGTCAACGAATAGCAGATTTACCATGAAGGAGGACGGTGGGTGACATCAGAAAAGATAAACTGTGACCTTATAGCCGTCTGTCTCAGTGAAAGTGTAAGTGTGACACAGATACAAGAATACACCCAGCCGGCAAAACCCAAACGGCTCTGCGGTAAACAGAGAACGGAGGCCTCTACTCTACTCTACTAATGGGGATCGGCAATACAAGCCACAACATGGCGCTGTCAACAGCAGCCTGATCTCAGAAAGGGATTTAATCTCTTACGTCTGTGTCTGGTGACGCTTATTGATGGACGGAAATGTCATACGGTGAATTGCATGAAATTGTATAATAAAATATTCCCCTACTTGCAGCAAGTTTGGTGTTCTCGGTGATCATTAGCAGTGGTGAGCTGGCTGTCAATCAGCACAATGTCGGCAGTCTTACCCAGTCAGAGAATAGCAGAAAACGTGACGTCAGCGGAAGTAACAATCACTGACAGGAGTGGTCTGTGCCGGCAGATATCAGCGCCCCGCGCACAACCGGCAGGTAGTTAGCAATATACGGTCTGTTAGCGCTAAAGCCCGCTTTACACGCTACAATGTATCTTACAATGTGTCGGCTGGGTCACGTCTTAAGTGACGCACAACCGGCATCATAAGGTACATTGTAGTGTGTGACAGGTACGTGCGATTGAACGTTAAAACGTTCATCGCATACACGTCGTTGAATCCTGACGAATTGCACGTCGGGTTGTTCAATGTTCCCGAGGCAGCACACATCGCAGTGTGTGACACCCCGGGAACGATGAACAGATCTTACCTGCCTCCCGTGGCTCCAGCTGGCAATGTGGAAGGAAAGAGGTGGGCGGGATGTTTACGTCCCGCTCAGCTCCGCCCCTCCGCTTCTATTGGCCAGCTGCCGCGTGACGTTGAACGTCCCTCCCACTCCAGGAAGTGGACATTCGCCACCCACAGCGAGGTTGTATGGACGGGTAAGTACGTGTGACAGGGGTTAATCATTTGTGCGGCACGTTCAACAAATTGCACGTGCCACACATACGATGGGGGCGGTTACGATCACATACGATATCGTATGCGAAATCGTAACATGTAAAGCAGGCTTTAGGCACATAGATAAAAAAATGTAACAATCCAAGATAATCCTTTCAAAGGGAACGTCAGCAGGTTTTTCCGACATCACCTCAAAGCAGCATTATGTAGGAAGAGAGACTGATTCTAGCGATGTATCACTTAGATTACTGGGTGCAGCCATCCTGACAATCAGAATGTTTAGATTTAGTCATGTACAGAGTCCAGATAGCTGCCCCCACCCACACCAGGCTCACTATAGAGTTTATATATTGACAGGGGGAGTGTCAGACTGCTCTGCACAAGACAATGTACAGTCCAGAAATGATAAGTCCTGCTGCTTAAACAAACATTTCAGGAAAACCACATCTCAGACCTTGACAAGACAGGCATCCTTGAATTCTATGTTTTAACCCTTACATCATCAGATTACATGGCAATAATATCTGCTGACAGAATTCCTTTAAACTTATCATGCCCCTCTATATGCTGCTTGAGAAGGCAGGCAACCAAAACGTGTCATCTAGTGATGCTTATACATGCAGCAGTAGAACAGTCAGTTGCTTTTTGATGATTTCATCTATGTCGTATGTAGGGGGTATTCTATAGCTAGATGGGAGGTTTTGTCCATTTTACGGCAGTGCCCTCCACCCTCCACTTTTATTAACATTCTTTTATTTACAACGTATGACACCCGGCTGCTATTCATGGTCGATCTGAATCCTATCATTTTTATTTTTTAATATGTTTTAACAAAAATCTGATATGATATAATCCAATTACCCCCAGTTTATCAGTGCCTCTGCCCCTATATCATGCTGTGCTCAAATTACATAGTAAAAACTTGCTGACAGATTCCCTTTAAAGCAAAGGCATCTACCGTGATACTGCATAAACCACATAGTGAATCATGCCCAGATTCCTTAACAGGACCCACACACCCTGTCCCCGAGTGCAGCACAGTAGGAAAACAACACCATGTTGGACCTGACATTGATTTTCCAACATTTTTCTAAGTAGAAAAGTAACAGTAATGAAGGAATTACGAAAACCATTCTCATGCCCTGCCCGGTTTTTACATTCACTTGTGTCTAAAGCCTACTTTACATCAAATCTGGCCCTCTGTATCTTGCCCGTACACACATGCAACATTTGTTTTATATTGGCTTTACTCAAGTATGTAGTGAGAGTATAGCAGCCCTTTATTCACATGATATAGGTGACGTGATGCCTATGGGTCGTCCAATTACAGGCTACAGCACAGATGGCAGTGTCAGGGACCTCAAGACAAGGGGATTTCTTCCCTCCCCATCTGCTGGCATTTGCTTGGAAGGATTTCATTAGTATCAAGTATTAGCCATACCCAGCGTCCGATTCCCCAGTGCTTCCTTGTGACTGATCCCATCTTTAAGGCTACGTTCCCACAATGAACTTTTCATGTCGCAGAATTTCTGCTTCTATTATGTAAATCATGGTAATTGCATTTCTTTTTACATGCATTTTTATTGCTTCTTTCTGTATCTTGGTATGTCATGTTTTAAATGAAGCTGCTTTCACAAAACTATTGATAAACCTACGTGCGGATTATATTATATACGCACTGGAGACAGAGGAGAATCCCAACAGTGTGCTGATTGCACACCTTCGACAGTCTGCAGTAACATGGAGTGACTAAAGAAATCTCTGCTGAACCCCTTTAATGGTAAAGAATGTGAGATGGGAATATTGGTTATGTAATTCTAAAAAGATACAAGCACCGGATATACCAAACAGTAAATGTACAAGATTAAGCAGCTGGAGTGAAGGTTTATTTTAAGAATTGCTGTTACCTTGAACTAAGCAGCTGGTTTCTGTTCTAATAAAATAAGAGAAGGTTATTCCCTATTTTGCATCAACAGTCTCTACATGAATTGGAAAGTGTTGAAGTTTGCACTAATGTGTATACATACACCAACCACCCGATATAACCTAGGTATGATACTAATGTGTATACATACACCAACCACCCGATATAACCTAGGTATGATACTAATGTGTATACATACACCAACCACCCGATATAACCTAGGTATGATACTAATGTGTATACATACACCAACCACCCGATATAACCTAGGTATGATACTAATGTGTATACATTCACCAACCACCCGATATAACCTAGGTATGATACTAATGTGTATACATACACCAACCACCCGATATAACCTAGGTATGATACTAATGTGTATACATACACCAACCACCCGATATAACCTAGGTATGATACTAATGTGTATACATACACCAACCACCCGATATAACCTAGGTATGATCCTAATGTGTATACATACACCAACCACCCGATATAACCTAGGTATGATACTAATGTGTATACATACACCAACCACCCGATATAACCTAGGTATGATACTAATGTGTATACATACACCAACCACCCGATATAACCTAGGTATGATACTAATGTGTATACATACACCAACCACCCGATATAACCTAGGTATGATACTAATGTGTATACATACACCAACCACCCGATATAACCTAGGTATGATACTAATGTGTATACATACAACCACCCGATATAACCTAGGTATGATACTAATGTGTATACATACACCAACCACCCGATATAACCTAGGTATGATACTAATGTGTATACATACAACCACCCGATATAACCTAGGTATGATACTAATGTGTATACATACACCAACCCGATATAACCTAGGTATGATCCTAATGTGTATACATACACCAACCACCCGATATAACCTAGGTATGATCCTAATGTGTATACATACACCAACCACCCGATATAACCTAGGTATGATACTAATGTGTATACATACACCAACCACCCTATATAACCTAGGTATGATCCTAATGTGTATACATACACCAACCACTCGATATAACCTAGGTATGATACTAATGTGTATACATACACCAACCACCCGATATAACCTAGGTATGATACTAATGTGTATACATACACCAACCACCCGATATAACCTAGGTATGATACTAATGTGTATACATACACCAACCACCCGATATAACCTAGGTATGATACTAATGTGTATACATACACCAACCACCCGATATAACCTAGGTATGATACTAATGTGTATACATACACCAACCACCCGATATAACCTAGGTATGATACTAATGTGTATACATACATCAACCACCCGATATAACCTAGGTATGATCCTAATGTGTATACATACATCAACCACCCGATATAACCTAGGTATGATCCTAATGTGTATACATACATCAACCACCCGATATAACCTAGGTATGATACTAATGTGTATACATACACCAACCACCCTATATAACCTAGGTATGATACTAATGTGTATACATACACCAACCACCCTATATAACCTAGGTATGATACTAATGTGTATACATACACCAACCACCCTATATAACCTAGGTATGATCCTAATGTGTATACATACACCAACCACCCGATATAACCTAGGTATGATACTAAGGTGTATACATACATCAACCACCCGATATAACCTAGGTATGATCCTAATGTGTATACATACACCAACCACCCGATATAACCTAGGTATGATACTAATGTGTATACATACACCAACCACCCGATATAACCTAGGTATGATACTAATGTGTATACATACAACCACCCGATATAACCTAGGTATGATACTAATGTGTATACATACACCAACCACCCGATATAACCTAGGTATGATACTAATGTGTATACATACAACCACCCGATATAACCTAGGTATGATACTAATGTGTATACATACACCAACCCGATATAACCTAGGTATGATCCTAATGTGTATACATACACCAACCACCCGATATAACCTAGGTATGATCCTAATGTGTATACATACACCAACCACCCGATATAACCTAGGTATGATACTAATGTGTATACATACACCAACCACCCTATATAACCTAGGTATGATCCTAATGTGTATACATACACCAACCACCCGATATAACCTAGGTATGATACTAATGTGTATACATACACCAACCACCCTATATAACCTAGGTATGATCCTAATGTGTATACATACACCAACCACTCGATATAACCTAGGTATGATACTAATGTGTATACATACACCAACCACCCGATATAACCTAGGTATGATACTAATGTGTATACATACACCAACCACCCGATATAACCTAGGTATGATACTAATGTGTATACATACACCAACCACCCGATATAACCTAGGTATGATACTAATGTGTATACATACACCAACCACCCGATATAACCTAGGTATGATACTAATGTGTATACATACACCAACCACCCGATATAACCTAGGTATGATACTAATGTGTATACATACATCAACCACCCGATATAACCTAGGTATGATCCTAATGTGTATACATACATCAACCACCCGATATAACCTAGGTATGATACTAATGTGTATACATACACCAACCACCCTATATAACCTAGGTATGATACTAATGTGTATACATACACCAACCACCCTATATAACCTAGGTATGATACTAATGTGTATACATACATCAACCACCCGATATAACCTAGGTATGATACTAATGTGTATACATACACCAACCACCCGATATAACCTAGGTATGATACTGTGTATACATACAACCACCCGATATAACCTAGGTATGATACTAAAGTGTATACATACACCAACCACCCGATATAACCTAGGTATGATCCTACATGATGTGATGAGCACAGGCGTCTGAACGCCAAATTGAAAGCCGACAGGATTTAGAAGAGGAATGTAAAGATTAAGTTGCAGATCTGCTTTCTTCTGTCTGGCAGGTCCAAGCCTCAGATTTCAGGCTATATATAACCCTGCCTAATAATCCAGGTTACTAAATTGCACAGTCACAGTCATGGGGCCTAAAAAAACCCAGGCAGTAATAGCAATGCGCTGTGTCCCAGTATTAGAAGAATTGCCCGGGCTAGGACAGCTAGGAGATAACAGAGCGTCCATGCAAGTATAGCCTGTAATATATTACACAGCATTAGGTACATACAGGCTGTCCTAGAGGGGGCTGTCCTGCTCAGGACCCACTTACCACCCATTGCAGAGCACCCATGGAAAGATTGGCACATCTTCATTACATTGCTAGCCTATAGGTGATAAGTAGGGATGAGCAAACATGAACAGTAAAGTTAGGGGTCCGGAGCTCAGCTTTTTTTTTTTTAAAGTATGTGACCGTGTGCTGTTCGTATGTTAATAAAGTTTGTTGAAAAGCTGCAGCGCATCCAATCAACAAGCTTTATTGCATGCGGAGGATGACCGTACACTGCTGTGAACAATAAAAATAAAAAAAGGATGTGGGATCCCCTCTATTTTTGATAACCAGTGCAGGTAAAACAGACAACTGCGGGCTGCAACCCTCAGCTGTCAGCTTTATGTTGGCTAGTTATAGAGGGGATACCACGCAGATTTTTTTGTAAGTATTTAAATAAGTAAAAACAAAAAAAAAAGTGGCGTGGCGTCCCTCTATTTTTGATAACCAGCTAGGGTAAAGCTGATAGAGGAGGGTTGCAGACCGCAGTTGTCTGCTTTACACGTGCTGGTTATCAAAAATAGGTGGGATCCAACACCTTTTTTATTATTTTTTCCCTATCCACATTTGTTTGCAGGTCAATTTCCCCCATTTTGCGTCCTTTTGAAGCCCTTACTACAAGCATTTTACAGCAGAAAAGTTTGGGTCTTCAGTGACTTATATGGGGTCCTGGGTAAAGTTCAGGTCCTAAACCGGACTTTTAGCTGAAGTCCAAGCAAACCTGAACTTCCACAGGTCCGCTCATCTCTAGTGATAAATAAATAAAGCATAAGGAGCGTCTTCCAAACTGAGAACTGTATCAAATGTGATATTCCACAAAAAATAAGTCATATATCTACAGTAGAGGGGATAGATGAATGGTCACTTCACTGCTGGAACCCCTCACCGAGCATTGGAACAAAGTGCAGAAATTGCCACACATGCTCCGTGCGGCTCCTTTCAAGGTCTATGAAGTGGACAGATATCTGTCGTTTTTCAAATATTATACAGTAGTAGTGTGACGATCCGCACTGAGATGGTGACCGAAAAGTAACAGGAGGCTCGGAACCATCCTTCTACTAATCAAACATCATAAAGCAAACGTTGATCATGGGATTAGCTCCCTCTAAAGGTGGTGTCACACATAGCGACGCAGCAGCGATCACGACCAGCGATCTGACCTTATCAGGATCGCTGCTGCGTCGTTACATGGTCGCTGGTGAGCTGTCAAAACAGTATAACAGCAATAACCTGCAAGCAGGTAGATAATGCCCAATAGTCCAATTTACACAAGATAATAGCAGGGACTAAAACTTAACTTTTAATAATCCAGATAAAATTGTCAATATTACAAAAGTGCAGTAAAATTGCCAAATGGCTATAAATTGAAGTGGTCTCACCCAGATGTTCTCCAGGGACAAAAGGACACACCGATCCAGGGTTGATCACAAGCGGAAAAGACCAGGGTAAAGCATTGGGAGATGGTGAGATATAAACCCTGTCGTGCCCCGTGCCAATGCTTCCGCCCTGACAAGGGCAGCGCCCAAATGAGCTGTCTGCCCCACAACCAAATAAAGAAGCGTTCTCCCAACGCGTTTCCCTCTAAGTGAAAAGAGTTCTTCAGGGGAGATTAAAGAACCAATTGAACAACCTGCAGTGGCAGGGTTCAAGAGACTGATCAACCTGCAGTGGCAGGGATCAAAGGTACAGGCTATGTGTCCAAATACAGGGTGGTGCATGGACACTAGAGCCTGAAACCGCTATATACCCATTTGTTAATGATTATTACCTTCAGCCGTGCAGGGCACCCGCCCTGCACGATACTCCGTTCGTACTCACATTGCCGGCGTCTGAAGTCACTTCCGGTCATGTGACTAGCAGACTTCCGCGCTCCAGTCTGGAACGCATGA
Organism: Anomaloglossus baeobatrachus; assembly: GCF_048569485.1. Lineage (NCBI taxonomy): Eukaryota > Metazoa > Chordata > Amphibia > Anura > Aromobatidae > Anomaloglossus > Anomaloglossus baeobatrachus. Next base: position 441,092,236 of record NC_134355.1, read on the forward strand.
CTAACCATTGGATGGGGGAGACATCAATAGATGAGGTCACATCCGGTTTAGCGAACCTCACCATTATAATCACCCAAGCTTCCCCATCCTATCGCTTTGTACAGGGGGCGTATCGCTACCGTACAGCGCAGACTCACTGTATAATATTCCGTTCCTGCTCATATTGCCGGCGTCTGACATCACTACTGGTCATGTGACTAACAGACTTCCGCGCTCCAATGTGGAACGCATAAAAAGTAATTGGATATGGGAGACGTCAATAGACGAGGTCATATCCGATTTGGCAGACCTCACCGTTGTATGTCACATAGACTTCCCCATCCAATCATCTTGCAATAGGGGTGTGTCGTCACAGGTCATGTGACGTTCGCTGTTGATATACAGTTCAAACCGCCCACATATCGCAAAATAGTGCTAGTATACAACCACAACAATAACCTCCGATTTCGTTAATGAGTGATAGCTGAGATATATACAAAGCACTAATGACCAGCTAATAGAGCACCTAGGGTTTTTCATAAACTTATCGATTCTTATAAGGCTATGTGCCCACGCTACAGGATTTATCGCGGATTTGACGCGGATTTTGACGCGGATTTAGCGCGGATTTGCCGAAAATCTGCAGCACAGCTACTCCCCAGCCATTTCAATGGCATTTTGGAAATGCTGTGCCCATGCTGCGGATTTTTCCGCTGCGGATTTTGCCGCGGATTTTGATGCGGAACAAACTGCAGCATGTCAATTGTTTGGTGCGGATTTGGTGCGGATTTTCTGTTTTGAATGGGGAAAAAAAAAAAAATAAAATCCGCATCGAAATCCGCGTCAAATCCGCGTCAAATCCGCGTCAAATCCGCAGCTATGTGAAGGTGCGGATTCTGGGGGAAAGATGCGGATTTTGAGGCACAAAAATCCGCAGGTACATTCTACCGTGGACACATAGCCTAAGGAATTGGATTGTCTGCTCAACAGGTAATCAGTCTAAAATATGGAGATACATGAGATACCGGCAAAAACGACAATACCCACAGTAGCCAGAAGGTAAATTGAAGGGTATCAACATATTTGTATATGAAGAAAAGCAAAACTTTGATCAGTGATCCACAACTCATACTGCAAAAAGGGGGGGTGGGGGGGGACACAAAAAGGGAAGGACTCAATATCTTTCCCAAATCGGACCATATTGAATCTAAGGATTCCAAAGATACCAAGGGTCCCTGCTATTATCTTGTGTAAATTGGACTATTGGGCATTATCTACCTGCTTGCAGGTTATTGCTGTTATACTGTTTATTAGTGACTGGCATGGCTGGCTTCCTTTCCACAGGACCAGACACGGCTAGTTGGCTCACGGAGGCAAAAGATATATTCTCTGAAAAAGAATTTGTTCAAAAAAAGTATACTCCATCTTATACGGCTGCTTTCAAGGAGGTCACTAGGACCTATAAGGAACAGATTACTAGTTGGTGGGAGGTACAGAGCCTTGATAATTATATCAAAAGTAATATTGTTCCTAGGGGCTTACGCATCCCCCTTGTACCTGCTGCTAGGTGTCGGACTCCTCAATTGATGACTGCCTGGGAGAAAGAGGCTACTGCTAGTTCTCTCAGGTTGATGAAAATCCTTCTTATAGAAGAAAGGAATAACCTTGAGGCAATTAATAAACTCAAGGAACAGATTGAGGTCACGAAAACCTATCAAAACGAGAGTGATTTTTCGATTAAGGAAAATAGCTTGAAAAATTCTATCGAAAAATTTCAGTTTCACTTAAAAGAAAGGAAAGGTAGCTTTTTTTTTCACAAGGGTAACAGGAAAAAATGCACCATAAAATGTATTGTGCATTTTCTCCTGAGTACGCAGATACCTCATATGTGGTGGAAATCAAATGTTTGGACACACAGCAGTGCTCGGAAGGCAAGGAGCGCCATTTGAATTTTTGAGTGCAAAATTAGCTGCACCTGTTAGCGGACGCCATGTCGGGTTTGAAGACCCCCTGAGGTGCCTAAACAATGGAGCTCCCCCACAAGTTACCCCATTTTGGAAACTAGAGGCCTCAAATAATTTTTCTAGATGTTTGGTGAGCACTTTGAACCCCTGGGGGCTTCACAGAAGTTTATAGCGTTGAGCCGTGAAAAGAAAAACATTTTTTTTTACCACAAAACGGTTGCTTCAACTAGGTAGCTTTTTTTTTCACAAGGGTAACAGGAAAAAATGCACCATAAAACGTATTGTGCAATTTCTCCTGAGTACGCAGATACCTCATATGTGGTGGAAAGTAATTGTTTGAGCGCATGGCGGGGCTCAGAAGAGAAGGAGCGCCATTTGACTTTTCAAACGCACAGACGCAGTGCACTGATCGGCCGCTGCAGGACGCACGGTCGGATGCGATAAAAAAAAGCGTCGGGGATACGTAAAAAAAAAAGTCACGCCAAAAATTGACCATGGATGCAGATACGTTATGTGCATCCCTGATCAGCGCTTGGCGGGACGCACGGACGGATGCGATACAAAAAGCGTCGCAAATACGGAAAAAAGTCACGCCAAAAATTGAGCAGGGATGCCGATCCGTTATCTGCATCCCTAATCAGCGCTCGGCGGGACGCACGGACGGATGCGATACAAAAAGCGTCGTGAATACGGAAAAAAGTCACGCCAAAAACTGACCACGGATGCAGATCCGTTATCTGCATCCCTGATCAGCGCTCGGCGGGACGCACGGACGGATGCGATACAAAAAGCGTCGTGAATACGGAAAAAAGTCACGCCAAAAATTGACCATGGATGCCGATCCGTTATGTGCATCCCTGATCAGCGCTTGGCGGGACGCACGGACGGATGCGATACAAAAAGCGTCGTGAATACGGAAAAAAAAGTCACGCCAAAAATTGAGCAGGGATGCCGATCCGTTATCTGCATCCCTGATCAGCGCTTGGCGGGACGCACGGACGGATGCGATACAAAAAGCGTCAGGGATACGGAAAAAAAAAAGTCACGCCAAAAATTGAGCAGGGATGCCGATCCGTTATCTGCATTCCTGATCAGCGCTTGGCGGGACGCACGGACGGATGAGGTGTAAAAATGGACAGGGGATACGGAAAAAAAAAAAAAAAAAAGTTATACTCACAGTACCCAGAGGACTAGCAGGAGGATCACTGACCAGAAGAGCTGCAGAGGAACAGATGGCAGAGAGATGGACAGCTTAACAGGAGCAGCAGGCAGATCAGCAGAATGCCCAGGAAGGACCCAGCGATGGACGCAGATGTGATCAGGCCGGTGAAGACAGGTAAGAGGACGTCGGGGGAGAGCAGAGGGGGAGAGGGGGGGGGGTGAGAGCAGAGGGGGGGGTGAGAGCAGAGGGGGAGGGGGGAGAGCAGAGGGGGAGACCGGAGAGGGAGCTGCAGAAGCAGAATAGAAATAATGGGGGAGGCAGTCAGATCGCGGGGGGAGCGGATCGGGATGTCGGGGGGGGGGGGTGGGGTGGGGTGGTTGGGGGGAGCAGATCGCGGGGGGGGGGCACGGCAGGGGCTATCACGGCAGCGCGCACGGGCTGCAAAGTGAGCACAGTACTCACTTTGCAGCAGCAGCGGTGACCTCAGCAGCAGCGGTGGTCGCAGATCGGGATGCCGGGGGGCAGATCGGGGCGTAGGGGGGCAGATCGGGGGGGCACGGGCAGGGGCCTTCACGGCAGCGCGCAGGGGCACCACGGGAGCGCGCACGGGCTGCAAAGTGAGCACAGTACTCACTTTGCAGCAGCGGTGACCTCAGCAGCAGCGGTGGTCGCAGATCGGGATGCCGGGGGGCAGATCGGGGCGTAGGGGGGCAGATCGGGGCGTAGGGGGGCAGATCAAGGGGGGCACGGGCAGGGGCCTTCACGGGAGCGCGCAGGGGCCTTCACGGGAGCGCGCAGGGAGCGGAATACTTACCATTGGAGCAGGAGCGGCGGAGACATCAGAGGCGGCGGCGGCAGCAGCAGCGGTGGTGTGGTACCAAAAGTACCAGCCACTCCACGCTGCAGACATGTTGGGGGAGGGCTCGCAGGCCAGCACAGGCCTGGGGAGGCGGCCACCGGCAGATCAGACCGCCCCACTGCACACTGATTGGAGCGATTGCGCGTCATAGCATGATCGCTCCAATCAGTGCTGCAGGGGCTGGGGGCGGCATGTTTGAGGTCCACCTATGATATGCTGCTGCAGCTGCGGCATCTCATAGCTGGATCTCACAGGATCGCACTAATTCGGGCATTATTTTTGCCGAAATTAGTGCGATCGATGTGGTTGGCGGTTCAGATTTGAACAGCCAATCACATCGATCGTCGATAGGGGGTGGCGATGCTGCCCCCCCTGGGGTCAAGCAAAGGTCCCCTGCTGTAAGAAACAGCAGGGGACATCATTTGAAAGCCGTTGCTATGGCCACGGCAATCAAATGAAGTTTAGGCAGTAAAATTACGTCCCTGGTCGTTAAGTCACGTTAAAATAGGACGTAATTTTACTGCCCGCGGTCGTGAAGGGGTTAAGGGTGCGTGCCCACGATCAGGGTTTGCAGTATTTTGGATGTAGCGTGTTTTCACTGCATACAAAACGCTGTTGTACAGTACAAGCATAGTGGATGGATTTCTAGAAATCCCGTGCCCACTGTGCTTGTTTCTTCCGCAGCAAACTGAGCTGCAGAGAGTCTTTCCAAACTGTAGCATGTCAATTGTTTGCTGCAGGATTGCATGTGTCCTCTGTAGGGAGAAAACAAGTGAGAGACTCCAGTGTCCCAAACCCTGATCGTGGGCACAAGCAGTTGCGGTCTCCTGCGTTCTCCTGTGGAGGAGACACACAGACCCGCAGGTCAGAACCCAGTGAGTCAATGGCACAGGGAGTCCTGATCGTGGGCACATACCCTTACACTTCTAATGAAGAGACAACCTCCTACTGGTAACACTCACTTGTCAATTTATCTATACATTTCTAGGAGGAGTAAGAGGAATGACACCAAAGCGGAGTTCTACAGAAATTAAGTTGTAGAATTGTTGTTTTATTGCAAAAACAAGTATTTAGTGAAAAAAAAAAGACAGATGGGGAGACCCAAGAGGTCCTCTCTGTGTCCACCACAATATGACACATATACTTGCCACTTCTAAAACGTTATCCTTCGCCGTGCGGTGCCTTACTCTGGCCGACATTGGAGGTTACATTGCCATAGATGCCACATCACGGCCTGGCATCGTGAACAGAGGCTGGTACTTCAGGCCACAGGTGAGTGGAAGCATTTTCACAAATATAGAGAAAAATCTACCGACTTAGTCAATAAAGTGGTCAAACACGTGATCAGTAATTTGTCACAAGCTGCACTCTCCTTAGCAGAGCACAGGTGGTCTTACAGGGAATCTGTCAGCAGGTTTATGTTGCCAGATCTATCACAGACCCCGATTATCAGAGCTAGAGTCAGAGACAGCTTTGGAAGAAATACAGGCGCCCAGCTTCAAAATGCCAATATTAAATATGATTTATTATTGTATAAATCACTTATTAGATGCTTGGATTGTTGGAATGTGGAAATATAGGGGAACTGGAGACGGACGTTTGGTTTATTGATTAAAGTGCTCTATTACTAACTGAACTGCTCGCAGTAGTGCTGATGAAATTCCTGTTCTACGGTGATGCCGAGTCTACCGGTTTATGAACGGCAGATGCACCGCCCATCTGTGGCTGAAAGACAGTTTTCTGCCATACAGTGTATAGGGAGAAATATCAATCAGCGGAGGGCTGACGAGGGAGGTGCAGCTCATGAATACCAAGGACTCCTCATAGTGCTATTATAATGGGGAGGACTCCTGTGAGAACTACAGGAAAGAGACTAGTGCCTGCACTGCAGTAGTGACACCAGGCACCGGATATATAGGATAACCCCAATGACATAGTGCCTCTGAATGGGTCCTATATTGTGTGATGGAGAATATTATCAGTCAGACGTACATTTCAATAACGTCAGAATAAACCAATTACCATAGTTACATATTGTATCGGCTACTATCCTGGACATTACCATATTGATATAGAATTAGTATCCTGGCGCTTTATGAGCGGATATGATGGATAATACAGAATACATACTATAACTCACCTCTCAGATCAGGGCTCCCCACACATTGCCCCCATTCTAGGTATAGAATCCCTGGAGTATGGCCCAGTATAGCAGGGATGGAGAGTGACACACGGGATCTGCTGCCCTAATACCTGCTTATGGAGAAATGACACTCTCTGTACTTTGTCCAGCTCATTCCTCATGATAACTGCTGACACGTTTAAAGGTCAGAACGAAAGTCAAAGATATCCTGCGTGCTGCACACTAGTCACGGCACACACCCCATAGTATATAATGTGCCCTGCGGTCAGCACAGAGGTCTATGCTATCATCATTAATGATATACAAATACTAAGATATGCCCTCTTGGGTTTTTTTAATCATTCAGTTCAGGAGCAGAACATTTGTCTGATGATGGGCTGCAGCGGTGCCTGGACCCTACTGATGATAACAGAGTCAAGCTTCTTCATGGTGCCCTTTCCCAGACTAAACTCCTCCGCATGCTGCACTATTGTTGCTTTGGTGACTGAGGCAGCAGACGTGAACACAGCCCAAATAGACTCCCAGTCATCTAGCTTCCTCTCCTGTATCTGACTGCAAGCGCTGGTGACAAAGATCAATCTGTGCCCCCTGTACTGGGTGAGAACGGTTTCAGACGTCCGTGTTTCGGGTACTGGTGATATCTATCTTTAATACGGATGCCACACGTACCAATGTCTGTCTATGGTGTTCTTCACATGGACCATGTGGCCCCGCATGCACACATGTTCAATTTTTCTCTGGCAGCACGAGTGTCACATGTACCACACAATGTGCTTCATGTGACATCGGTGTGACACTTACCGGAGAAAACACGTGTCTCTGAAATAAAATTATTATACTCACCTTTCTCCAGCTCTACTGTCTTCGGCACTGCTGTCACTTGCTTCTGACCCCCCATTCATTAGACTCATTGAATGTGCACTGCACTGAGGATCTGGAAGCAGCAGCAGTGCCGGAGACATCAGTGCCAGGGACAGCATTGCTGGGGACAGGGGAGTATCCAGCAGTGTGTGTCCAGTGAGGTCAGGAGGTCATCAGAATAGCCAAGGATCTCAGATGACATCCTGACGACACCCCCCATGACACCCACGCTACAGCGGGTGTAGCGACTCACTTCATGGGTTCATCAAAGTTCATTGTGAACACCGATGAAGCCGTGATGTGGGTGTCATGGCGGTGTCATCAGGTTGTCATCGGAGTTCATTGTGAACTCTGTTGAACCCGTGACATTACTGCCAGGCCCGCACACACACTGCTGAGGGCGCCTCTGTGGTGACCTGGGCTCACCTTATAAGGTCCAGGTCTCTGCAGGGAAGCATACACAGCAGAGATGTACTCCTGACCAGGCCACGCACACTGCTGATGGTGCCCCTGCGGTGACCTGGGCGCACCGTATGGGGTCCATTTCACCGCAGGGAAGCACACACAGCAGTGTGTGTGAGCCTGGAGAGGCTGCTCTCACAATAAATGGGGAACGTTCGGTTCTTCATTGAATATGACAGCAGTATGGGATTGACGTGGGCCCCCCTGATTGGATTATGGCGGACAAGGATTAGGGCTTTGATAGGGAAATAAATAGGAAAAGAGAGTGTCTCTCGTCTTTATTTATTGAATAATTGTCTCTTTTTATGTCTTTTCAGGCTTGCTTTTGGGGACATTGTGGGACCTCACCATGGATTACGGCGGACCTTTTTTTTTTATTTATAAAAATCAAATAAATTGGTGAACAAAAGCTGGAGTCGGGGGTTTATGTTCAAATAAACTTTGCTATTCTCCTTTCAACTACTGGATCATATCTGTTCTATCTACGGTAATCTGTTCTATCCATTATCTATTTTATATCCATAATTTTTCAGGCTTTGGCCATCTTTTACACATTAAAAAAACTATTCATTTCAGGATCATGCATTTTTTTAGTGGTACCAGTCACACGGATGTCATACGTATGCAAACACGGACGTCAGAGGTATGACACACGGACATCTGAAAGGGGCCTGAATGTGGATGACAAAGGCAGCTCCCAACAAGACACAGCCTGAATAGATCAGAGATTTACAGGCTCCATAATAATAACTGGGAGACAATTTTACATTGGCGATAATATTGATAAACGCTTTGGACATTTGTCAATCCATTAACAGCAATACACTGAAAAACATGGAAATCAAGCTAAACCACTCAGGTATGAACACTATACCTGGATTTCCATCACTCACCGCAGGGTTTAGGGTTGGCTCCGCTCATTTACATCCATTTTACACTACTATGGAGCCTTTGGTCTGGTTTACAAATTGGGTGTTCACCCGGCTGATGACTAATGCACACGGCACAGTGACAGGCCTCAATCCCTCATTAGTACTCAATCAGTATTTCATCAGTATTTGCCAAAACCAGGAGGGTCTCCAAAACACAGAACAGGTGTCCGTCTTTCAGTCATAGTCTTCTCTGTAAGTTCCGCTCCTGGCTTTGACAAACAAACACTGATGCAAAAATACTGTGGTGTGAATGAGACCTTACTGGTGTGATACGGGAATGGTGCCAGCATTAACGGAAGAAAACTGCAGCCATGATTAAGGGAGGAACAGTGACCAAGAAAAAGAAATTGGGCATACTTTCAGTATCGGGGAACGAAAGTTCGTGAGGGTGGGCAGTTCTTGGGCATGAATTCCAGTCGATAGTGCAAATATGCCCCCAATGAATACACAAGCAGTCACAGCGATGAACTTCTGATCCCAGATACTGCAAAAATACCGAAAGTTGCCCCTTCCATAGTTCATATGTTGCCTAAAGCTATATGACATATCCAGTATATATGTATATATGTGAGCAGGGAATCATACGTCCAATCATAGGGTAACATTTCCAGACAAACTCTATACACTTGGATTGCTTACTAAGAAAAAAGAAAAATCCCAGCTGAGCAGTTACTCCAGATCCCTAAGACATTATTACTTTGGGAAATGTAACAATAAATGCCGGCCGGTCTCTTAAATACTTTACCACAGGATAACTGGATGGGCAAAGAGCAGGAAAGAAGAATTGGAAGGGGCCTGCGGGGAAACCCTCCTCCATGACTCGGTCCTATTAGAATGTGGAGCAATGACTGCTCTGTAGGTGTATACTGCTTGTATATGGGTGAGAGGAGCGCACATTTTACTGCGCTGTGCTCCTGTATACATTATCTCTGACCATTTATGACTTCAGGAAACAATCCAGGGAGCTTAGTGACTGTGTATATGTCGCAATGGGTAAACCTCCGCCATGTAAGAAGCACTGGGGACAAGGGTCCAGTGATCAATTCCTTATCTGTTCATAGACTTAAACGAGTTGACGTGTTGGAGCAAAGGCTCATGTGAAGCCTGCACCCCGGGCACTGCGCCAGGAGGAAGATTCCTAACCAGAGACCATGCTATGCACTCTGAGCCCATCACTCACCATGCCCTACATCCCCCGTGCCCATCACTCACCGTGCCCATCACTCACCGTGCCCTACGTCCCCCGTGCCCATCACTCACCATGCCCATCACTCACCGTGCCCATCACTCACCGTGCCCTACGTCCCCCGTGCCCATCACTCACCGTGCCCTACGTCCCCCGTGCCAATCACTCACCGTGCCCTACGTCCCCCGTGCCCTACGTCCCCCGTGCCCATCACTCACCGTGCCCTACGTCCCCCGTGCCCATCAATCACCGTGCCCTACGTCCCCCATGCCCATCACTCACCGTGCACTATGCCCCCCTGTGCCCATCACTCGCTGTGCACTATGCCCCCCTGTGCCCATCACTCGCTGTGCACTATGCCCCCCTGTACCCATCACTCACTGTGCACTATGCCCCCCTGTGCACATCACTCGCTGTGCACTATGCCCCCCTGTACCCATCACTCGCTGTGCACTATGCCCCCCTGTACCCATCACTCGCTGTGCACTATGCCCCCCTGTACCCATCACTCACTGTGCACTATGCCCCCCTGTGCACATCACTCGCTGTGCACTATGCCCCCCTGTACCCATCACTCGCTGTGCACTATGCCCCCCTGTACCCATCACTCGCTGTGCACTATGCCCCCCTGTACCCATCACTCGCTGTGCACTATGCCCCCCTGTACCCATCACTCGCTGTGCACTATGCCCCCCTTTGCCCATCACTCGCTGTGCACTATGCCCCCCTGTGCCCATCACTCGCTGTGCACTATGCCCCCTGTGCCCATCACTCACTGTGCACTATGCCCCCTGTGCCCATCACTCACTGTGCACTATGCCCCCTGTGCCCATCACTCACTGTGCCCCCTGTGCACTATGCCCCCTGTGCCCATCACTCACTGTGCACTATACCCCCTGTGCCCATCACTCACTGTGCACTATGCCCCCTGTGCCCATCACTCACTGTGCACTATGCCCCCTGTGCCCATCACTCGCTGTGCACTATGCCCCCTGTGCCCATCACTCACTGTGCACTATGCCCCCTGTGCCCACTCACTGTGCACTATGCCCCCTGTGCCCATCACTCACTGTGCACTATGCCCCCTGTGCCCATCACTCACTGTGCACTATGCCCCCCTGTGCCCATCACTCACTGTGCACTATGCCCCCCTGTGCCCATCACTTGCTGTGCACTATGCCCCCTGTGCCCATCACTCACTGTGCACTATGCCCCCTGTGCCCATCACTCGCTGTGCACTATGCCCCCCTGTGCCCATCACTCGCTGTGCACTATGCCCCCCTGTGCCCATCACTCGCTGTGCACTATGCCCCCCTGTGCCCATCACTCGCTGTGCACTATGCCCCCTATGCCCATCACTCACTGTGCACTATGCCCCCTGTGCCCATCACTCACTGTGCTATAGCAATGCCGGTGATCCCCAGAGACACAAGCCGTGCCCACATAATACCGTATGTACGGGGCAGGAGTGGAGGACCAGCCTGTATCACTTCACTCCTCTAACCAACCCACTTCTCACAGGATCCCCCCACTCATTGTGTACATAGATACCTGTTACCATGTACGCCGCCAATTACTTTCCGGCCTGTAAAAGTGCCAACAAAAGGCTCCGGTGCCGTCCGTGCCTCTATATACGGCGCAGAGTCCCAGAAGCAGCTCACCTCCCGGTGTGTCCGTGTCCAGGTTCCGGGCGGGGCTACTTACTGTCATAGTCTGACAGCACCGTCCGGAAGTACAGCTCATAGCCTGCATTATAGGGAGCAGCGAGGTAAACAACCCGCCGGGAACTAGAGCGCACACTGGACAGTTCCGCGCTGCTCCACGGCCTGCAGTGCAGTAACAGGACGGCTGCTTCTATGCAGGCTCCTACAGCCCCTCCTGTCTGAGCTATGGGAGATCTACAGTGCGGGGCTCCTACAGCTCCTCCTGTCTGAGCTATGGGAGATCTACAGTGCGAGGCTCCTACAGCTCCTCCTGTCTGAGCTATGGGAGATCTACAGTGCGGGGCTCCTACAGCTCCTCCTGTCTGAGCTATGGGAGATCTACAGTGCGGGGCTCCTACAGCTCCTCCTGTCTGAGCTATGGGAGATCTACAGTGCGGGGCTCCTACAGCTCCTCCTGTCTGAGCTATGGGAGATCTACAGTGCGGGGCTCCTACAGCTCCTCCTGTCTGAGCTATGGGAGATCTACAGTGCGGGGCTCCTACAGCTCCTCCTGTCTGAGCTATGGGAGATCTACAGTGCGGGGCTCCTACAGCTCCTCCTGTCTGAGCTATGGGAGATCTACAGTGCGGGGCTCCTACAGCTCCTCCTGTCTGAGCTATGGGAGATCTACAGTGCGAGGCTCCTACAGCTCCTCCTGTCTGAGCTATGGGAGATCTACAGTGCGGGGCTCCTACAGCTCCTCCTGTCTGAGCTATGGGAGATCTACAGTGCGGGGCTCCTACAGCTCCTCCTGTCTGAGCTATGGGAGATCTACAGTGCGGGGCTCCTACAGCTCCTCCTGTCTGAGCTATGGGAGATCTACAGTGCGGGGCTCCTACAGCTCCTCCTGTCTGAGCTATGGGAGATCTACAGTGCGGGGCTCCTACAGCTCCTCCTGTCTGAGCTATGGGAGATCTACAGTGCGGGGCTCCTACAGCTCCTCCTGTCTGAGCTATGGGAGATCTACAGTGCGGGGCTCCTACAGCTCCTCCTGTCTGAGCTATGGGAGATCTACAGTGCGGGGCTCCTACAGCTCCTCCTGTCTGAGCTATGGGAGATCTACAGTGCGGGGCTCCTACAACCCCTCCTGTCTGAGCTATGGGAGATCTACAGTGCGGGGCTCCTACAGCCCCTCCTGTCTGAGCTATGGGAGATCTACTGTGCGGGGCTCCTACAGCCCCTCCTGTCTGATCTATGGGAGATCTACAGTGCGGGGCTCCTACAGCTCCTCCTGTCTGAGCTATGGGAGATCTACAGTGCGGGGCTCCTACAGCTCCTCCTGTCTGAGCTATGGGAGATCTACAGTGCGGGGCTCCTACAGCCCCTCCTGTCTGAGCTATGGGAGATCTACAGTGCGGGGCTCCTACAGCTCCTCCTGTCTGAGCTATGGGAGATCTACAGTGCGGGGCTCCTACAGATCCTCCTGTCTGAGCTATGGGAGATCTACAGTGCGGGGCTCCTACAGCCCCTCCCGTCTGAGCTATGGGAGATCTACTGTGCAGGGCTCCTACAGCTCCTCCTGTCTGCGCTATGGGAGATCTACAGTGCGAGGCTCCTACAGCTCCTCCTGTCTGAGCTATGGGAGATCTACAGTGCGGGGCTCCTACAGCTCCTCCTGTCTGAGCTATGGGAGATCTACAGTGCGGGGCTCCTACAGCCCCTCCCGTCTGAGCTATGGGAGATCTACTGTGCAGGGCTCCTACAGCCCCTCCTGTCTGAGCTATGGGAGATCTACAGTGCGAGGCTCCTACAGCTCCTCCTGTCTGAGCTATGGGAGATCTACAGTGCGGGGCTCCTACAGCCCCTCCTGTCTGAGCTATGGGAGATCTACTGTGCGGGGCTCCTACAGCTCCTCCTGTCTGAGCTATGGGAGATCTACAGTGCGGGGCTCCTACAGCTCCTCCTGTCTGAGCTATGGGAGATCTACAGTGCGGGGCTCCTACAGCCCCTCCTGTCTGAGCTATGGGAGATCTACTGTGCGGGGCTCCTACAGCCCCTCCTGTCTGATCTATGGGAGATCTACAGTGCGGGGCTCCTACAGCTCCTCCTGTCTGATCTATGGGAGATCTACTGTGCGGGGCTCCTACAGCGCCTCCTGTCTGAGCTATGGGAGATCTACAGTGCGGGGCTCCTACAGTTCCTCCTGTCTGAGCTATGGGAGATCTACTGTGCAGGGCTCCTACAGCTCCTCCTGTCTGAGCTATGGGAGATCAACTGTGCAGGGCTCGTACAGCTCCTCCTGTCTGAGCTATGGGAGATCTACAGTGCGGGGCTCCTACAGCTCCTCCTGTCTGAGCTATGGGAGATCTACAGTGCGGGGCTCCTACAGCCCCTCCTGTCTGAGCTATGGGAGATCTACAGTGCGGGGCTCCTACAGCTCCTCCTGTCTGAGCTATGGGAGATCTACAGTGCGGGGCTCCTACAGATCCTCCTGTCTGAGCTATGGGAGATCTACAGTGCGGGGCTCCTACAGCCCCTCCTGTCTGAGCTATGGGAGATCTACAGTGCGGGGCTCCTACAGCTCCTCCTGTCTGAGCTATGGGAGATCTACAGTGCGAGGCTCCTACAGCTCCTCCTGTCTGAGCTATGGGAGATCTACAGTGCGGGGCTCCTACAGCCCCTCCTGTCTGAGCTATGGGAGATCTACAGTGCGGGGCTCCTACAGCTCCTCCTGTCTGAGCTATGGGAGATCTACTGTGCGGGGCTCCTACAGCCCCTCCTGTCTGATCTATGGGAGATCTACAGTGCGGGGCTCCTACAGCTCCTCCTGTCTGATCTATGGGAGATCTACTGTGCGGGGCTCCTACAGCGCCTCCTGTCTGAGCTATGGGAGATCTACAGTGCGGGGCTCCTACAGTTCCTCCTGTCTGAGCTATGGGAGATCTACTGTGCAGGGCTCCTACAGCTCCTCCTGTCTGAGCTATGGGAGATCAACTGTGCAGGGCTCGTACAGCTCCTCCTGTCTGAGCTATGGGAGATCTACAGTGCGGGGCTCCTACAGCTCCTCCTGTCTGAGCTATGGGAGATCTACAGTGCGGGGCTCCTACAGCCCCTCCTGTCTGAGCTATGGGAGATCTACAGTGCGAGGCTCCTACAGCTCCTCCTGTCTGAGCTATGGGAGATCTACAGTGCGGGGCTCCTACAGCTCCTCCTGTCTGAGCTATGGGAGATCTACAGTGCGGGGCTCCTACAGCCCCTCCTGTCTGAGCTATGGGAGATCTACTGTGCAGGGCTCCTACAGCTCCTCCTGTCTGCGCTATGGGAGATCTACAGTGCGAGGCTCCTACAGCTCCTCCTGTCTGAGCTATGGGAGATCTACAGTGCGGGGCTCCTACAGCTCCTCCTGTCTGAGCTATGGGAGATCTACTGTGCAGGGCTCGTACAGCTCCTCCTGTCTGAGCTATGGGAGATCTACAGTGCGGGGCTCCTACAGCCCCTCCTGTCTGAGCTATGGGAGATCTACAGTGCGGGGCTCCTACAGCTCCTCCTGTCTGAGCTATGGGAGATCTACAGTGCGGGGCTCCTACAGCCCCTCCTGTCTGAGCTATGGGAGATCTACAGTGCGAGGCTCCTACAGCTCCTCCTGTCTGAGCTATGGGAGATCTACAGTGCGGGGCTCCTACAGCTCCTCCTGTCTGAGCTATGGGAGATCTACAGTGCGGGGCTCCTACAGCTCCTCCTGTCTGAGCTATGGGAGATCTACTGTGCGGGGCTCCTACAGCTCCTCCTGTCTGAGCTATGGGAGATCTACAGTGCGAGGCTCCTACAGCTCCTCCTGTCTGAGCTATGGGAGATCTACAGTGCGAGGCTCCTACAGCTCTTACAGCTCCTCCTGTCTGAGCTATGGGAGATCTACAGTGCGAGGCTCCTACAGCTCCTCCTGTCTGAGCTATGGGAGATCTACTGTGCGGGGCTCCTACAGCTCCTCCTGTCTGAACTATGGGAGATCTACTGTGCGAGGCTCCTACAGTTCCTCCTGTCTGAGCTATGGGAGAGTAGTGCGGGGCTCCTACAGCTTCTCCTGTCTGAGCTATGGGAGATCTACAGTGCAAGGCTCCTACAGCTCCTCCTGTCTGAGCTATGGGAGATTAGTGCGGGGCTCCTACAGCTCCTCCTGTCTGAACTATGGGAGATCTACAGGGCGGGGCTCCTACAGCTCCTCCTGTCTGAGCTATGGGACATCTACAGTGCGAGGCTCATACAGCTCCTCCTGTCTGAGCTATGAGACATCTACAGTGCGGGGCTCCTACAGCTCCTCCTGTCTGAGCTATGGGAGATCTACAGTGCGGGGCTCCTACAGCTCCTCCTGTCTGAGCTATGAGAGATCTACAGTGCGGGGCTCCTACAGCTCCTCCTGTCTGAGCTATGGGAGATCTACAGTGCGGGGCTCCTACAGCTCCTCCTGTCTGATCTATGGGAGATCTACTGTGCGGGGCTCCTACAGCGCCTCGTGTCTGAGCTATGGGAGATCTACAGTGCGAGGCTCCTACAGCTCCTCCTGTCTGAGCTATGGGAGATCTACAGTGCGGAGCTTCTACAGCTCCTCCTGCCTGAGCTATGGGAGATCTACAGTGCGAGGCTCCTACAGCTCCTCCTGTCTGAGCTATGGGAGATCTACAGTGCAGGGCTCCTACAGCTCCTCCTGTCTGAGCTATGGGAGATCTACAGCTCCTCCTGTCTGAGCTATGGGAGAGTAGTGCGGGGCTCCTACAGCTCCTCCTGTCTGAGCTATGGGAGATCTACAGTGCGAGGCTTCTACAGCTCCTCCTGCCTCAGCTATGGGAGATATACAGTGCGAGGCTCCTACAGCTCCTCCTGTCTGAGCTATGGGAGAGTAGTGCGGGACTCCTACAGCTCCTCCTGTCTGAGCTATGGGAGATCTAGAGTGTGAGGCTTCTACAGCTTCCCCTGTCTGAGCTATGGGAGATCTACTGTGCGTGGCTCCTACAGCTCCTCCTGTCTGAGCTATGGGAGATCTACAGTGCGAGGCTCCTACAGCTCCTCCTGTCTGAGCTATGGGAGATCTACAGTGCGGGGCTCCTACAGCTCCTCCTGTCTGAGCTATGGGAGATCTACAGTGCGGGGCTCCTACAGCTCCTCCTGTCTGAGCTATGGGAGATCTACTGTGCGGGGCTCCTACAGCTCCTCCTGTCTGAGCTATGGGAGATCTACAGTGCGAGGCTCCTACAGCTCCTCCTGTCTGAGCTATGGGAGATCTACAGTGCGAGGCTCCTACAGCTCCTCCTGTCTGAGCTATGGGAGATCTACAGTGCGAGGCTCCTACAGCTCCTCCTGTCTGAGCTATGGGAGATCTACTGTGCGGGGCTCCTACAGCTCCTCCTGTCTGAACTATGGGAGATCTACTGTGCGAGGCTCCTACAGTTCCTCCTGTCTGAGCTATGGGAGAGTAGTGCGGGGCTCCTACAGCTTCTCCTGTCTGAGCTATGGGAGATCTACAGTGCAAGGCTCCTACAGCTCCTCCTGTCTGAGCTATGGGACATCTACAGTGCGAGGCTCCTACAGCTCCTCCTGTCTGAGCTATGGGAGATCTACAGTGCGGGGCTCCTACAGCTCCTCCTGTCTGAGCTATGAGAGATCTACAGTGCGGGGCTCCTACAGCTCCTACTGTCTGAGCTATGGGAGATCTACAGTGCGGGGCTCCTACAGCTCCTCCTGTCTGATCTATGGGAGATCTACTGTGCGGGGCTCCTACAGCGCCTCGTGTCTGAGCTATGGGAGATCTACAGTGCGGGGCTCCTACAGCTCCTCCTGTCTGAGCTATGGGAGATCTACTGTGCGGGGCTTCTACAGCTCCTCCTGCCTGAGCTATGGGAGATCTACAGTGCGAGGCTCCTACAGTCCCTCCTGTCTGAGCTATGGGAGATCTACAGTGCGGGGCTTCTACAGCTCCTCCTGCCTGAGCTATGGGAGATCTACAGTGCGAGGCTCCTACAGCTCCTCCTGTCTGAGCTATGGGAGATCTACAGTGCAGGGCTCCTACAGCTCCTCCTGTCTGAGCTATGGGAGATCTACAGCTCCTCCTGTCTGAGCTATGGGAGAGTAGTGCGGGGCTCCTACAGCTCCTCCTGTCTGAGCTATGGGAGATCTACAGTGCGAGGCTTCTACAGCTCCTCCTGCCTCAGCTATGGGAGATATACAGTGCGAGGCTCCTACAGCTCCTCCTGTCTGAGCTATGGGAGAGTAGTGCGGGACTCCTACAGCTCCTCCTGTCTGAGCTATGGGAGATCTAGAGTGTGAGGCTTCTACAGCTCCCCCTGTCTGAGCTATGGGAGATCTACAGTGCGAGGCTCCTACAGCTCCTCCTGCCTGAGCTATGGGAGATCTAGAGTGCGGGGCTCCTACAGCTCCTCCTGTCTGAGCTATCAGAGATCTACAGTGCGGGGCTCCTATAGTTCCTCCTGTCTGAGCTATGGGAGATCTACTGTGCAGGGATACTACAGCTCCTCCTGTCTGAGCTATGGGAGATCTACAGTGCGGGGCTCCTACAGCTCCTCCTGTCTGAGCTATGGGAGAATAGTGCGGGGCTCCTACAGCTCCTCCTGTCTGAGCTATGGGAGATCTACAGTACGAGGCTCCTACAGCTCCTCCTGTCTGAGCTATGGTAGAGTAGTGCGGGGCTCTCATAGCTCCTCCTGTCTGAGCTATGGGAGATTTACAGTGCGAGGCTCCTACAACTCCTCCTGTCTGAGCTATGGGAGATCTACTGTGCAGGGCTCCTACAGCTCCTCCTGTCTGAGCTATGGGAGATTTACAGTGCGGGGCTCCTACAGCTCCTCCTGTCTGAGCTATGGGAGATCTACAGTGCGAGGCTCCTACAGCTCCTCCTGTCTGAGCTATGGGAGATCTACTGTGCAGGGCTCCTACAGCTCCTCCTGTCTGAGCTATGGGAGATTTACAGTGCGGGGCTCCTACAGCTCCTCCTCGATGCCTTTGGATCACTTTTTTTTTTTAACATTGTTTGCTTGTTTATTTAGTTTTTTTTTTACATGACATACATTGTATGTGTTTTGGTACAGTTTTACAGTTTGGGTCATTACAATAACAAACATGCACTTTTTTATTTACATAAGTATTTTTTTAATGGTAAAATTCATGCTTTATTTTGAACTAGCTGTACTACCCGGCTTCGCCCGAGTTAATAACTGCTGTTAACAAAATAGAAAGTATTAACAAAAATGTATTCTGCACACAAAAACCACAAAACAAATAGAAATGTGATTATTAAAAGGCAAAAACTAAGCTAATAGAAGCATTTCACAACATATATTTCAACACCACAGATATTCCACACAGATTTAACTAAATTGGCCAAGTAATGTGCTCCGTCTGTCTCTTTGCAGGTCTGTTTTTTTCCAGGTCTGTCTCTTTCCAGGTCTGTCTCCCCGTCTCTTCGTCTGTGTCTTTCCCTGTCTGCCTGTCTCTGTCTCTATTCCTCTGTCTCTTTTCCCGTCTTTCTCTATCAAGGTCTGTCTTTCCTCATCTATCTTTGTCTGTCTCTCTGGCTGTCTCCTCCTTCCCTGTCTGCCTGTCTCTGTCTGCATGTCTGTCTGTCTCTTTCCCCATCTGTCTCTTTCACCGTCTGTCTCTGTCTGTCTCTGTCTCTTTCCTGTCTCTCTCTATCTGTCTCCCCACCGACATCTTATTACCTCACGTATAAGCTTCTTATACTATGAATGTCTTTTGTTCCTATAGCAACCAATCACAGCTCCTACTAATAACCTGTAGTTCCAGGCTCAATTTACTTTAATGGAGGCATGTTTTTTGGAGCGTAACTGTAAAACGCAGGGTTAATTTTTCCTGTCAAAATAGTCTACGATGTGCCCTGGGTCATATGAGGTGTCTGTGCAAAATTTTGTGATTGTAAATGCGATGGTGCAGATACACTTTTTGTTTCACTTTTTCCCCATTATGTAGATAGGGGCAAAACTGTTTGGTAAATTGGAACGCGCGGGGTTAAAATTTCAACCCACAACATAGCGTATGACGCTCTCGGGGTCCAGACGTGTGAGTGTGCAAAATTTTGTGGCTGTAGCTGTGACGGTGCAGATGCCAATCCCGGACACACAGCTTTATATATTCGATTACTTTTTCATTCTATCCCCTTCTTTTAAGTCATATTTAGTGATGAGCGAGTATGCTTGTTACTACTCGGTACTCGCACGAGTATCACTGTACTCGGGCTACTCGGCGGGGACCGAGTAATCTCGCGATACTCGTGCTGTACTCGTGGTCTTCATGTTGGCGCTCTTTTTACAGCCATCCCTTATGCAGGGATTGGCTGTCAGACCACTGCAATGCCACAGCCCTGTTACTTGTGGAATTGCAGTGATTGGCCGGCCCGCACAGCATGACCGTGCCTTTAGCCCGACACTTCCCCGCTCGGCTACGGCCCCTCCCGCACTCCACTCCGCGTGTATATATATATATATGCACGCTTACACACACACACACACACACGTTTTTTTTTTTAATTTACAGTTTTATGGTTTCTACATGCTGCCGGGGGTCATTTCAGAATAATACTCGGGTCTCCCATAGGATAACATTGGGCTCGGTGCTCGGGCCGAGTACACGAGTATTTTGAGATGCTCGGCCCGAGCCTCGAGCTCCCGAGCATTTTAGTACTCGCTCATCACTAGTCATATTGTCTTACAATTGGCAGCATATAGTAATTTTGGCCAACATCTTGTAGTAATGTTCCCATCCTGGTCTCCATCCTATATTAATGTTCCCATCCTGGTCCCCTTCTTGTAGTAATGTCCCCATGAAGGGCCTCATCCTGTAGTAATGTCTCCATCCTTGTCCTCATCCTGTAGTAATGTGCCCAATCCTAGTCATCATCTTGAAGTAATGTCCCCATCCTGTAGTAATATGCCCATCCTGGTCCTCTTCTTGTAGTAATGAGCCCCATCCTTGTCCTCATCCTGTTGTAATATGTTCATCTTTGTCCTCATACTGTAGAAATGTGCCCATCCTAGTGCTGATCTTGAAGTAATGTCTAAATCCTTGTCCTCATCCTGTAGTAATGTGCCCCATCCTGGTCCTTATATTGAAGTATTGTCCCCCTCCAGGTCCTCATTGCGTGAAAATGTGCCCATCTTTGTCACCATCCTGTAGTAAGGTGCCTTTCTAGTCCCCTTCTTGTGGTAAGGGACCATCCTATAATAATGTGCCCATCCTTGTCCTCATCCAGTAGTAATGTGCCCCATCCTGGCCCTCATCTTCAAGTAATGTTCCCATCGTATAGTAATATGCCCATGCTGGTCCCTGTCTTGAACTAATGTGCCCCACCCTAGTCTTCATTGTGTAGTAATATGCCTGTTCTTGTGCACTTCCTGTAGTAATGTGCCCCATCTTTGTCCTCATTCTTTAGTAATGTGCCCATCTTGAAGTAATGTCCAAATCCTTGTCCTCATCCTGTAGTAATGTGCCCCATTTTGGTGTCCCCCCTCCAGGTCCTCATCACGTAATAATGTGCCCATCCTTGTCCCCATCCTATAGTAATGTGCCCATCCTTGTCCCCTTCTTGTGGTAAGGGCACATCCTGTAGTAATGTGCCTATTCTTGTCCCCTTGTATTATTGTGTCCATCCTTCTCCTCATCTTGTAATAATGTGCTCCATCCTGGTCCTCCTCTTGAAGTAATGTCCCCATCCTGTAGTAATTTGCCCATTATTGTCCTCATCCTCTAGTAATGTCCCCATCCTTGTACCCTTCTTGTAGTAATGTGCCCATCCTTATCCCCATCCTGTAGTAATGTAACCATCCTGTAGTAATGTCCTTATCCTTGTACACTTGTTGTAGTAATGTGCCCCATCCTTATCCAGTAGTAATGTGCCCATCCTATCCTCATCTTGAAGTAAAGTCCTCATCAAGGTCTTCCTCCTGTAGTCATGTGCCCATCCTTATCCCTATCCTGTAGTCATGTGCCCATCCTTATCCCCCTTTTCGTAGTAATGTGCCCATCCTTGTCCCCATCTTGTGGTAATGTGACCATCCTTATCCCCATCCTGTAGTAATGTGCCCACCTTGAGGTAATGTTACCATCCTTGTCCCCATCCTATAGTAATGTGCCCATACTAGTCCCCTGCTTGTAGCAATGTCTCATCCTGTAGTAATGTCTCCTAATATGCTGTTCTTCACATACACATAAGAAAAAAAAAAAAAGATTCTTCTCACCTGTCTTCCATTCTCTTGGTGTCCTCTTATGATTCTTGTGGCTTACCAGCACTTAAACCCTTTGACTAGTGCGGGCGATGCAGGCAGGGGTCACCGTTGTGAGCGCTCTACTTCTGATGAATGTATTGGCAGTGACGCACAAAAAATCTCTCTGGAGGAGCTCTTGACCAGTCCCGTCCATATAATGGCTGCTGCTGGAGGAGTATGTGACCAGACCTGTCCATACAATGGCTGCTGGTGGAGGATCATGTGACCAGACCTGTCCATACAATGGCTGCTGGTGGAGGAGCACGTGACCAGACCTGTCCATACAATGGCTGCTGGTGGAGGAGCATGTCACCAGTCCTGTCCATACAATGGCTGCTGGTGGAGGAGTATGTGACCAGACCTGTCCATACAATGGCTGCTGGTGGAGAAGCATATGACCAGACCTGTCCATACAATGGCTGCTGCTGGAGGAGCATGAGACCAGACCTGTCCATACAATGGCTGCTGGTGGAGGAGCATGTTACCAGTCCTGTCCATACAATGGCTGCTGGTGGAGGAGCACGTGACCAGACCTGTCCATACAATGGCTGCTGGTGGAGGAGCATGTGACCAGACCTGTCCATACAACGGCTGCTGGTGGAGGAGCATGTGACCAGACCTGTCCATACAATGGCTGCTGGTGGAGGAGCATGTGACCAGACCTGTCCATACAATGGCTGCTGGTGAAGGAGTATGTGACCAGACCTGTCCATACAATGGCTGCTGGTGGAGGAGCATGTGACCAGACCTGTCCATACAATGGCTGCTGGTGGAGGAGCACGTGACCAGACCTGTCCATACAATGGCTGCTGGTGGAGGAGCACGTGACCAGACCTGTCCATACAATGGCTGCTGGTGGAGGAGCACGTGACCAGACCTGTCCATACAATGGCTGCTGGTGGAGGAGCATGTGACCAGACCTGTCCATACAATGGCTGCTGGTGGAGGAGCATGTGACCAGACCTGTCCATACAATGGCTGCTGGTGGAGGAGCACGTGACCAGACCTCTCAATAAGCCTCCTCCAGTTGTAAAACATATCATATGGAAAACTGCTTTTCTTTTGGAGAAGGCTGATAGACAGGGCTGATCACATGCTCCTCCACCAGCAGCCATTGTATGGACAGAAGTGCTGGTGGAGGAGCATGTGAGGAGAACTGCATTAAATAGATAAGGAAATGGACACTGTGATAACACGCTCCGGGATCGCCTTTGCTGGGTTCAAAGGGCACGTATTCACCTCAGGCAGACAGCCGAATTCAAGGTGTAACTGACGCTTGGTCAGGTTTATTGCAGTGAAGCATAAACAAAAAGAAAAAAAAACACCAACAAAATAAATCCTTGCCTGTCCGGCACTAACTATACACGGTGTTATCCTAACTACCAACTGGAGGGCTTCTCCCTTCCAGCTAAACCATACAAACATCAGGCACTGCTCCCACTCACAAGTGTCTCCCACACAGACAGGCTTACTGTGTTCCCAGATGGAGACCCTCCCCCAACTTCCCAGATTCCTTTTACCTCCGTCCTTCACCTCCCATTAATCCATTAGTAGCCAGGTGATCCTGACCAGGCTAAGTCACATAGGACCGATACCGGGGTGAGATATACCTGCCCTCATCCACTAATCCCACATGAGTCTCACATATCCCTCCCCTCTGCTCAGACCACTGCAGCTGAGCAACAGCAGCCACAAAACAGTGCACACGAGACAGGGCATCAGCATTCCCCATCCGCACCCCCGGGCGGTGCTCCACTGTAAAACGGTAGGCCTGAAGTGCAAGGAACCACCGGGTCACTCGGCCATTCCGTTCCCTATTCAAGTGCATCCACTTGAGAGGGGCATGGTCAGTGATCAGCCGGAACTTCCTTCCAATCAAGTAATATTTAAGGGACTCTAGAGCCCACTTAATGGCTACGCATTCTTTTTCCACTATGGCATAGTTGCGTTCATGCTTATTAAGTTTCCGACTAAGATAAAGGACCGGATGTTCCTCTCCGTCCTTCAGTTGTGACAATACAGCCCCTATACCGGCATCAGAAGCGTCCGTTTGGACCACGAACTCGCTGCGGAAGTCAGGAGTCATTAGCACAGGTTGAGAGCAAAGAGCTAGTTTTAAGTTATGGAAGGCTTCTTCAGCTGCCGTGGTCCATTTGATCATGACAGAGTCTTTCCCTTTGGTAAGGTCTGTCAGGGGAACAGCGGTAGCCGCAAAATTGGGAATGAACCGTCGGTAGTAGCCGGCTATTCCCAAAAATGCTCTCACCTGCTTCTTGTTGACTGGTTGCGGCCATTTCTGAATGGCTTGTATCTTGTCAATCTGGGGTTTAACAATTCCCCTCCCAATTACGTATCCCAAATACCGGGCTTCTTCCAGCCCGATATGACATTTCTTGGGGTTTGCTGTTAGACCCGCCTCCCGCAGGTCCTCAATCACAGCCTCTAGTTTCTGGAGGTGCGTCTCCCAGTCCAGGCTGTAAATGACTATGTCATCCAAATACGCAGAAGCGTACTGCCTATGGGGCCTCAGGACTCGGTCCATCAACCTTTGAAAGGTTGCCGGTGCCCCGTGTAGTCCAAACGGCATATACACATACTGGTATAAACCTTCCGGTGTAGAAAACGCGGTTTTCTCTTTAGCGGCCTCTGTTAGCGGGATCTGCCAATAGCCCTTCGTTAAGTCTAGGGTCGTGATATACCGGGCTTTTCCAAGCCGATCTATTAATTCATCGACCCGTGGCATAGGGTATGCATCAAATTTGGAGACCGCATTTAATCTCCTGAAGTCATTGCAGAATCTAATGGAGCCGTCTGGTTTCGGTATTAACACAATCGGACTCGACCAGGCGCTATGCGATTCCTCGATTACACCTAACTCTAACATGGTCTTCACTTCTCGGGAGACAGCTTCCCGCCGAGCCTCCGGTATTCGGTAGGGCTTTACTTGAACTGTTACCCCAGGCTCTGTTATGATGTCATGTTTAATGAGAGTGGTCTGCCCGGGCTTTTCCGAGAAAAACTCGTGATTGTTGATTACAAACTGCTTGACGTCGGTCTTTTGCCGCTCCGACAGAGTCTCCGCCGTCCCGACATCCGGTATGGTCTGCTTGCAGACCGGAAGGGCCAGACCTGCTGACAGAGCTGGACGGTCCTTCCAGGGTTTTATCAGATTCACGTGATAAATCTGTTCAGGCTTCCTTTTACCAGCCTGGTACACTTTGTAGTTTACCTCACCCACCCGTTCCTTAATTTCAAAGGGGCCTTGCCACTTTGCCAGAAATTTGCTTTCTGCCGTGGGGACCAGGATCAACACCCTATCTCCGGGTGCAAAAGTACGGATCTTGGCCCCCCTATCATAAATCCTTTTCTGTGCTCCTTGAGCCTGTATCATATGCTCTTTAACGATGGGCATCACCGCCGCAATACGGTCCTGCATTTGGGTTACATGGTCTATTACGCTTTTGAACGGGGTGACCTGTCCCTCCCAGGTTTCTTTAGCGACATCTAACAGTCCACGGGGACGTCGGGCGTACAGAAGCTCGAAAGGAGAGAACCCGGTGGAAGACTGGGGCACCTCCCGGATGGCAAAAAGCAAATACGGGAGTAAGTAGTCCCAGTTCTTCCAGTCCTTGTCTATCGCCTTACGGAGCATCTGTTTCAAAGTTTTGTTAAACCGTTCGACCAGTCCGTCCGTTTGAGGGTGATACACGGAGGTGCGTAACTGTGCTATTTGTAACAGCCTGCAGAGTTCTTTCATTACTTTAGACATAAAGGGGGTTCCTTGGTCTGTGAGTATTTGTTTTGGGACACCAACCCGACTAAACACATGGACCAGCTCCTTGGCAATGGTCTTGGTGGCCGTGTTACGCAAAGGGATGGCCTCGGGGTAACGAGTGGCATAATCCAAGATGACAAGGATGTGCTGGTGACCTCGTGCAGACTTGGGGAGGGGTCCAACTAAATCCATCCCAATTCTCTCAAATGGGATCTCGATGATAGGCAGAGGTACTAAGGGGCTACAGAAACGGGGCCTAGGCGCAGAGATTTGGCAGTCGGGACAAGACTCGCAATAGGTGCGAATATCGTGATGCATGCCGGGCCAAACAAAACAGTGTAATATCCTTTCGGTAGTTTTCTGGACCCCCAGGTGTCCCCCCATCATGTGTCCGTGTGCCAGGTCCAGCACTCTCCGCCTGTAGGCTCTCGGCACAACCAATCGTTGTACTGTGTCATCCCCCTTCTTCTCTATCTGATAGAGAAAGTCATTCTCCAGTGCCATGTAGGGGTAAGACAGCCTAGTACCTGCATCCACCTGCACCCCGTTTATCATTTTAACATTTTTTATAGCCTGAGAAAGGGTAGGATCTCTCATTTGCTCACTTTGGAAGTCATCTTTCTGGACTTCCAAATTCAGCCAAGAGGAAGGGGGACAGCCACCCGTGTCCGCCTCTGCCCCGGGTTCATCGGAATCACCCGCCAGAACTGAAAAGGGGAACTGGGGGTTGTTTTCAGCGGATTCCTCCTCTGAACCCTCTTGTGGGGCATCCTCTAGTGGCTCCGGGCCCACACAAGGTGTGGGAGAAGGATCATCCGTGCGGCTACCCTGGGGTACTAATTGGTTCTCCCACAACTGCCAGAAGTGGGGAAAATCCCTGCCTAAAATGATATCATGCAATAGTGCTGGTACTAGTCCCACCTTATGATGCACAGACCCATAGGGCGTAGTAATGCAGGAGACCGTTGTGAGGTACAAGCAGGTGTCTCCATGCACACATGTCACAGAAAATTTATCTGACTGTCCCATCGGGACTGCTACCAGACTGGCCTTTACCAGAGTCACCACACTTCCCGAGTCTAATAGTGCAACAACAGTATTGCCATCAATGGACACTTCACACAGGTGTTTTTTCATATCGCCTTGACATGCAGCAACACACACTACCCGTGCAACCATAGCCCTGCGTTTTTCAAAGTCCATGACATCACACTGCATCGGTTCTGCAGTTACTGGACAGTTTGCAGCAATGTGGCCCGCCTCCTGGCAGCGGAAACACCTCACGTGCCCCTTGCTAAGACCATAGTTTGGCACCTTAGCCCTCACAGGGCCAGCAGTCCTGTTTTCCTCCTCCACTGCCTTAGGATATTTTCCTCCTCCCCATGACCCTGGAACAGTCTTACCAGATCCTCGTCGAGAAGGGGAAGAGCGAGGATGTGTAGCATCGTCCATAAGTCCTTCTGCCAAGGAATAACGCTCCACTAGATCCACTAGCTGATCCGCTGTCGTGGGGTTTCCATGGCTTACCCACCTCTTCAGAGATGGCGGTAGAGCTCTTAGGTATTTATCAAGAACGATTCTTTGTACCATCTCTGGCGCCGTCAAAACCTCGGGCTGTAGCCATTTCTTGGTCAAGTGAATGAGGTCAAACATCTGTGACCGCGGTGGTTTATCGGGCTGATAAGTCCATTGATGAACTCTCTGTGCTCGCACGGCCGTCGTCACTCCCAGCCGGGCAAGGATCTCGGCTTTTAGTTTATCAAAGTCATGCGCTGCTTCAGGCTCAAGATCAACGTAGGCTTTTTGGGCCTCACCTGCCAGAAACGGTGCAAGCAAGTCGGCCCATCGCTCCTTTGGCCACTTTTCCCGCTCCGCCGTCCGTTCAAACGTGGTCAGGTAAGCTTCCACATCGTCCTCTGTGGTTAATTTCTGCCAGCACCGACTCACATGAATCACCCTCTGGTCAGCCTCCGCATTACTCTCCGGTACGGTCGCCAGACGCTGCGCCACCTGCTGCAAAAGTTGGCGGTCTTTAACCGTCGATTCCACCAGTTCCTTCAACTGTGCCGACATCAAGCGATTAGCCTCCTGCTGCACAGCTGCGGATTGTACCAGCGCTTTCACCACGTCATCCATTATGATGCGCTGTAACGTGCTGCCCGCGTTCTCCACCACAATGTGATAACACGCTCCGGGATCGCCTTTGCTGGGTTCAAAGGGCACGTATTCACCTCAGGCAGACAGCCGAATTCAAGGTGTAACTGACGCTTGGTCAGGTTTATTGCAGTGAAGCATAAACAAAAAGAAAAAAAAAACACCAACAAAATAAATCCTTGCCTGTCCGGCACTAACTATACACGGTGTTATCCTAACTACCAACTGGAGGGCTTCTCCCTTCCAGCTAAACCATACAAACATCAGGCACTGCTCCCACTCACAAGTGTCTCCCACACAGACAGGCTTACTGTGTTCCCAGATGGAGACCCTCCCCCAACTTCCCAGATTCCTTTTACCTCCGTCCTTCACCTCCCATTAATCCATTAGTAGCCAGGTGATCCTGACCAGGCTAAGTCACATAGGACCGATACCGGGGTGAGATATACCTGCCCTCATCCACTAATCCCACATGAGTCTCACAACACTTTAAAGGGAATTTGTCACCAGGTTTTTGCTCCCCATCTGAGAGCAGCATAATATAGAGACAGAGACTCTGATTCCAGCGATGTGTCACTTACTGATGTCATTTTGATAAAATCAATGTTATTTCACAGACCCGTGTTTTCTCCGGTACCTATCACACGTATGACCATAACCATGCGTGTGACTGGTACCGGCCTTAAATTCCTTTGAGGGGCTTATATATTAGAAATTCCAAAAGTGATAACATTTTTAAAACCGCACCCCTTAAATATTCAAGCTGCTGTCAGGAAATGTTTTAGGCTATGTGCGCACTAGAAAAGTGATTTTTCTCAAGAAAATTTCGAGAAACTTCTGGGAGTTGAAGATTACCGCACCTGCGGTAAAAAAACGCACAAAAACTGCAGAAAAAACGCATGCGTTTTTGCCGTGTTTTTTCCGCAGGTTGGTCGCTGCGTTTTTTATGCTGTAATTGCAATAAATAATATAGATAATAGATAGCCAGACAGATAATGGATAGAGGGAAAAATGGATAGACAGATAATAGATGAGAAAGACCTATATAATTTCCCTTCTCCCTGCATATTCTAAGCTAGCGCCCTTTAGTGACTTTCATGTGGCACTAAAGGGTGCTTAGCCTTGTATTTAGCCAAATAATAAATAATTTAAAAAACCCGACGTGAGGGCCCCCCCCTATCTTTTGTAGCCAACTAGGGTAAAGCAGACGCCTGCAGACAACAGCTGGCAGCTTTACCTTGGCTGGTAATTGAAAACAGAGGGCACCCCACGCTATTATTTTAAATTAAATAAAAAATTTAAAACAAAAAATGTGGGGGTCCCCCCCAAATTGGATCACCAGCCAAGGTAAAGCAGACAGCTGTGGTCTAGTATTCTCAGACTAGGGAGGTCCACTGTTATTGGACACTCCCCAGCATAAAAATAGCAGGCCACAGCCGCCCCAGAAGTGGCGCATCCATTAGATGTGCCAATCCTGGCGCTTTGCCCCAACTCATCCCATTGCCCTGGTGCGGTGGCAAACGGGGTAATATATGGGGTTGATGCCAGATGTGTAATGTCACCTGGCATCAGGCCCTGGGGTTAGTGATGTCGGGTATCTGGTAGACGCTTGACATCACCAACCCAGTCAGTAATAAAAAAAAATTTAAAAAAAAATAGACAACAAAGTTTTATTTGAAAAAACACTGCCCAAAACATTGTTCTTTTCAATAAATTGGTGAAAGAGGGAATCAATTCCAGGTCCGGCGTAATCCAATAAGGGGATCCCACGACGATCTATACCATCTTCATTGACTGGGACAGTGACTAACAAAATGTTCCCCAGTGGCTGGGAGACTAGTGCAGTGACCTGAGCTAACATCAATAGGTCAGCCCAGGTCACTGCAGGGGATGACGAGCGCTGCTGTCAGGAGATTAGATAAGATCATAACCTGCAGTGACTATCTCCTGACGTCAGGGCTGTCAATTAATTCTATACCCGCCGCGTTCTCAGCAAAGAATCGCGGGAGTCCGTGACTCCACCGCTAGTGACAGCCTCGGGCCGCCCGCGAGACGTGATGTGAGAACGCAGCGGGCAATGGAAGGCAGTGACAGCGCTGACGTCAGGAGAGCAGGAGATAGTCACAGCAGGTAATGATCTCATCTAACCTTCTGACAGCAGCGCTCGGCATCCCCGCGGCTGCCAGCACTGCAGTGTGAGAAGCTGTGCGGCCAGACACTGGCACTGCTGTGCAGGCAGCCGAGGGGCTGGAGCGGGACACAGACTGCACGGGCACCAGAAGGAGGTCACACGGAAGTGCTTCTGTGCGGCGTCCAGGGAGTGTGATGTGTGTGTTTACTCTGCTCCGATTCCTCTTCCTGTCATAATGACATCACTTCCTGCAAAACGCAGCCAGTGATGAACATTACCGCAGGTAAACCGCGGCTCTACCGAGGGTATACCGCACATCATTTGCTACCTGCGGTATACCCGCGGTATTTCGCGATTACATTACAATGAATGGAGTGAAATACCGCAGGTACCTGCGGAAAAGAAGTGACATGCACATTTTCTCAAGAAATTTTCTCAAGAAATTCTGCAGAAAGAATTTTCTTGAGAAAAAAAAAAACGCAGTGTGCGCACAGCTATTTTTTTTTTTCCCATAGGTTTTGCTGGGGAAGGTCTGCAGAAAGATTACAAACATTTCTCAAGAAATTTCTGCAGCAAAACTGCGGGTAAAAACGCAGTGTGCGCACAGGGCCTAAAGCCCTCAGGTGCTACACAGAAATTAATGAAAAATGAAATTTAAAAAAAGAAAAAAAAAAATAATGAATAAACTGACCTCTAAAATGTTTCTTTTAGCCCCTTTTTTTTTTCACTTTTACCAGGGATAGCACAATAAAATGAACCCCACAATTTGTTACCTACTTTCTTCTGAGCGCGCCGATACCCCCACAATGTGGTCATAAACCTCTGTTTGGGCAAATGGGAGGGCTCTGGAGAGAATGCGCGCTATTTGATTTTTCCAGTGTAAATTTGTCTGGAATAGATTGCAGGCACCATGTTACATGTGCGGAGCCCATGATATGCCAAAACAGCAGAATCCCATACATTTCATTTTTGCCTATACTTTCCTACATCACTCCCCAAACTTGGACTATTTAGTGCTGATGTATCACACATAAATCTGATTACAAAAATATTTTAAGGCTATGTGCGCACGTTGCGTACATTCACTGCAGAAATTTCTGCAGCGATCTGAAGAGCACATGTGCGCTTTAAATCGCTGCAGAAATGTCCGTAGTGAAAAAAAAAAAAAAAAGCCGATTCCATGCGCTCTGCCTGCAGCTCCTGCCATAGACAGAGCGGGAGCTGCCGGCAAAGCGCACGGAAGAAGTGACATGTCACTTATTAGAACGCAGCGCTTCGGCAGTAGCCGAAGCGCTGCGCTCTAAAACGCCACGTGCGCACGGCCCCTGCACAATCTCCATAGACTGTGCAGGGGACGCAGGACGCATGCAGTTACGCTGCGCTACAAAGCGCAGCGTAACTGCATGTATTTACGCAACGTGCGCACATAGCCAATGGGGGTGAATACTTTCACAAGGCCCAGTAGATTGTGGACGCTCCATTAGCCGAGCCCCCGAGGTGCCAAATCAACAGAAACCCTCAAAAGTGACCCCATATTGTAAACGTCACTGCGTAGTGAATTCATCTAGGGGTGCAGTGAGTATTTTGAACCCACAGGTGCGTCACAGAATATTATAACATTGGGATGTGGAAATGTAACATTTTAGTGGTAAAAATGTTACTTTTTTAATAGCTGTAAATTTGTCAGTTACACAAGAGTTAAAAGGGGAAAATGAACCCCACAATTTATTGCCCAATTTCTCCCACACGTGTTGATGCCCTACACGTCATCAGAAATGACTGTTTGGCTACACGGCAGGGCTGAGCAGGAAGGAGCGCTGCTTGGCCACACGGCAGGGCTGAGCAGGAAGGAGCGCTGCTTGGCCACACGGCAGGGCTGAGCAGGAAGGAGCGCTGCTTGGCCACACGGCAGGGCTGAGCAGGAAGGAGCGCTGCTTGGCCACACGGCAGGGCTGAGCAGGAAGGAGCGCTGCTTGGCCACACGGCAGGGCAAGGAGCGCTGCTTGGCCACACGGCAGGGCTGAGTGCCGTTTGGCCACACGGCAGGGCTGAGCAGGAAGGAGCGCTGTTTGGCCACACGGCAGGGCTGAGCAGGAAGGAGCGCTGTTTGGCCACACGGCAGGGCTGAGCAGGAAGGAGCACTGCTTGGCCACACGGCAGGGCAAGGAGCGCTGCTTGGCCACACGGCAGGGCTGAGTGCCGTTTGGCCACACGGCAGGGCTGAGCAGGAAGGAGCGCTGTTTGGCCACACGGCAGGGCTGAGCAGGAAGGAGCGCTGTTTGGCCACACGGCAGGGCTGAGCAGGAAGGAGCACTGCTTGGCCACACGGCAGGGCTGAGCGCCGTTTGGCCACACGGCAGGGCTGAGCAGGAAGGAGCGCTGTTTAGCTGTTACAAAACACAGTTTGCTGGAATAGTTTGCGGGTGACATTTCTGGAGCCCCTAAGGTGCCGGAACAGCAGAATAACCCCAAAGTGACCCCACTGTAGAAATTGCCCCTATCCATGAATTAATCTACGTCTGCAGTGACTATTTTGTTACATCCACGCCGTCATTTTATTTTTCATGGTTAATTGCAAACATGCCAGCTTAGTGCCCATACATATTGCAGTTCCCCCATACATTGTGCCCAGCTTGTCCTTCTGGGACCCACACCTTGTAAATTAATAGGGTTCTCTCCGCTACAGTAATTCCACATATTAGGGATTTCTTTTTTGCGGAATGGTTTGTCATTTTCATTTCTAACTTTTTTTTTATTTACATATACAACTATCACCCACGGGATTTTCAACAGCAGGGAGGCACCAGTCCCTTATTCCACATCGCCATTTTAAGACCGCAATGAGTGTATATGGCCCCGTAACGACCGCCGTTTATATGCGTATCAGAGGTTAAGGGGTTAAAGCATCCCCTAGCATTTAATTTTATTTTTTTTCCTAACTACACCTCCATTTACCATTGGTATTGTGTGTACATTATAATTCTTACCTATCACTTTCTTCTGCCATTTCAAGCACTGTTCCAGGCCTCTCTTGCATCATGGGACCCCAGAATTGACTTTCTGGCTCAGAAATCAGATAGATTCCCTTTAGGAAACAGTCACTAGGCTTTTGCCACCTAATCTGATAGCAGCGTAATGTAGGAGCAGAGATCCTGATTCCAGCGATGTGTCACTTACTCGGCTGCTTAGTGTAGTTTTGATAAAATCACAGTTTAATCAGCAGTAGATTATCATTAGGCCGGCTTCTCACTTGCGATTTTCTCTCAGTAGTGCAATGCGAGAAATTCTCGCATTGCACTCGGACACATGTTAATCCATGAGGCAGCTCCCATCTGCTATTTTTTTCTCAGTCCAAATCGGACTGTGAAAAAAAAAATCGCAGCATGCTGCGTTTTGGAGAGTTTCTCGCGCGAGTCTCTGCAATGCAACTCTATGGGAGCGGGTAAATAAACGGATGTCACATGGACCGGCACTCACACCATCCTAGTGACATTCGTTTTTCTAATTACATTTATCGCTTGTTTCACAAAACACTGTAAATGATTGAGGTCTCACAATGTCGGTCAATCTATATCTCTGTCAGTCGGTCTCTCCCTCTCGGTCTCTATTCTCTCTCTGTCCATGTCAGTCTATTCCTCTCCCCCCCCCCTCTCATACTCACAGATTCCCGATCACCGGCGCTGCACGGCGTTCATACTGCTCTGGCGGCTTCTCTTTTGAAAAAGCCGGCCGCTCATTATTCAATCTCGTATTCCCTGCTTTACCCGCCCACCAGCGCCTATGATTGGTTGCAGTCAGACACGCCCCCACGATGAGTGACAGCTGTCTCCCTGCAACCAATCACAGCTGCCGGTGGGCGGGTCTATATCATGCAGTAAAATAAATAATTAACAAAAAAAAAAACGGCGTGCGGTTCCCCCCAATTTTAATACCGGCCAGGGTAAAGCCACACAGCTGAAGGCTAGTATTCTCAGGATGGGGAGCCCCCCACCCTAACAATATCAGCCAGCAGCCGCCCGGAATAGCTGCATCCATTAGATGCGACTATCCCGGGACTGTACCCGGCCATCCCGAATTGCCCTGGTGCGGTGGCAATCGAGGTAATAAGGAGTTAATGGCAGCCCACAGCTGCCACTAAGTCCTAGATTAATCATGGCAGGCGTCTCCCCGAGATACCTTCCATGATTAACCTGTAAGATTAAGAAAATGAAGACATACACCAAAAAAATCCTGTATTTGAAATAAATAACAAAAAAAACCAACCCTCTTTCACCACTTTATTCAAGTCCCCAAATACCCCTCCATGTCCGCCGACGTAATCCACAGAGGTCCCTCGACGCTGTCAGCTCTGCAACATCAGAAGCTGACAGAGAGCGGTCACAGACCACGACCGCTCTCTGTGAGCTCCCCGCAGCGACTGAAGTGAGTCGCGCTATCAGTGATGACGTCACTCAGGTTACCTTCGGCCACAGATCTCAAAGGGAGGACTTCTGCTGTGGCCGCGGGTAACCTCAGCGACTATACCGCTGATAGTGCGGCTCACTGCGGTTACTCGGGATTTGCAGTCACCGGTGAGACCTTCACCGGTGACCAAAAATCAGGCCATGCCACACAGAGCCGCGGAATGACAATGAAGTCGGGTGAAGTTCATCCGACTTCATTCTGATCGTGCGGCTTTGTCTGTGTCTGCTGTCAGCGGCCATGTAGCAAAGCTGATTGGCAGATGACAGCTGGTGAGAAAAAAAAACAGATCCCATAAGCATCAAACACGCATTGCTCACGCACTGCAATCATGAGAAAAATCTCAGGATCGCAGTGCAGTTGCATTGCACAATGATCTAACGAACTAAAATCGGCCGACTTTTTTCATGCAATTCGGACCGATTTTACACGCATAAGTGTGTTTCCAGCCTTAGAGGACTACTTGTCCTGCTGCCAGGTATTCCAACATATTCAGGAGCTCTGCATAGATCTGCAGCACATAAAAAAAGATTTTCCATATTTACCTGAGGTCTCCGGCTCTGCTGCCTCCTGCTCCTGACCGCCGCTCATTATATTCATTGATTATTCACCGCACTCAGGACCAGGAATCCGGTGCATCGCGGAGACAGCCCTGGGCACAGCACCGCCAAGGACAGGTGAGTATTGTGCAAGCACAGTGACATCCAGGAGGTCATCAGAGTTCACAATAAACTCTGATGACACCCCCACGACACAGCTTCACGGGTTCCTCAGAGTTCATTGGGAACTGTGATGAGTTCACGATGCTGTCCCCGCGATACTCCGGCTTCCAAGTTCTCACTACACACACACACACACACACACACACACACACACACCGAACACATACACACATAGCGCATATACATGTATACACTAAATGAACACACACACACACACACACACACACACACACACACTGCTGTATACTCACCCAGTGATGCGGTCCTTGGCACTGAAGTCCCCCGCCCTGTTGCCGCTTCCTGCTCCTCAGGGCACTGAATATTCAGTGAGTATAATGAGCGGTGGTCAGGAGCGGGAGGCAGCAGAGCCGGAGACAGTATCGCTGGATACAGGTAAATATAGAAAATCTTTTTATTAAAAAGGCACGTGTTTTCTCCGGTATGTGTCACACTGATCACATCAGTGTGCGATCCGTGTGATACCCGTGCTACAGGCGAAAAAACCAGACATGCCTACGTGTGTGCGTGCAGGGTCATGAGAGGTCACACTGTCTGTGTGAAAACATGGATGTGTGAGTAACAGAAAATAATAACATGGGTACATGTGGTATCTGTGTTAAAAATGGATGTCACACGTACCTGAAACACGAACGTCTGAAACCGGCCTAAATCTGAATAGATCCCAAAAGAAACAGGTTTTGTAAATTTCTTGGGAAAAAAAAAAAAAAAAAAAAAAATAGATAAACTTTTAACCCTTCTAACATCCCAACAAAATAAAATGACGCGTGAAAAATGATGCCAATATAAAGTAGACAAGTAGGAAATGTTATTTATTCATTATTTTGTGACATAACTGGTTTAGAGGCATAAAAATTGAAAGTTTGAAAATTGCAACATTTTGGCCAAAATTCCAATAGTTTCACAAAAATGCAAAACATGTCATCCTAAATTTACCACTAACATAAGATACAATGTGTCAAGAAAAAAAAACAAACAGTCTCAGAATCACCGGGGTCTGTTGAAGCAGCTCTAGAGGCATTACCTCTTAAAGTAACCACTGGTCAGAATTCCAAAATTTGGCCTTGCCATTAAGGTCAAAATTGGCTTGGTCACTAAGGGGTTAAAATGCAAAATAGGTAATGGTTTAGGGGTGACCGCCCTAGTACAATGAATGAATGAATGAATGGGCCATGGAGGCATCCATGGCCTTTCATTCATTCATTACTAGGACCTTTGTAAATGCTCTGTGCCCATAATCTCTGTTATCCTATATCCAGCTTAGCTGGACCTGGAGGGCAGTCACCCCTAAACCATTACCTATATTGCCCTTTAATGCTTTTGATTACTTTTGTATATATATTGTATATAACTTTGTATATTACGTGTATATATTTTCTCTTTACAAATATGTATTTTTCTTTTCCAACGAGTTTTTGAAAAAGACCCAGATGGGTCGAAACGTCCCCAGTGACAAGTCGCTTATCACTATCAAAAACATTTTTTGTATATACCACAAATAAATTCTACTATTGCATGAACTTTTAGAGAATGTAGTGAATTATTAAACTGTGCTAAGGGTGTACAGCGAAAAACAGCCAAGCAGTGATGAAATACATAGTAGGCATGCGTGGTCCATCGGACGGGTAATCCAAATTCTATTGACTGATTAGATGAAAGGAGCAAGTGTTACTCACTGAATGGCATTGTATAATCCACAAGAACAAAAAAGATTTATTATGTATTCTAATAAATATAGAAAAATATTTACAATAGAAAACCTCCCTCCATTTCTTGCATTTTTGGGAGTATTTCTGAATGTTACATGTAACTAACACAGAGCGTCTTCTTAGTAATAGAAGCATCCAAACGCAGCCGCAACACAAAATAAGGATTCCTGAAAAACACAAAATAGTTACTGATTATCTCGTAGAAACAACTAATTATAAAGTTTCTATAACGCCAACATTTCACTTCAGAATTCAGAGGGGACAAAAACTGTCTCCCACAATGTCATCTGGAGCTCACTGTGCAGGCGCCATCATTGCGCAGGATCACTTCAGCAGAAGGAGCAGAGCATGCGCAATGAGCTCCTGATTCCATTCCAAGATTAATGTACTGGCTCCCACAATGTCATCTGGAGCTCACTGTGCAGGCACCGTTCCTTCTGATAAAACAAACCTGCAAAATAACGGAAACTGCATAAGGGTATGTGCGCACGTTGCGTTTTTTACCGCGTTTTTGTGGTGCGTTTTTGGTGTTAAAACTGCATGACTTTTCTTCCCCAGCAAAGTCTATGACTTTTCATTTTTGTTGTCTGCACACAGCTTCTTTTTAAAGCTGCGTTTTTGAAGTGAAAAGTAAAAAAAAAATAAAATGGACATGTCAATTATTTCCTGCGTTTTGCTGCGTTTTTACACCCATCCAATGCATTGGAAAAACGCAGCAAAACGCAGTGGTCAAAAACGCAGTCAGAAACTCAGTAAAACGCAACCAAAAACGCTGCGTTTTTGCCACAGGTGTGTTTTTGTGCGTTTTTTGCAGCCAGAAACACAGCGTTTTTGTAGCCTCAAAAAATTGTTACATGCGCACATAGCCTAAGGGAGATAGAAGAGTGACCTGTGACCTGTCAATCAATGGCCGGTAGTGGGAGGCAAAGGACAGAAAATCTAGTGAGTACAGTGCCCGACCTGATGCACTTGAGAATAAAACTTTAAAAATAGATATATCTTAAAAGTGCCAAAATTATATTCTATTATAAACATAGCAAAAATACAAATGGTATTTACCAGCCAAGATCATAGAAACAAATGCCCAGACAGAATGCAGCAGATTGGCAAATAAAGGAGATAAAGCCATGCACAACCTGTCTCCTCCTTACATCTGTGACCTAGTCTCCCGGTACCTACCTGCACGCAACCTCAGATCCTCACAAGATCTCCTTCTCTACTCCTCTCTTATCTCCTCTTCCCACAATCGCAGACAAGATTTCTCCCGTGCCTCCCCCATACTCTGGAACACTCTACCTCAGCACATCAAACTCTCATCTACCGTGGAAAGCTTCAAGAGGAACCTCAAGACCCACCTCTTCCACCAAGCCTACAACCTACAATAGCCCTCATTCCAGTACACCACTGCGCAACCAGCTCTGTCCTCACCTATTGTACCATCACCCATTCCCTGTAGACTGTGAGCCCTCGCGGGCAGGGTCCGGTCTCCTCCTGTACCAGTCTGTTTTGTACTGTTAATGATTGTTGTACATATATCCTCTTTCACTTGTAAAGCGGCATGGAATAAATGGCGCTATAGTAATAAATATTATTATTATTATTATTATTATTATTAACACAGGTGCAAAATACTGACAAACTGCCACTCTCAACCTACCAGTTCATAGAGGGAGTGATTGCACAGTATTATCACACTCAGATGAAGCGCACAATAGGGTGCAAGTCACATACATGCAAAGCCAAAGTGGGCGATTGGCACCAGTGTTACCTCCTTTATTCAGGGGTCTGCTTTATCCTGGCTGTGCATGTGTTTCTAGAACCCTGGCTGATAAATATATTGCCTTTTTTCCTATTTTTACAATTAAATTATCATGTCATTTTCAATTTAAAAAAATCCTTATTTGGCTATGCTTTTTATTTAAATGAAATTCTACTAGAAAGATATGAATGACATGAGAGGCTTTAGATGAGGACCTGTCAGCGAGATATTCAACCCTTTTTAATTAACCAAACCAGCCCAAACCTCTATTTTCTTAAAACTTCCAAGTCAGACTTCAGAACAGATTTCTCAAACTTTTTATCAAGCTAAATTATAGACAATAAAAGAGTATCGACAATTTACAAGGCAATAATGAATCAACTCAAGACTATAAATGAGACCCTCCTAATTCCAATTATACCACTAAATCCATCAATAGACACCCTGAATTAGTCCAAACTCCAGACCAAACCCCAAAATCCAACACAAGACCAGACACAGAAACTACTTCTACTCTGATCTCTCTTTCAAGCCACACATCCAAGCCCTCTCCACCTCCTGCCACCTCAAACTCAAATATATTTCCCGGATCCGTACATTCCTTTCCCAAGAAGCTGCAAAAACCCTAGTACATGCCCTTATTATCTCCCGCCTGGATTATTGCAACCAACAGTCTCACACCCCTACAATCTATTCTAAACTATGCTGCCTGGCTAATCCATCTGTCCCCCCGCTACTCCCCAACCTCTCCTCTCTGCCAATCCCTTCACTGGCTTCCCATTGCCCAACGACTCCAGTTCAAAACCCTAACCATGACCTACAAAGCCATCCACAACCTGTCTCCTCCCTACATCTCTGACCTACAGTGCTGGTCAAAAGTATTGGCACCCCTGCAATTCTGTCAGATAATACTCAGTTTCTTCTTGAAAATGATTGCAATCACAAATTCTTTGGTATTATCTTCATTTATTTTGCTTGCAATGAAAAAAAAACACGAAAATGAAACAAAAATCAAATCATTGATCATTTCACACAAAACTCCAAAAATGGGCCAGACAAAAGTATTGGCACCCTTAGCTTAATACTTGGTTGCACAACCTTTAGCCAAAATAACTGCGAACAACCGCTTCCGGTAACCATCAATGAGTTTCTTACAATGCTCTGCTGGAATTTTAGACCATTCTTCTTTGGCAAACTGCTCCAGGTCCCTGAGATTTAAAGGGTGCCTTCTCCAAACTGCCATTTTGAGATCTCTCCACAGGTGTTCTATGGGATTCAGATCTGGACTCATTGCTGGCCACTTTAGTAGTCTCCAGTGCTTTCTATCAAACCATTTTCTAGTGCTTTTTGAAGTGTGTTTTGGGTCATTGTCCTGCTGGAAGACCCATGACCTCTGAGGGAGAACCAGCTTTCTCACACTGGGCCCGACATCATGCTGCAAAATTTGTTGATAGTCTTCAGACTTCATAATACCATGCACACAGTCAAGCAGTCCAGTGCCAGAGGCAGCAAAGCAACCCCAAAACATCAGGGAACCTCCGCCATGTTTGACTGTAGGGACCATGTTCTTTTCTTTGAATGCCTCTTTTTTTTCCTGTAAACTCTATGTTGATGGCTTTTCCCAAAAAGCTCTACTTTTGTCTCATCTGACCAGAGAACATTCTTCCAAAATGTTTTAGGCTTTCTCAGGTAAGTTTTGGCAAACTCCAGCCTGGCTTTTTTATGTCTCGGGGTAAGAAGTGGGGTCTTCCTGGGTATCCTACCACACAGTCCCTTTTCATTCAGACGCCGACAGATAGTACGGGTTGACACTGTTGTACCCTCGGACTGCAGGGCAGCTTGAACTTGTTTGGATGTTAGTCGAGGTTCTTTATCCACCATCCGCACAATCTTGCGTTGACATCTCTCGTCAATTTTTCTTTTCCTTCTACATCTAGGGAGGTTAGCCACAGTGCCATGGGCTTTAAACATCTTCATGACACTGCGCACCGTAGACACAGGAACTTTCAGGTCTTTGGGGATGGACTTGTAGCCTTGAGATTGCTCATGCTTCCTCACAATTTGGATTCTCAAGTCCTCAGACAGTTCTTTGGTCTTTCTTTTCTCCATGCTCAATGTGGTACACACAAGGACACAGGACAGAGGTTGAGTCAACTTTAATCCATGTCAACTGGCTGCAAGTGTGATTTAGTTATTGCCAACACCTGTTAGGTGCCACAGGTAAGTTACAGGTGCTGTTAATTACACAAATTAGAGAAGCATCACATGATTTTTCAAACAGTGCCAATACTTTTGTCCACCCCCTTTTTTATGTTTGGTGTGGAATTATATGCAATTTGGCTTTCTGACAATTTTTTTTTTTCATTGAAGACAAATTAAATGAAGATAATAATACCAAAGAATTTGTGATTGCAATCATTTTCAGGAAGAAACTGAGTATTATCTGACAGAATTGCAGGGGTGCCAATACTTTTGGCCAACACTGTAGTCTCCCGGTACTTACCTGCACATAACCTTCGATCCTCACAAGATCTCCTTCTCTAACTCCCCTCTCATCTCCTCTTCCCACCATCGCATCCAAGATTTCTCCTGTGCCTCCCCCATACTCTGGAATGCTCTGCCTCAACACATCAGACTCTTGCCTACCTTGACACAAGCTTCAAAAGGAACCTGAAGACCCACCTCTTCAGACAAGCCTACAACCTGCCGTAACCCTCAGTCTGATACAGCGCCGCACAATCAGCTCTACCCTAACCTATTGTATCCTGACCTATCCCTTGTAGACTGTGAGCCCTCGCGGGCAGGGACCTCTATCCTCATGTTCCAATATGTGCCTTGTATGGTTTATGATTATTGTACTTGTCCCTATTATGTATACCCCTTACACATGTAAAGCGCCATGGAATTGATGGCGCTATAATAATAAATAAT
Source organism: Anomaloglossus baeobatrachus (assembly GCF_048569485.1). Lineage (NCBI taxonomy): Eukaryota > Metazoa > Chordata > Amphibia > Anura > Aromobatidae > Anomaloglossus > Anomaloglossus baeobatrachus. Next base: position 441,133,373 of record NC_134355.1, read on the forward strand.
AATAATATATCAGACCCCAGATCAGATACCAAGTGTAATGTAAACACTAGACCACTAAATGAATCAGACACCAGAGCAGGGTCCTGGGGTCGGACTGGGTGAAGGGTTAATTAAAATCTCTACTCTATCATCATTAGGAGAAGTTCACACAATCGTATTTTCAGTCTAATTGTTGTGTATATATATATAAAAAAAAAAAAAAAATACCTCAAATGGCCAAAACTCGGGCCAACATAGGCCTAAGTGCTAGTGTACACGAGCGATATCTCACACTGACTGCAGGTCCATGTGAAAAACATTGCAGCATGTTCTAGTGCTGTTCAATTATCGGACCAGACCAGTGCATGTGAATAGCAGGCAGTCCCTGCACTCGTCCGCTGTGGGCACAGGGGCAGTCACTGCCGCAATTTTCGGACGTGACCGGTCTGCTAAATTCTGCATCTGTGTGAACATAGCCTTAAAGTAATTGCCCTAATAGGGGACTTGGGTAATGAGCTCATCAAGGGAGATAAGGAGGCCAGGCAGCAAGTGTGCAATTCTGCTGAGAATTGAAACCTCTAAGAAATAAATCTTACATTCATGAAGACCTCTTCTGCATAGTTATCAGTATCCGCATCCCAGAAGCATCTAGCGGCCATCCTGAAAACCGAATAGACAGGTTTAGCATAGGAGGAAATGTGATGGTGAACTGCACAACAACTCACACAACTCCTATGATACTATACAAAGCTACATGTCCCTATTATTGACAACACACGTGTCCTTATCCCTACCAGAATACATATCCTGATTACTAGCGACACACTTGTCCTTATTACTACCAACATACGTTATTATTTATACAGCCCCATTGATTCCATGGTGCTGTACAAGGAGCCACATACAAAATACAGATAAGTTACAGTAAACAAATTAAAGGGAACCCGTCAGGTGCAATATGCACCCAGCACCACGAGCAGTTCTGGTGAATATTGCTAATCCCTGCCTGACCGTCCCTGTATACACTAGCATAGATAAAGAGATATTTAGAAAAAGTGTTTCTAAAGATCTTTTACCATATGCTAATGAGCGAGGGGACTAGTCCCCTGGGCGTTGCTTCCCTTGCCAGTCGGCCCCATTAGCATGTTAGTACGTCCCTGTGGGCATGCTATCATGCTCATGAATATACAGCGTCACAGGATGATCTCACTCACCTCTCCGCTGCCATCACCGCTGGATTTTGGCTCAGTGCGCATGACCTCGGACTTTCGGTCATGCGCACTACTTCAGTTTGAAGCCAGGACACGTACACCCGGCTTCATAATGCGCATGACCCAAACTCTGGGGTCATGCGTACTGAGCTGAAATCCAGCGTCTAGCGGCGGAGAGGTGAGTGAGATCATCCTCTGACACTGCACATTCATTAGCATGTTAGCACACCAACAGGGGAGTTCTAACATGCTGATGAGGGTGACTGGTAAGGGAAGCAACGCCCAGAGGACTAGTGCCCTCGCTCATTAGCATACGATATAAGATCTATAGAAATATTTTTTCTAAAGATCTCTTTATCTATGCTAGTGTATTCAGGGACTGTTAGGCAGGGATTAGCAATGTGTACCCAGAACTGCTCCTGGTTCTAGGTGCATATTGCACCTGACAGGTTCCCTTTAACAATGGCAGACAGGTACAGAGGGGAGAGGACCCTGTACCAATAGGTCTAGGATTGCAGAAGCTCCAGTGGTGTTGACGTGGCAGCGTGGCTATTGCAGGCTGTAAGCTTACTTGAACAGATGAGTCCTTATTACTACCAACATACTGTACATACGTGTCCTTATAAAGTACTCAAGTCTAAGAGATTTCTTTAGTAATTTGTATTCTGAAGTTTGGATCCACGTGAAATCCCCAATTGCTGACTGGGATTCTTGAACAGCAATATTTGCATAAAGAGTGATGCCATAGCCACATTTTATTGGTATCAAGAAAAAAAAAAATGAAAAATGTGAGTAGCTGTGACTTTAAATAAAAAGTCAAAAAATATTCTAACTAGAACTACAGTAAAGCCGTGATAATTTTCTTTGCGGCAGGTACACATAAGGCCCAGATACAGGCCGAGCAGTGATGATGCATAGCGTCAGCACAGATGCATTTTATGTCACTATTCCATCAGATCAGGAGCCATCTTGGCTCATAATGCACAGGCTGAGCTGATAGTTATTGGACGGACTTAAAGGGGTTGTCTCCTCACACTCATTTATGGCATATTCACCCACACAACATGTCACAAATGTGTCTAATACATAGCCTCCCACATCCGAGACCTGCATCTAGCTCCAAAATGATGGTTCTCTGGTGGCTTATTGAATTTCTTGGGGAAAAACGGGGACAGTCGAATTCAAACTTTGATCTGGCTTCCGACCTCATCACTCTACTGAAACTGCCCTAACCAAAGTCACCAGTGATCTACTAACCGCCAAAGCCAAGCGACACTACTCTATCCTCCTCCTCCTGGACCTGTCCTCTGCCTTCGACACAGTAGACCATTCCCTCCTACTACAGATTCTCTCATCTCTGGGCATCACAGACTTGGCCCTATCCTGGATCTCCTCATACCTAACCAACCGAACTTTCAGCGTCTCCCATTCTCACACCACTTCCTCATCTCGCCCCCCATCTGTCGGTGTCCCCCAAGGCTCAGTTCTTGGACCCCTGCTGTTCTCAATCTACACCTTCGGCCTGGGACAGCTCATAGAGTCCCACGGCTTTCAGTATCATCTCTACGCTGATGATACGCAGATCTACCTCTCTGGACCTAACATTACCTCTCTACTAACCAAAATTCCACAATGTCTGTCTGCTATTTCATCCTTCTTCTCTGCACGATTCCTAAAGCTTAACATGGACAAAACAGAATTCATTGTCTTTCCTCCTCCTCACTCATCCCCTCCAAGAAGCCTTACCATCAAACTTGATGGTTGCTCACTCTCCCCAGTCTCACAAGCTCATTGCCTTGGAGTAACCCTCGACTCTGCTCTATCCTTCAAGCCACACATCCAAGCCCTCTTCACCTCACGCAGACTACAACTCAAGAATATCTCCCGGATCCGTGCTTTCCTTAACCAAGATTCATCAAAAATATTAGTGCATGCCCTTATCATCTCCTGCCTCGACTACTGCAACCTCCTGCTCTCTGGCCTCCCTTCCAACACCAGCACCCCTCCAATCTATCCTAAACTCTGCGGCCCGCTTAATCCACCTCTCCCCTCGCTATTCCCCAGCCTCGCCACTCTGTCAATCCCTTCACTGGCTTCCCATCGCCCAATGACTCCAGTTCAAAACATTAACCAGGACATACAAAGCCACCCACAATCTGTCTCCTCCTTACATCTGTGACCTAGTCTCCCGGTACCTACCCGCACGCAACCTCAGATCCTCACAAGATCTCCTTCTCTAATCCTCTCTTATCTCCTCTTCCCACAATCGCGTACAAGATTTCTCCCGTGCCTCCCCCATACTCTGGAATGCTCTACCACAGCATATCAGACTCTCCCCTACCGTGGAAAGCTTCAAAAAGGAACCTCAAGGCCCACCTCTTCCAACAAGCCTACAATAACCCTCAGTCCAGTACACTACTGTGCAACCAGCTCTGTCCTTACCTATTGTACAATCAACCATTCCCTATAGACTGTGAGCCCTCGCGGGCAGGGTCCTCTCTCCTCCTATACCAGTCTGTTTTGTACTGTTAATGATTGTTGTATGTATACCCTCCTTCACTGTAAAGCGCCATGGAATAAATGGCCCTATAAAAATAAATAATAATAATAATAATCTGCTCTTCACTACTGATGTTATTTTATTGAACTGCTTGTGTTTTCCATCTTTTCACTCTTATTTCATGGCAGATAATGACAATTCAGAGTACTTACTTAACACCTTCTCCTCTCTGCTCTCCAATTACTACTTGCACCACCATTTTATATCTGTCAAAACCCATGTCTGCAAAAAGAAAAAACACAAGGCAACACAAGAATGGTTAAAAAGGTAACATTTAAATACATTTATCAGAAGGTTTCTTAGTGACCAGGCCTGAAAGGGCCTTAAAGGGGCATTCTTAAGAGATAAAAAATGATTCAAATGGCAATGACCACACTAGTGGCACTCACTAGTGATGGTCAAAATTGTTGGTACCCCTCGTTTAATGAAAGAAAGACCCACAATGGTCACAGAAATAACTTGAATTTGGTAAAAGTAATAATAAATCTATGAAAATGAACAAATGAAAGTCAGACATTGCTTTTCAGCTTCCACAGAATTAGAAAAAAAATAATCCTCATGAAATAGGCCTGGACAGAAATGATGGCGCCCTCCCTCCTTAACTTAATATTTTGTTGCACAACCTTTTGAGGCAATCACTGCAATCAAACGATTCCTGTAACTGTCCATGAGGCTTCTGCACATCTCAACAGGTATTTTGGCCACTCCTCAAAAGCAAACTGCTCCAGTTGTATGAAGGTTGCCTTTTCCAGACAGCATGATTTGGCTCTTTCCAAAGATGCTCAATAGGATTTAGGTCAGGGCCCATAGAAGGCCCCTTCAGAATAGTCCAATGTTTTCCTCTTAGCCATTCTTGGGTGTTTTTAGCTGTGTCTTTTTGGATCATTATCCTGTTGCAAGACCCATGACCTGTGACTGATACCAGGCTTTCTGACACTGGACAGCACATTTCTCCTAGAATCCCTTGATAGTCTTGAGATTTCATTGTACCCTGTACAGATTCAAGACACCCTGTGCAGATGCCGCAAAGCAGCCCCAGAACATAACAGAGCCTCCTCCATGTTTCACACTAGGGACAGTGTTCTTTTCTTGACATCAAATTTACACTGTTACACAAGCTGTACACTGACTACATTACATTATATCAAAGTGAAAAAATATAAAATATTTACAAAAATGTGAGGGGGTGTACTCACTTTTGTGATATAATGCAGCATACTGTATATTATATATTCATTTCTTTTTTTTGTGTTCACTCATCACAGAAAATAATTTGTTGAAAGAATTCACCTTATCACAGTTGCATGGATTCCTAATACTTGCAGGATATGTTTTTTTGTTTTATTTATGCAATAAATTGTATTTTGTATGTAAAATAAACAAACAAAAATCAGTTATTTGTGTTTTTCTTGTGGAGGGTACTTTACATTTTATTTACAGGTTTTTTTTTCTGCAGATGTTTTACACACATACGTACATCTATAAATATATATTATTTTTACATAATTTGTCCTAATTTTTCACACTGTAAAAAAGGGGCAGATTTGTTTCGCCTTTGTTTTGAAAACCACTTTAATAAAAGACATGTTACTTATTAATGTCAGTGCACACATCATATCCACTGAATGCGGCATTGACCTGTGGCAGATCGATCAGCAGGTAAAACCTCCCCCTTACTATGTATAAGGGGTACTTCTCACATAGCGAGATCGCTGCTGAGTAACGGTTTTTGTGACGCACCAGTGACCTCATTAGCGATCTCGCGGTGTGTGACACTGAGCAGTGATCTGGCCCATGCTGTGAGATCGCTGCTCGTTACACACAGTTCTGGTTCATTTTTTGGACGTTGCTCTCCCGCTGTTAAGCACACATCGCTGTGTTTGACAGCGAGAGAGCAACGATCTGAATGTGCAGAGAGCAGGGAGCCGGCTTCTGGCAGCCTGCGGTAAGCTGTAACAAAGGTAAATATCGGGTAACCAAGCGAAGGGCTTTGCTTGGTTACCCGATATTTACCTTGGTTACCAGCGTCCGCCGCTCTCAGGCTGCCAGTGCCGGCTCCCTGCACACGTAGCCAGAGTACACATCGGGTAAATAAGCAAAGCGGTTTGCTTATTAACCCGATGTGTACACTGGCTAGGAGGTTGGTTACCCGATATTTACCTTAGTTACCAAGCGCAGCATCGCTTCCACGCGTCGCCGGTGGCTGGTCACTGGTCGCTGGTGAGATCTGCCTGATTGACAGATCACCAGCGACCATGTAGCGACGCACCAGCGATCCTGACCAGGTCAGATCGCTGGTGGGATCGCTGGAGCGTCGCTAAAGTGTGACGGTACCCTAAGGTCTATTTGATCATCTTTATTGTTATAGGGAGCGGATTCGCTTACCTTTGAGTTTATCTTTTATTGTCTCTGATAAGGAGCGAGTCAGCTCTGGAACCTCTTCCGGTATATATTGTTTGCTTTTTAGTTCTTCTTTCAGCACAGATCGTATACAGTTCCGGACAGCGGCCGTCCTAAACCTGGTGAGAACATACAAGGTAAGAACATGGGACCATCATCTACAACCCTAATTCATGGAAATCAAAAAGAAATGTTCTAGTCACTGATAGCAAAAAACGATCAATGTGGTGTAATCCCAGTTCTGATATGGCCGAGACAGACAACACATTTAATGTCAATATTAGTGGGGTTCTAGCTTAGTTCCTACAAAACAGTGGACTATGCCTTTTATCACAATGCTCCTATCCTACAACAATGCACTCCGCCTTGCCTGTGCGGCCTGTAATACTGATGTTTTCTTGTGTGGCAGAAGGGTCTTTGGAGCCCCTGAAGGACCATAGTCCTGGTTCACCTCTACATACCCTATAGTTCATTGGTGCACAACACCACACATGCAGCCCCCCATACCATTTTCTGTGGTCCCAAGAATTATGCATACAGTAGACTAATAAACTTGCTCAGGAGCCCGGTGTAGCCATATCTGGTCCCCAAACATCAAGAGATTAGGGCTGGTTAACCCTTGCTTAGCACTCCATACAGGCATATGTGAGCGCTGGCTACCTATGGATGCTGTTCTCACTATTCTAAGAGAATTTTGAAATGCTGCAAACTGGTACACCCCTAATCCTCAAAAGGAGGGAGTTACAATTTTAGGGTGTATAAAAAAAGAGGAGATTAGATCCCGGGATCACAACGTATTGTTACCCCTCTATAAATCACTTGTAAGGTCACATCTGGAATATGGGATTCAGTTTTGGGCTCCACATTTTAAAAAGGGCATTCAGAAGTTAGAATCAGTTCAAAGGCGGGCAACTAGACTACTACAAGGAATGGAAGGCCTCACATATGATGAGAGGTTAAAGTTAGATATGTTTAGCTTAGAAAAAAGACGTCTCAGAGGAGATCTCATATATATGTATAAATACATGTGTGGTCAATATAAAGGACTGGCACATGACTTATTCCTTCCAAAGACAATACTAAGGACCAGGGGGCACTCACTGCGAGTGGAAGAAAAGCGATTCCGGCACCTAAATAGGAAAGGGTTCTTTACAGTTAGAGCAGTCAGACTGTGGAATGCCCTACCACAAGAGGTAGTAATGGCAGATACTATAACAGCTTTTAAAAAAAGGGCTGGATGATTTCCTCAGTACACACAACATTGTTGGTTATAAATTACTTAGTGACCAAATGTATAATTGGTGGAGGAAGGATGAACTAGATGGACCTAGGGCTTTTTTTCAACCTAAGTAACTATGTAACTGGGTGCAGGGTCTTCACCCCCTTTCTCCAGATATGTGAGAGTCCTGATGAAGACTGGCATAGACTTTGATATGACCTCAACCTATCAATAAGTAATACCCCTGTTACTGTGGCCCTTGGAAGTCATTCAATATCAAAGTGTGTCCCTCAGACCAAAAAGTTAGTGCACCCCTGGTTTACCGAGTTTCTCCCAGTACCTAGGATACTAGGTATTTGCGGTTTATGAAATTACTGTCACGTTAGTCTCCCTGCATGTAGAGACCAGTGACAGCCTTTGGACTGCATCCTCTCATCCAGCTCTCCACATTTAAAAGGGGTTTTGTTTCTCTTGGCACTGAAGTGGCTAGGAGTCAGTTATTCTATTGAAGCTTTTCCAAGCAGTTCCTTGCTGAGTGATTAGCTGCACTTACTCAGTAGTCACACCCTTCAGCTTTAAATAGTGGGTTATCTCAGTATTCCCTGCCTAAAATACAGTCATTTGTTCTCTGGCCGCCTTAGTGGAAGGTTCTGCAGTAGACGTTTTCCTGCTCTCAAGCTATATCCTTTTGGTTGTTTTTTCCCCTGTTGGTCTTTATTTCCCTGGTGTGTTAGTGCAGCGATGAGGTCTAGTGAACCCCACCTGCCCCTCACTAGTCAGGGCTACTATAGGGTCTTCCAAGAGTCTCAGGTTCCTGTTCGGCAACAGTTGTGGGGACTATATAGGAACTGGTGAGGAGAGGAGGGACAGCTGCAGGTGAGGTTAGGAGGTACCCACCAACCCCTTCACTAGTTCCAGGACCTCCCATTGTTTTGGTGTCCCTGGTGCCCCCTTTTTCTTGTGTTTTCTGTTGTGCATCAGACACACGTAGGTCTGAACGCACCTTGCCAATCTTGCTACACGCAGCAAGCGTGACAATTACCTAATGTAAAGTAAAATTATTTTAACCCACATCATGAAGTCTTTGCATTTGCCATCAGAGGTCATAAAAATTAAACTCAGGCTTTTTCCCATATGTGTGGGTTGTATAATGTACTCCTGTGGCTTGTACGACGTATAGAATATTGTAATGTGTTACTGCCTTCCCCCTTTGTGCTGTCAATGTGGTGGAGTATGGGAAACACAAAACCTCTGTACTGTTACCTATAATAAGTGAAAGTAACAAATATAACACATCACAAGCGAATACATAATACTAACGACAAAGCGGAAGAGATGGTGACAGGTGGATGTCCATTTCTTGTATTTAACAGACCTCGGCATCATCAGAGTTTGTTTTCCCATTGCTCCTCACTAGACTAATCCCAAATACCAGCACCGATTACTGCTCTGACTTCCCACAATGAGATCTTGTCTCTGTGTATCTTCACTGAGCAAAACCGCAGCGTCTATAGCTCCAGCAAAGTGGATGGGATTTATAGAAATCTCCTGCTCTTCTTTCTTCAGCTTCTTAAATGGAACCTGTCAGGTCAAGAAAGCGTTATAGCCTACAAGCAGGAGCATGTGTGAGCTCGTAGGCCCTTCCTACCCATCCCCGTGTTGTAATAAGGTGTAATATGAAAGTAATAAAATACGTCCCTATGTAAATAAGCAGGGGCTGTAGCCCCATGGACGTTGCATCGCCCTGTGGGCGTAGGCATGCTTTCCATGGTATCATGCCCCTGTGGGCGTGATACCATGAATTTACATGAGCGACCTCACGTCTGCTCCCTCAGAGTGCGCACGCGCAGGATTCTGAGGGAGCAGACGTGAGGTCGCTCATGTAAATCCATGGTATCACGCCCACAGGGGCATGATACCATGGAAAGCATGCATATGCCCACAGAGTGATGCAACGTGCATGGGGCTACAGCCCCTGTTTATTTACATAGGGAATATGTAAGTAATAAAACGTATTTCATTACTTTCATATTACAACACAGGGACGGGTAGGAAGGGGTTACTAGCTCACACACGCTTTTTTTTTTACCTGACAGGTTTCCTTTAAACTGATCAATGTGTCTGACATTTGGAAAATGTTAATTTCTTATGCAAATTCCCTAAATTTTATGTGGGTATTTTCCTCCTTGAACTACATTAGAAGCAGAATACCTGCAGTTAAAGGGAACCTGTCACCAGTTTTTTGCCCTATAAGCTGCGGCCACCACCAGTGGGCCCTTATATACAGTATTCTAACATGCTGTATATAAGAGCCCAGGCCACTATGTAGAATGTAAAAATCACTTTATAATACCTCACCTAACAGTCGCGCTGCGGTGGATTCTAGTCAGATGGGCGTCTCCGTTGTCCAGTGCCGCCTCTTTCGGCCATCTTTATCGTCCTTCTGTAGCCGCGGTGCATGATGCGTCCTACGTCATCCACACTCACCGGCATTGAGGTCCTGCGCAGGCGCACTTTGATGTGCCCTGAGTAGGGCAGATCAAAGTATTGTAGTGCGCCTGTGCGGGACCGGCAAGTGTGGATGACGTAGGATGCGTCATGCACCGCGGCACAAAGATGGCCGAAAGAGAAGGCACCGGCACCGGAGAACAGAGACGCCTCTATGACTCAACTCCACTGCATCGCGACCATTAGGTGAGTACTAAAAAAACATTTTATATGTTTTACACAGCGGCTCTTACAGTATATACAGCATTCTATATATAAGAGCCCACTGGTGGTGGCCGCCGCTTATAGGCTGAAAAACTGGTGACAGGTTCCCTTTAAACAGCAAGTAATCCGCACGACTTTATCAAAGCTTTGTCAAAGGCAAATACTAGGAAATATCGAAAACAAAACAGCTTTATTTAAAACATGTGACACACACAAAAAGTAAAAAAATGTGATAAAAACACGTTAAAAAAAACCTCAAATGCATTGAAAAAAAAAATGCAAGTAACCAAATTTAGCTAATGGGTGCAGATATGCTGCTACATTAAAAACTCATCAAACACTATCTATGGGCAGCGGATTTCTCTGCATCAAAAACCAGACTTGGCAGGAAAAAGACGGCAGCAGTTTTACGTCTGATTCTTTTTCCCAATTCATTTGAATGGGTGAGAATCGCTGAAATAATTGACGCGCTGCAGATTTAAAAATGGCTTGATTGATAAAATAAGAAAAAATAAGTAAAAAAAAAAATCTGCATATACACGGGATTTCAGAGATCTCATTCATTTCACTGGTACTATAAAAACAGTGTATTTAATGTACCAAATACACCAGGGGTCTCAAACTCGGCTGTATGTATGGGCCGCACACAGAAAAAAAATAATTTGAGGGGTCGCATTCTTTTCAGGACAAAGTGACATTGTTAGTGGTACCATTTTTCTCTTTCTATACACCCTTGGATCACTATTTTTGAACATTTTTCATTTGTTTATTATAACAAATGTGTACTTTTGTTATATATACTGTATATACAGTACATATACATACAAAAAGGGGATACAATGAAAAAAAAATGTAAGTAATACAGTTTTACAATTAGCACCACATAGTAATTTTGGCCAACATCTTGTAGTACTGTGCTGCATCCTGTAAAAATGTCCTCATCCTTATTTCCATCCAGTAGTAATGTGCCCCATGCAGGTCCTCTTCTAGTAGTAATGTGCCCCATGCAGGACCCCTTCTTGTAGTAATGTGCCCCATGCAGGTCCTGGTCCTCTTCTTGAAGTAATGTGCCCCATGCAGGACCCCTTCTTGTAATAATGTGCCCCATGCAGGTACCCTTCTTGTAGCAATGTGTGCCAATGCAGGTCCCCTTCTTGTAGTAATGTGCCCCCATGCAGGTCCCCTTCTTGTAGTAATGTGCCCCCATGCATGACCCCATCTTGTAGTAATGTTCCCCCATGCAGGACCCCTTCTTGTAGTAGTGTGCCCCAGCAGGATCCCTTCTTGTAGTAGTGTGCCCCATGCAGGACCCCGTCTTGTAGTAATGTCCTATCCACACACACATATACACACACACACTGTTCAGCCTCAGCTAGCAACACACACACACACACACAGACACACACACAGACACACACAGTGCAGCCTCAGCTAGCAACAGAAACACACACACACGCCACACACACACACACCAAAACATTCCTCTCACCTGTCCTCCGTTCTCGTGGCGGCACATAGGCATGTGGACCCGGTGATTATCACAGCCGCTGTCACCGCTGAACGTTCTGCCGGCGCACGCAGAGCCGTTCTCGCTGCACAACAGCCACTGGCCAATCACAGGCAAGCAGCTGAGGTAATATGCAGCAGGTGATTGCCTCAGATTGGCAGGCAGCTATTATTGCGTTCTGCACCGAGACCTTGACTGTGCGCAGCACTGGCAAAACGATCAGCTGAAATAAATACAGTGCCTTGTGAAAGTATTCAGCCCCCTTAAATTTTTCAACCTTTTCCCACATTTCAGGCTTCAAAACATAAAGATAAAAAAATAATAATTTTATGATGAAGAATAAACAAGTGGGACACAATTGTGAAGGTGAACGATATTTACTGCTTATTTCAAATTTTTTTAAAAAATTAAAAACTGACATTTGGGGCGTGCAATATTATTCGACCCCTTTACTTTCAGTACAACAAATTCACTCCAGAAGTTCATTGAGGATCTCTGAATGATCTAATTTTGTCCAAAATGACTGATTATGATAAATATAATCCACCTGTGTGTAATAAAGACTCCGTATAAATGCACCTGCTCTATGATAGTCTCCGTGTTCTGTTTAATGCACAGAGAGCATCATGAGGACCAAGGAACACAACAGCCAGGTCCGTGATACTGTTGTGGAGAAGTTTAAAGCCGGATATGGTTGCAAAAAGATTTCCAAAACTTTTAACATCCCAAGAAGCACTGTGTAAGCGATCATATTGAAATGGAAGGAGTATCATACCACTGCAAATCTACCAAGACCCGGCCATCCCTCAAAAATTTCATGTCAAACAAGGAGAAGACTGATCAGAGATGCAGCCAAGAGGCCCATGATCACTCTGGATGAACTGCAGAGATCTACAGCTGAAAGGGGAAAGAGTCTGTCCATAGGACAACAATCAGTCATACACTGCACAAATCTGTCCTTTATGGAAGAGTGGCAAGAACAAAGCCATTTCTCAAAGATATCCATAGAAAGTGTTGTTTAAAGTTTGCCACAAGCTACCTGGGAGACACACCAAACATGTGGAAGAAGGTGCTCTGGTCAGATCAAACCAAAATCGAACTATTTGGACACAATGCTAAACGATATGTTTGGTGTAAAAGCAACACAGCTCATCACCCTGAACACACCATTCCTACTGTCAAACATGGTGGTGGCAGCATCATGGTTTGGGCCTGCTTTGCTTCAGCAGGCACAGGGAAGATGGTTAAAATTGATGGGAAGATGGATGTAGCCAAATACAGGATCATTCTTGAAGAAAACCTGTTGGAGTCTGCAAAAGACTTGAGATTGGGACGGAGATTTGTATTCCAACAAGACAATCATCAAAACATAAAGCAAAATCTACAATGAAATGGTTCACAAATAAACGTATCCAAGTTTTAGAATGGCCAAGTCAAAGTCCAGACCTGAATCCAATCGAGAATCTGTGGAAAGAGCTGAAAACTGCTGTTCACAAACGCTCTCCATCCAACCTCACTGAGCTCCAGCTGTTTGCAAAGGAAGCATGAGCAAGAATTTCAGTCTCTCGATGTGCAAAACTGATAGACATACCAAAAGCTACTTGCAGCTGTAATTACAGCAAAAGGTGGCGCTACAAAGTATTAACTTAAAGGGGACAAATAATATTGCACGCCCCACTTTTGTTTTTTTATTTTTTACAAAAATTTTAAATGAGCAATAAATTTCGTTCAACTTCACAATTGTGTCCCACTTGTTGGTGATTCTTCACCATAACATTAAAATTTTTATCTTTATGTTTGAAGCCTGAAATGTGGGAAAAGGTTGAAAAAATTCAAGGGGCCGAATACTTTTGCAAGGCACTGTAGCTGGCGGCTGCGGCCCCTGCAGCAGCCGCAATCTTTACTGGGTGCACGGGCCTGCGGGCAGCGTGTTTGAGACCTCTGAAATACGCTGTATAATATACACAGAAAAACACTGGCATTATGTCACATGTAAACATATCCTTAGAAAGGGCAAAAAAAAAAAAAAAATAATATAATGCACAGTAATGTAAAAACAACTTGCTGTGCATATGCATTGTCCTTTTTCGCTTCCTCCTCAGGCTCAGCTGCGAAGTGGCTAGAAGAGGTGATCTGACTACTCTGCAGCCGCCTTAGAAGCCACCACGGCTGATTCTACAAGTTTTCCCAGCTACAAAGAATGGAGAGGTCTGTAATTTGTATCGTAGGTACACTTCAACTGTGACACACAATACAAAACTCCCCCAGAAAATCACATTTGTCTTTAAGGCCTCTTTGACACGTAAAACAAACGTGTTTAACGGTCCATAGTGTAGGTGCGTGAGTGTTCCCTGTGACATACAGATAGCAAACGGACAGCAGGAGCTGGTATGCTTACCTGTCTCCGGCGCTGCTGTTACTTACGGGTCTGTGGTTAGCGCAGTGAATAGGCAATGAGCATAATGAGCGGCCCGGAAGCAACAGCAGAGGCAGAGACAGCAGCGCAGGAGATAGGAATGTATAAAAAATACGTAATTACTTACCGGTAATTGAATTTTCAGTAGCCCATGACAGTACCACCTGAGAGATAGGTTCTGCCCAGATCATGAGAGGAAACCCACTGATAAAAAGGCAGTACTTCTCCTCCGCATTAGTAGGTTTACAGAGCCAGAGAGGACCAACAAAAACATGTTACTCATACCACCACCAAGGAATACACCATTAAGTCTAACACTCCCCGAAGGGGGGAACTAAGGGTGCTGTCATGGGCTACTGAAAATCCCATTACCGGTAAGTAATTAAGATTTTTCCCTTCTGCCCATGACAGCACCACCTGAGAGATTTATAGAGAACTACCACCTTAGGGAGGGACCACCTCCTGTAAGACCAGTCTCCCAAAGGAAAGGCCAGTTGTGGAAGATACGTCCAGGCTATAGTGGCGAAAGAAAGTACAAGGAGACGAGCAAGTAGCCGCCAGGCAGATCTGGTCAATAGAGGCATCAGCCCTTTCTGCCCATGAAGTAGATATTGCTCTAATGGAGTGTGCCTTAATGCCCTGAGGAGGTGTGTTGCCTTTAGCCGAGTATGCCAGAGTGATAGCATCCCTGATCCATCTGGCCAAGGTAGCTTTTGTAGCCCCATTACCCCTAGATTTCCCTTGAAATGTGACAAACAGGACCTGAGACTTTCTCCATTCTTTTGTCCTATCTAGGTACGTGAGCAACGCCCTCCTGACATCTAAGGTGTGCAACCTAGTCTCTTTCTCGTTACGAGGTAGATCACAAAGGGAAGGGAGCACGATGTCTTGTGAGCGATGAAATCTTTCAGCTACTTTAGGGAGATAGAAGGGATCAGTCCTCAACACCACCCTATCCTCCATAATTTGGGTGTAAGGCTGCACTATGGATAATGCCTGGAGTTCCCCCACCCATCTGGCCGAGGTAAGGGCGACGAGAAGTAAAACCTTAAAGGGACAGCAATTTTAGAGGGACATGCCCCAAGGGTTCAAATGGTGGCTCTGTAAGGGCATCCAACACCAAATTGAGGTCCCACGGGGGAACCCTGGGAGCATGAACCGGCACGAACCTAGACTTAGCTCTAATAAACCGTCTAACCCATTCATTCTGTGCCAGACCACAATTAAATAGTGCCCCCAAGGCTGAAACCTGCACCTTGACTGTGCTGGTTGAGAGACCTAATTCCAACCCTTTCTGGAGAAATTCCAAAATAGCCGAGATAGGTGGGGGGCCCTCAGCCCGAGCCCCTGACTGAATGAGAAACCGCTTCCAGACCCTCCCATAAATGGCCGTGGTGACCGCCTTCCTACTTCTAAGAAGGGTATCTACCAATCCTGGTGAAAAGCCCCGTCTAGCTAATAGTTGCCGCTCAAACGCCAGGCCGTCAAATGGAGGGCCAGATCGTGGGAGTGATGAACTGGTCCCTGGGAGAGGAGATGTGGGTTGTCTGGGAGAATCCAAGGATCCACCAGAGACATCCTCCGAAGCCAGTAAAACCATGCTCTTTTCGGCCAGAAGGGGGCAATGGGAACAACATTGGCTTGGTCATCCCTTATTTTCCGGAGTACCGAAGGTAATAGTATTAGGGGAGGAAATGCATAAAGGAGACCTTCCGACCACGATATCTGGAATGCATTGATTGCAACTCGACTGTCTCTGGGGTTGAGTGAGCAGAACTTGTCCACCTTCCGATTCACTTTGGTGGCGAACAGGTCCAGTACAAATACACCACACAGAAGCGTGATCTGGCGAAAGATTTCTGGGTTCAAGGACCATTCCCCCTGACTGAGACAGTGCTTGCTGAGGAAGTCTGCTTCCTCGTTTTCTACTCCTTTGATATGAAGAGCTGTTAAGGAGGAGACATGTTGTTCGACCAGCCGGAAGATTCACAGACACAGAGTCAGAAGTGATTGGGACCTGGTGCCTCCCTGATGGTTGACATATACCACCGTTATCCTGTTGTCTGAAAGGATCCGAACATGGCGTCCCCGCAAGGATGGCAGGAACCCTTCCAGTGCCTTTAGGACCGCCATGAGTTCTCTGTAATTGGAGGATTGTGTGACTAACTGAGTAGTTGGGCCCACCATACTCCCGGAATGCAAGAGGTGAGAGTCCTGACTAGTGACATAGTCTGTCGTAAGGTCATGCATGGGTGACTCCTTACTGAAGAGAGTAAGGACAGGATCCTGGTGATCTTTTCCTCAGGCAGGTGGCACAACTGCCTGGTGGAATCCAAGATGAGACCTAGGAAGACTGGACACTGAAGAGGTTGAAGTCTGGACTTCTCCCGATTCACCACCCATCACAGGCTTTCCAGGATTGAGATGACCCTGGACACGTGATCTGCACATTGATTCTCCGACTGACCCACTATTAGGAAGTCGTCGAGGTAAGGGATGATTAAAACGTCCTGTTCCCTGACATGCGCCATGACCTTGGTGACTATTCTCGGGGCCATAGAAACCCCGAATGGCAGCGCTGTGAACTGGAAGTGTCTCAGCCTCTCTGACATGTGCAGTGCGAATCTGAGAAACTATCGGTGAGTCGGGTAAATAGGGATGTGATAAAAGGCGTCTTTTAGGTCGAGAACTGCCATAAAACAGTCTGGATATAACAGCCGGATAGTTGACTTCATGGTCTCCATTTTGAAGGCTCACTGCACCAGATGGCAATTCAATTTCTTTAGGTTTATGATGGTATGGAAGGAGGAGTCCGGTTTCTGAATAAGAAACAAAAGGGGAGTAAAAGCCGCCCCCCTCCTGTCCCTTGGGGACTTCTTGGATGATCTTCCTTGAGAGGAGAGTCATTACTTCTGTTTCTAAGACTTGCTGCCTCCCTGTGGACTGTAAGGATGTTATAACTAGAGACCCCCGAGGGGGCGAACTGAACTCCAACCTCAAACCTTCCGCCACTATCTGAAGAAGCCATTTGTTGGATGAGATTGTCTTCCAGGCATTTAGGAAGTGGGACAGCCTGCCCCCCCACCTGATGTCTGGCATCATTGTGTTGGTTTGCTCTTAGTGTTGGAGTGTTTGCCAAAGAGAAAACCTGAGGTAGTCTTTCTACGGTCTTTCCACTGATCCTGTTTACTGAAAAATTGACGTCTTCGAAAGGGCCGGCCCGAGAGGATGTCACAGGGAAAACTGGAAACCCTTTCTTCTTGTCAGATGCCTTAGTGAGGAGGTCATCCAGGCCGGATCCAAAGAGATATATATGTACCCTTACATGGCATGCCACACAGCCGTCCTTTGGACTGGACATCTCCTTTTCAATTTTTCAGCAAGAGAGCCCTTCTCGCGGAATTGGAAAGTGCTGCTGATCTGGCGAAAAGTCTCAAAGAATCTACCGAGGCATCGGCCATAAAGGCTGCAGCACCCTGTATTAATGGCAATGACGAGATGATATCCTTCCTCGGTGTGTCATTTTTCAACTGGTCTCTAATTGTTGAAGCCATCAATTACCGGGCAACGAAGGCGCTTGTCACCGCAGGGCGTAAGCCACCCGCTGTTGATTCCCAAGATCCTCTCAGAAAACCATCAGCCTTTCTATCCAGCTGATCCTTAAGGGACCCCATATCTTCAAATGGTAACGTAGTGGAGCGTGAAGCTTTGGCAATGGCGACATCAATCTGTTGTGTTCTATCCCAAGATGTAGATGCTTCACCATCCACTGGGTACTTAAGGGAGGAGGAGGATAGATTCATCCTCCTATCCACTTTTCCCCACTGATCATCAATGAGACCTTGTACCTTTTGGGGAATAGGAAAACCTTTATGTTTTTTGGAATCCAATCCCCCAAACATAACATCCTGGGTTGATTCGGGTCCCCTGGGGTCCACCATCCCCATAGTTGAGCTCACCGCCTTCACTAAGGGGCCCACATCAGCAGTAGGGAAACAAGGTCTACCACCCTCGTCTGTAGATGAGGAGGAGTCTGAGTCGGACGAGGAGGATCCTGATGAGGCCGACGACCTAATGTCGTGAGCCGATCCTGCCAAGGTATCAGGAGTGGACAGCTTAAGGTGACGAGACTTCTTGCGTCTCTTGCCCCCCTTGAGGGATTTCAGGGATTCCTGTACTTCTGCTCTGATAATGGTCCGCAATTCTGAGGAAAACCCTAGGCCTTCTTTGATTAGGGTCTGCTGGATACAGCCCGCACAGAGGACTTTGGTGTAATCAGGTGACAGAGTGGAGTGGCATATTGCACATTCCTTATGACGCTGCGTGGAGGTACACTTTTTCTGCACCTAACAAGAAAAGGGGGGACATGGAAACGGGGCCTTAGTAATCATGTCTGACCACGAGGTTCACTCACCCTCCTTGACTCCTGGGCAAAAATCGGATCTGGAGGCAGAATTTTGTCCCCCAACCTGTTCCTCCTGGAACCAACCGACTGACTGCTGCCTGGACTGGAAACAGTAGTCTTGGAACATTCAGCCGAGCCTCGTCCTGAGCCACGTTGCGGTGACTCCTTGCGCTGCTCTTTGCTGCGGGGTGAATCTCCTGCCATAACTATAATGGGAGAAGAAAAAAGAAAAACTCACCCGTCCTGTTCGTTGGCCACATTTTTAAGGGAAAGCTCCGGTTTCATGGGCGCCACCATCTTGGATCCGATTGTGCATGCGTCCCCCAGTCACTTCCTGGTCGCTCTGTGCACGTTGTGACGACATGGACTCTCATGGGTTAAAGTTTCTTAAAATCCAGCCAGACAGCATGATAGATTGTCTATAGACGGGGGAGAAGTCCCTCATTGTTTTTACAAGACTCTTGTTGACTCAATGTAATTGTGTTGGCCACTGAAAGCCAGACGTATTGTTCTCCAGACATTTCCAATAACCATTGTATTGTAGTTGTGTATTGATAATGTAATTACCTTAGTAGCCATTGTCTAGTCGGTGACTTGCCGACTCCATGTAGATATACTGAGTCTTTCTATGTACATCATTTAAATGAACATTATCCATGCAGCTTGAAATTCATCCAATGGGAGAAGCAATCTTGTCCAACCAATCGATGAGGACGCAGTGTATCCTAAGGGAAGGTTATGGCTATAAAAAGGGACTTCTTTAAGCCACCAGGGTTGATGAAAGTTGATGGATGCTGATGGATCCAGTCTAAACTCTTTGGAGCTGACTAGAGGATCAGGATATCTTATGGCTTCAATCTAGGGACTCCGGATCCGGTTGGAGACCATATCCACAGCCTAGGGATTTCGACTCCGGCTGCCAGGATTTTAACATCAAACCAGGACTACCTAAGGAGGACACTCAGGTTGGGACAGTTCAGTCACCTGTTACAGACTTTGCAGACCTCAGACAGCTTGGAACCTGTGAGGCATGGACATTCTAAATCCCTGGTGAGCCAGCGGAAGGGTGAGACTCTGTTGCCTGTTACATTTGTGTGTTTTGCTGGTTATGTGCCGTTAATTGTTTGGGGATCCAATAAAGTCTAATTATTGTGGTTCCCTCACCCTGTGTTGTCTGAGTAGTGTTACGCCCACGGTTAAGGAGGCCAGCGTTCAGTTGGGATGAGCCCTGAGCCACGCTGTCTTTCTAAAGGTGGCGGGTTTTAGTGGACGAGAGCACCCACTGAGCCCCGTGTCCCCACAATTGGTGGCAGCAGTGGGATACTACTCAGCCTTGTTTACCCAGGGGAGCTGCAGCGGACTGGTGTTTTCGGACACCGTCCAGGGCTCAACAACCAGGGAGGCACATAAGCATACCCAGCAGGCCATAGGGGAGGCATTCAGGTTTCGGATGCTGCCATGTCCAACCCCACCAGTTCAGCCATGGGACAAGGACAAGAGAGGAGATACGACGGCTGCAGTAAATGGATGCTACAAGATCTGTGCCAGAGGCGAAAGATTATCTACTGGAACGCTGAGACTCGGTCGGACTTGATCCGGAAATTAGTCCGTTGGGATGTCCAGAATGATGCAGAGGACGATGAGGATCCCGCCGATATTCACCCAGTGGATTTACACTATGTGCCACATCATGGATCTAGTGACAATCGGGAATCAACTTTGTCCAAAATGGCCCAAGCCACAGCGTTGTTGGATGCATTGGGGACTAGATCCTCAAGAGAAGAGAGGGCTTATGTTCTGGAATATGTTTATGGGATTCCAGCTGCCGTACTATTAGCACCAGCCGGTCGAGAAGGATGGTCCCGCTACCCAGCAGAAGCTGCGCCAAAACAAAGGACTACAAACAGGGCCTGTGACTCGCCCAATCTGTGGCGCTGTTATACATGTGGGCGCAATGGACATATAGATAAAGATTGTCTCCAAAACCGAGGCCGCATGCTTGGAGCCCGTCTGCCACTCCAAACAGTCAACATATGCCGAGATGAACCAACGAGACCTGAGGAATGCTACTCCCAAGAAACACCAATAGCTGAGGAAGTGGTTTATCCAGTCCACACCCTACGGCAGGCCGGACACCGTACACCAGCCAACCTCCATCCCCACATCCAGACGGTCAAGGTCGGTGATATACAGGCTCGGGGACTTCGAGACATTGGCTCTTCCATCACTCTGGTAAGCCCAGTTATTGTTTCCCCAGAAGACCCTTTACCAGATTCCCAATTATCCATCTCCCTGGCTGAGGGCCAGCGCTCAGACGTCCCTCTGGCATGTGTGCAGTTGGACCTAAGGACCGACCAGGGAGAGGTCGAGGTGGAGCTTGTGGACAGCCTCCCCACACCTGGTATTTTGGGGACCAACCAGGAAGTGATCGATGTGGGGATTGTGAACAGCCTCCCCATACCTGACATTGTGGAGACTGACCAGAGCAAGGCTGATGTGGAGCTTATGGACACCGTCCCCACACAAGTTATTTCGGGAAAGGACCAGGGAAAGGTTGATGTGAGACTTGTGAACAGCCTCCCCACACCTGTCATTGTGGAGACTAATCAGAGCAAGGCTGATGTGGAGCTTATGGACACCGTCCCTACACCAGTTACTTTGGGGTCTGACCAGGAAGAGGTCCATATGGAGTTTATGGACAGCCTCCCCACACCTGTTGTTTCGGGGTCTAGCCAGGAGGAAGTTGAAGTGGGGTTCATAGATGGCCCCACCAAGCCTGATGTTTCGGATACCACTCAAAGGGAAGTGAAAGTGGGGCTTGGGGATTACCTGCTCACACCAGTCATTTTGGAGAATGACCCAGGACAAGGACTATCCAGTCAGTTTGAAGCAGCCATCACCCACCTCCAAGCCAAGCAGGACCCTGATGTGGATTTTTCTAACATCTTTTCCAGGGATGGTTTGCATTCCCGGTCTCCAACATCCACTTCTGAGCCAAGAACCGTGAGTAAGCCTAACCACACTGTGGCTATTGACTGGGGGAGGATGGGTAGTGGGAGATTTGTGCAGGCCCAACTCATGGACCCCCACCTTAGTGCTTTTCCGCAATATGGCTGCTCAACTTGGGGGAGGTAATCAGGGGGAGGTGAATAGATGCAAGCCTCTGTTGCTGACCTCACCATTAAAAAGGACAATGCCGTCAAGAGGAGAAGGATGATCGGAAGCCTATCATGTCTGGCTAATATTAAGAAGGGGGAGGAATGTGACGACACGGACTCTCATGGGTAAAGTTTCTTAAAATCCAGCCAGACAGCATGATAGATTGTCTATAGACGGGGGAGAAGGCCCTCATTGTTTTTACAAGACTCTTGTTGACTCAATGTAATTGTGTTGGCCACCGAAAGCCAGACGTATTGTTCTCCAGACATTTCCAATAACCATTGTATTGTAGTTGTGTATTGATAATGTAATTACCTTAGTAGCCATTGTCTAGTCGGTGACTTGCCGACTCCATGTAGATATACTGAGTCTTTCTATGCACATCATTTAAATGAACATTATCCATGCAGCTTGAAATTCATCCAATGGGAGAAGCAATCTTGTCCAACCAATCGATGAGGACGCAGTATATCCTAAGGGAAGGTTATGGCTATAAAAGGGACTTCTTTAAGCCACCAGGGTTGATGAAAGTTGATGGATGCTGATGGATCCAGTCTAAACTCTTTGGAGCTGACTAGAGGATCAGGATATCTTATGGCTTCAATCTAGGGACTCCGGATCCGGTTGGAGACCATATCCACAGCCTAGGGATTTCGACTCCGGCTGCCAGGATTTTAACATCAAACCAGGACTACCTAAGGAGGACACTCAGGTTGGGACAGTTCAGTCACCTGTTACAGACTTTGCAGACCTCAGACAGCTTGGAACCTGTGAGGCATGGACATTCTAAATCCCTGGTGAGCCAGCGGAAGGGTGAGATTCTGTTGCCTGTTGCATTTGTGTGTTTTGCTGGTTATGTGTTATGTGCCGTTAATTGTTTGGGGATCCAATAAAGTCTAATTATTGTGGTTCCCTCACCCTGTGTTGTCTGAGTAGTGTTACGCCCACGGTTAAGGAGGCCGGCGTTCAGTTGGGATGAGCCCTGAGCCACGCTGTCTTTCCAAAGGCGGCGGGTTTTAGTGGACGAGAGCACCCACTGAGCCCCGTGTCCCCACACACGTCACCAGGGTCCGTGCTTCAATTCCGGTCTTCGTTTCAGGCTTCACTCCAGCGTGGTGCACAGCAGGGACAAGCCTTCCAGCGGCCGCCGTAAGTGCGCACATCTCTGGAGCGACGCAGGGCCAAACTCCCGCTCCAGGCCCGCGCCTCACCGCCGCAGAGGTCTGAGACTGAGGGGGGGGGTGCATCCAGGCCCGAGCACCGGCTTCTGTAAGTACCAGGCTTCCACACAGGGTCGGACCTGAGACAGCAATGAGTTGTCCATACCAGGACAGAAAACCAAACTGATGCGGAGGAGAGGTACCGCCGTTTTATCAGTGGGTATACTGTCCTGATGTGGGCGGAACCTATCTCTCAGGTAGTGCTGTCATGGGCGGAAGGGAAAATTCTTTATTTTTACAGTATGACAATTGTTTTCTCGAGTACATGTCACACGGATCACATCAGTGTGCGGACCATGTGACACCCGTGCTGCGGGCAAAACACATACATGTCGCCATGTGGGTCACATGGGCACAAGTGTGCTCCACACGGTACTTGTGAAAACATGGACATATGCGCAGACCCATTGATTTTGAAGGGTCTACGTGTGTTTGTCTCCGGTATGTATGAAAACTGATGTCATATGCACTGGAATAACTGAGGCCTAAGAAGCCCTCCTACTCTGCACTCATTATCTGTATTAATTGCACCTGTTTGAACTCCTTGCCTGTATAAAAGACAGAAAGACCAGAAAAATAGTTGTAAGGTCCCTTTCAGACGTCCGTGTTTCAGGTACATGTGACATCCGTTTTTAACACGGTTGCCACACTTACCCATGTTATTCTCTGGAGTTACTTACACAGTCATGTTTTCACACGGACCGTGTGACCCCTCGTGGCCCCGCACGCATGGAGACATGTCAGGTTTTTTTCGGCTTCACGGGTATCACACAGATTGCACACTGATGTGATACATGTAACATCAGTGTGACACGTACCGGAGAAAACACGTGTATTTGAAATAAAAAGATTTTCTATACTCACCTGTATCCAGCGCTGTTTTCTTCAGTCTGCTGTCTCCCGCTTCTGACCCCCGCTCATTATATTCTTTGATTATTCACTGCACTGAGGACTTATGCTAAATTCAATGACAAACAGGTAAATGGCACATAACCAGTGTGTGTGTGAATAGTGCAGTTAAAGCCCCATTGATAGGTCGTGAATGGGAGCACCACACACTAAAGGCCGCTTTACACGCTACAATTTATCTGACGATCTCATTAATGATGTGACACGGCCAGATCGTTGTTACGATTTGCCGAGAACGCTCACAGGTCGTTTAGTAGCGGTCACACGTACACATCTCACAAACGACGCTACATCGTTCAGCGATATATTGTTTGACCAAGGCAGTCGTGTGGATGTTGTTCGTCGTTGGCAGGGTGTCAAACGTAGCAATATGTTTGCTGCGTTCCAAACGACGAACAATATTTTGAAACTGAACGACGTATCAACGATCAACGATTTTCACCCTATTTGCGATCAATCGGAGTCGCACGTAGGTGTCACACTCAACGATGTCGCTAACGATGACGGAAGTGCATCACGAAAACCGTGACCCCAACGACATATCAGATAAATCGTAGCATGTATTGCCGCCTTTAGGGTGCTAAAAGCCCCATTGTTAGGGTACTGTTCCACTTGCAATTTTCATGTGCGAGTGCGATCCGATAAAACATCGGATTGCGCTCGCACCAGTTTTAATCAATCAGGCAGCATTGTCCTGTTATTTTTTCCTCAGCTCAGATCGTACAGAGAATGAAATTGCAGCATCTTACATATGGCTGCGTATATCGCACCAGACTTGCTATGGGTGTGAGAAAAATATGCACGGCATTACATACGCATGTCATACGGATGTCACACAGATCCTTGGTGAGAAAAATCTACACACTAGCACGGCACTCGCATGTCATACGGATGTTAAGTGAGAAAAAAACGCAGAACATACACATGACAGTCATCCACCTTTTCGGGATGAGTATCGCAGTGATTATTTCATCACAAGTGGAAGAGTACCCTTAGGCAGTGTTCAGTGAAGGGGCAGTATTAGGGGACTGTTCCATTTCCGTTTTCCACAGACATGTGCAATCTGATAAAACATCGGACTGCACTCGCACCAGTGCAAAGCTATGGGGCAGTGTCCATCTGCGATTGATTTCTCCTGCAACAGCGGCAAGCGGAATGAATCACAGCATGCAGCATTTGGCAGCGAGTCTCAGCTCACACCCCCCCATACAAGCTTATGTAATCAGAGTGCAGGGCGATGTATGCAGAGACAGGCTGGGGAGGAGATGGGGAGAAAGTGCTCCCTCCCTCTTTTCCGCAGCTGTGATACAATCGCAAGATCACACCACAGTCGCATGACCCTCGGCTGACGCTCGCAGCAGAGGGTCATTAGCATATCACTTATGATACTCTCACATCACAAGCTATACGCAAGTGGAAAAGTACCCTTATCCCGAATTGCTAGTGGACAACTACACCCAGCTACTAGTGTATCACTACACCAGTCAGTCCCGTTAATCCCTGGGCACGTGTGTTACCCAGTGTGCACTATTCACACAAACACTGGTTATGTGTAAATTTGCCTGTTTGGATTTGATTTCAGCATAATTAACTTAATAAAATATTGTTTTTAGAGGGAGATTAATTTTTGTTTTGGTTTTGTAACTGTATAAAGACACCTGTCCACACAATCAACCGCACTCCAACCTCTCCACATACACAAGACGCGCCCCACATTCACACGATGCACTGCACTCAGGACACTCAGCACAGACACCGTGCTGTACGCACATACATAAGACACTCTGCGCGCACAGGCTCTGCCACACACACACCACACGTACAGTATATCATACACACACCCCCATGATACACACATAATATATATATATATATATATATATATATATATTGTAAGGATGCAATGTGGTAGATGGCCGGTATGTGTCACAGAGGGGGAAATCCTCTGTGATCTGAACCTGGAATGTTTCTCTGGGACTTGTAGTTCCATGAGGATTGTTGTACACATTCAGGGCTGGGTTCATGGGATGGTCAGAAGTGATGGGCGGGACTGACCATCCACATACCTCCCATACGTAGGTGTGTCTCATGGGATTTAATGGAGCTTTCGTTTGTCACATGATCTCTGTGTGCTGGTGGGAGCCATCTTGGTTGGAGCACATGTGCAGGAGATCCTGTGCATACAGAGCTAGTGAGGGCTCTGAAATGTCAGGGAGCTGCAGAATCCACTGAGGCTGTGAGGAATTGGAACGTGTCCATGGGCCGGGATGTTGAGCCCAGTGTGAGAGTCTCCCTGGACTGGATGGAGGCAGACTGACAGCCTGCAAACCTACTGGCAGGTAACACCCCAGAAAGGGGACTATACTGGCTGATGCCAGAGAATGAACAATCAGCAGTTTAAACAGACAGTGAGACATTGTCCTGCGGGAAAGTGGCTGTGGCCCATTACACTGCGTGGTTTATGAGGATGTGAATAAATCACCGAGATTCTTTAAGTGACAAAGTGCTTGTGTGTGTCTTGATCCCGCTGCCAGACGTGTGCCCCAAGACGTTCAGGGCCCAGGTCGTCACAATATATATATATATATATATATATATATATATATATATATATATATATATATATATATATATATATATACACACACACCATACACACATCCACACACATCACACGTATATCATACACACACCATACACAATCATACACACACACACATCATACACACACACCATATACATCATACATACACACATCATTCATACACACAATCATGCTCACACACATCATACATACACACCATACACACATCACACGTATATCATACACACAATCATGCACACATATACACAAACATCATACACACATCCACACACAATCATACACATACAATAATACACATACACACACACACCATACACACATCACACGTATATCATACACACACCATACATGCACATATACACCATACATACACACATCACTCATACACACAAATTATACATCATACACACACACACACACAGCATATACATTATACACACATCATACACACACACACACACACCTCATACACACCATACAAACATCATTCAAACACGCACACAATCATGCTCACACACAATCATACACACACACACACATCATTCACACACACACACATCATTCACACACACACACCCACCACATATACACACACACACCCACATCATACACACAACAAAAACACACATCATGCACACACACACACACACCATACACACACTATCATAAACACATTATACACACACACACATCATGCACACACCATACACAACACACACGTATATCATATACACACATACACCACAAAACACACACACACACACACACACACTCATACACGAATCATACACACGTATATCATACACACACACACACTCATCATAAACACAAACATCATATACGCACACACACATCATACATACACGCAAACACACACACACACACACATCACAAGCTATACGCAAGTAGAGAAGTACCCTTATCCCCAATTGCTAGTGGACAACTACACCCAGCTACTAGTGTATCACTACACCAGTCAGTCCCATTAATCCCTGGGCACGTGTGTTACCCAGTGTGCACTATTCACACAAACACTGGTTATGTTGCACTATTCACACAAACACTGGTTATGTGTAATTTGCCTGTTTGTAATTGATTTTAGCATAATTAAATTAATAAAATATTGTTTTTAGAGGGAGATTAATTTTTGTTTTGGTCTTGTAACTGTATAAAGACACCTGTCCACACAATCAACCGCACTCCAACCTCTCCACATACACAAGACGCGCCCCACATTCACACGATGCACTGCACTCACGACACTCAGCACAGAGACACAATGCTGTACGCACATACATAAGACACTCCGTGCGCACAGGCTCTGCTACACACACTCACACATACAGACCAGAAACACACACACATCATATCATCATATATACACACACAATCATATACACACACATCATACACATGTGTTGTCCCCATGCCAACAGCCGGGCTGCTCGGGTCCGGATCCGTGGTGGCTCGAGGGATCTCCGGACCCAGGGGGAGGGGGGGGGGGGGTGTGGTCGTGCGGCCACTCAAATGAAGGGGGTATTTATAGGGGATTCTGTTAGAGTTTGTGACGCCACCCGTGGCTGGAGTACCAGCGCTGCAGTTGGGAGTACCCAGGCATGATGGAACGGGGCAGCCAGGTGTTAGAACCCTCCATGGGTAGGGGGATTGCCCCGGGACTCGGTGACGGTGATTGGGGAGTGCCGTGGGGCGCAAATTGGTCACTTGCGTACTCACTCAGTCCATTAAACTGACACCGACAACTGGATAAACCAAAGTTCTGGACACCGCTGCCGCTGAGGGGAGCTAGTTCGGGTCCCGTCCCCAATAGTGCTGCCTGGTGATCCGTGACCTTCTTCCTGGCACTAATTTCACTTCTCTGTTAGTCCCGGTAGTATGGAACTAGTCGGGTCCCGCTCCCCACTAAGACTAAGGGGCACTTTGCACACTGCGACATCGCAGGTGCGATGTCGGTGGGGTCAAATTGAAAATGACGCTCTTCCGGCATCGCATGCGACATCGCAGTGTGTAAAGGCTGGATGATACGATTAACAAGCGCAAAAGCGTCGTAATCGTATCATCGGTGCAGCGTCGGCGTAATCCATGATTACGCTGACGCGACGGTCCGATGTTGTTCCTCGCTCCTGCGGCATCACACATCGCTGTGTGTGAAGTCGCAGGAGCGAGGAACGTCTCCTACCGGCCTCACTGCGGCTTCCGTAGGATATGCGGAAGGAAGGAGGTGGGCAGGATGTTTACATCCTGCTCATCTCCGCCCCTCCGCTCTGATTGGCTGCCTGCCGTGTGACGTCGCAGTGACGCCGCACGACCCGCCCCCTTAACAAGGAGGCGGGTCGCCGGCCACAGGGACGTCGCACGGCAGGTGAGTGTGTGTGTGAAGCTGGCGTAGCGATAACTTTCGCTACGCCAGCTATCACCACATATTGCTGCTGCGACGGGGGCGGGCACTATCGCACTCGGCATCGCAGCATCGGGCTGCGATGTCGTAGTGTGCAAAGCCCGCCTAAGTGTTGGAGCTTGCTCTCAGGGTTCACGCTTGTGATTTTCTGGACCGTTTTCAGTGGAAAGTCCTATCCCCCTCGTTGCACTAGTACCCCGATTTTGGAGCGGGTGGAGAGCAGATCTTGAAGGCTCCGTTCTCGTCGGGTAAATTGTCAGGTCGCCTGAAGCTAATCTCTGACCTAGGGTCCACGTACCCCATCGTGCCCTGGTCCCAGGCCGGTCATGGTGCAAGGCCGCCGGCTGTCCTCCTCGACAGTTCCGTGCCCCTTGCCATGATCCCCTGTGACCGGGAGGGGAGTCCAGCTCCTCTAGGCCCAGACCACCGTCTGCCACCTAGATAGCTTCCTAGGAGCCCTGCTCCTGAACTCCTCTCTCCTTCACTTCCAACACACTTCTCTCTACTACTGACCTCCCCTAACCAACCCCCCAGGTGGGCGACCCTATTCCACTCAGGCCAGCCACTGTTGTGTTTGGTGGGAGTGCTGCAGAGTGTACCTAGGATTTGATTAGCTGATGTAGGCAACACCATGTAGTTGGGGACCCATAACCAAGAAAGAGGTGGATATTGCACGGGAGCGTAGATTGTGCAATATCCTGTGATGACCTGATAGGGGCGTCACACACACACAATCATACACACACCATACACACAATCATGCACACACACGCACACACATCCACACACCCATCTTACACATGTATATCATATACACACACACACACCATTCATACACACACTATAAACACACAATCATACAGACACACATCTACACACACACACACACACACTCGTCATATACACATACACATCATGCGCACACACACACATCATATACACACACATCATTCAGACACACACACACACCATAAACACACACACCATAAACACACCACATACAGTACAGACCAAACGTTTTGACACACCTTCTCATCTCTAGAACAACTATTAAGAGGAGACTTTGTGCAGCAGGCCTTCATGGTAAAATAGCTGCTAGGAAACCACTGCTAAGGATAGGCAACAAGCAGAAGAGACTTGTTTGGGCTAAAGAACACAAGGAGTGGACATTAGACCAGTGGAAATCTGTGCTTTGGTCTGATGAGTCCAAATTTGAGATCTTTGGATCCAACCACCGAGTCTTTGTGCGACGCAGAAAAGGTGAACGGATGGACTCTACATGCCTGGTTCCCACCATGAAGCATGGAGGAGGAGGTGTGATGGTGTGGGGGTGCTTTGCTGGTGACACTGTTGGGGATTTATTCAAAATTGAAGGCATACTGAACCAGCATGCCTACCACAGCATCTTGCAGCGGTGTGCTATTCCATCCGGTTTGCGTTTAGTTGGACCATCATTTATTTTTCAACAGGACAATGACCCCAAACACACCTCCAGGCTGTGTAAGGACTATTTGACTAAGAAGGAGAGTGATGGGGTGCTACGCCATGAGACCTGGCCTCCACAGTCACCAGACCTGAACCCAATCGAGATGGTTTAGTGTGAGCTGGACTGCAGAGTGAAGGCAAAAGGGCCAACAAGTGCCAAGCATCTCTGGGAACTCCTTCAAGACTGTTGGAAGACCATTTCCGGTGACTACCTCTTGAAGCTCATCAAGAGAATGCCAAGAGTGTGCAAAGTAGTAATGAAAGCAAAAGGTGGCTACTTTGAAGAACCTAGAATATAAGACAGATTTTCAGTTGTTTCACACTACTTTAAGTATTTCATTCCACATGTGTTAATTCATAGCTTTGATGTCTTCAATGTGAATCTACAATTTTCAGAGTCAGGAAAATAAAGAAAACTCTTTGAATGAGAAGGTGTGTCCAAACTTTTGGTCTGTACTGTACTGTACACACACACACATCAGACACACACCATGAACACACAATCATACACACACACATCACAAGCTATACGCAAGTGGAAAAGTACCCTTATCCTTATCCCGAATTGCTAGTGGACAACTACACCCAGCTGCTAGTGTATGACTGCACCAGTCAGTCCCGTTAATCCCTGGGCATGTGTGTTAGACCTCTGCCACACTCACGTGAAAATCACGCACGTGCCGAGAGACACGTATTTCCCCTGCGTGTTGCGTGCAGGTAAGTACGTGTCTCTGGTACGTGCGTGACACGTGTGTTCTACGTGTGCTATCCGCGATAGCACACGTAGAACCGGTAATTTGCATACTCACCTGGTCCTTCCTGCTGTCCGTGGTGCTGATCTTTGGTCTCCAGCCCTGCCGTCTCCCCGCTGCTGCTGCTGCCGGCCGCAGTCAAGTGAATATTAAATGAGCATAATGAGCGGCGGTCGGCAGCAAGAGGCAGCAGCGGCAGAGACAGGAGGGCAGGAGAAGGTGAGTTAATGTTTTGTTTTTTTTTCACTGACATGTGTGTTTTCTCCGGCGCAGTCACACGGGACCGCATCCACACTACATCTGTGTGGTATGGGTGCGGGCCGTGTGACACCCGTGTTGCCGGAGAAAACACTGACATGTCAGCGTGTAGAAAAACACACACACGTTCAAACGCACACGGACACACGTTCTGTGTGGTTTTACGTGTGTGTGCCTGCTACAATAGGGTAGCATTGCTTAACGTGTCTCTGTGCCGCCGGTACGTGTAAAAAATGACAAACACGTGCCGGCGGCACGGATGTGTGTCACAGGCCTTACCCAGTGTGCACTATTCACACAAACACTGGTTATGTGTAATTTGCCTGTTTGGAATTGATTTCAGCATAATTAACTTAATAAAATATTGTTTTTAGAGGGAGATTAATTTTTGTTTTGGTCTTGTAACTGTATAAAGACAACTGTCCACACAATCAACCGCACTCCAACCTCTCCACATACACAAGACGCGCCCCACATTCACACGATGCACTGCACTCAGGACACTCAGCACAGAGACACCATGCTGTATGCACATACATAAGACACTGCGCGCACAGGCTCTGCCACACACACACACATCATACACACTACACATCACATACACAAGACGCGCCCCACATTCACACGATGCACTGCACTCAGGACACTCAGCACAGAGACACCATGCTGTATGCACATACATAAGACACTGCGCGCACAGGCTCTGCCACACACACACACATCATACACACTACACATCACATACACAAGACGCGCCCCACATTCACACGATGCACTGCACTCAGGACACTCAGCACAGAGACACCATGCTGTATGCACATACATAAGACACTGCGCGCACAGGCTCTGCCACACACACACACACATCATACACACTACACATCACATACACAAGACGCGCCCCACATTCACACGATGCACTGCACTCAGGACACTCAGCACAGAGACACCATGCTGTATGCACATACATAAGACACTGCGCGCACAGGCTCTGCCACACACACACACATCATACACACTACACATCACATACACAAGACGCGCCCCACATTCACACGATGCACTGCACTCACCACACTCAGCACAGAGACACAATGCTGTACGCACATACATAAGACACTGCGCGCACAGGCTCTGCCACACACACACACACACATAATACACACACATCATACACACATCATACATACACGCACATACATAAGACACTGCGCGCACAGGCTCTGCCACCCACACACACACACACACTACACATCACATCACATACACAAGACGCGCCCCACATTCACACGATGCACTGCACTCAGGACACTCAGCACAGAGACACCATGCTGTACGCACATACATAAGACACTGCGCGCACAGGCTCTGCCACACACACTCCTACATAATACACACACCAACCACACACACATCATACATACACGCACATATAAATCATACACACACACACACACACATCAATCATACACACTCACTCTCGCTCCTCCTCCGCAGACAATGCTGCACACAGGGACACTCACTTGTGTTGGAAGTTGGGCCTGATGCAGTAGGCGCTCTCGCCGCTTTCCTCCATGGCAGCGTCGGCTCCTGATACTACGAGCGAGCTCCCAGCAGCGTCTCCATCACCATGGTGACCATCACCAGCTCGTGGCTTCCGGTTCCGGGGAAGGAGCACCACGTAATGCTGACACTTGTTCGGAGGTGCTGTGGGACAGATATGCTGGAGCACAACGGCCTCTGCTCACCCTGCAGGTCTATTTGTGGTGCCGCCAGCCATCTTCACCAGGCCCCTTGTACATGATGGGGTTTATGTCTGCAGGCAGCTCTAAATTCAAGTGGGCTAATGGACCTCTGCTGACATGCTAGACTGTGTGGGGGGTGGGGGGGGCCTTCCAGGTATGACGTCATACCTGTCACGTGATAGGGGCGTTTTCGAAATACAGCTCTGGAGTAAACATTTTTTTTTTAGTCCACGTGGTGATAGTGGTGATTATGATAGAAGCGGGGGTCGGGGGGTGAGACCCAGAGAATGGGGGGCATGATTATAGTGGCCGGAGGAAACATCGCACGCCCACTAACCTTTGAAGGAGCCCGTATAGTCTAGGCCGGGGCATACTAAAAAGAATGATGAAACGGAATAAATAAAAACAATGAGGATAATAACTTATTAGGTGTATATTATGTAGATGTATAAAAGGTTTCTTGTTCAAGTTAGACATGGAATCAACATTATATATGAGCATTATAGGTGGAATGATCATGAAATATATGTAGATAATAGGAGAATGAATGCGTATCCCATATAACCAAGTGTATATTACATTACCTGAGCATTATAGGTGGAATGATCATGAAATATATGTACATAATAGGAAAATGAACGCATATCCCATATAACCAGGTGTATATTACGTCACCTGAGCATTATAGGTGGAATGATGATGAAATATCTGTAGATAATAGGAGAATGAACGCATATCCCATATAACCAGGTGTATATTATGTCACCTGAGCATTATAGGTGGAATGATCATGAAATATATGTACATAATAGGAAAATGAACGCATATGGCATATAACCAGGTGTATATTACGTCACCTGAGCATTATAAGTGGAATGATCATGAAATATCTGTAGATAATAGGAGATAACCTAGACAGTGTTGTCTGATGAAGGCCACCTAGTGGCTGAAACGTCACATGTTTAAGACTATTTTGGAATAAATTATATGAAAATTAACCCTTGAGAGTGCTTTGTACCTATTTGATTGACTTACGGTTTGGAAACCAACAAGTGCACCTCAATATACCTCCACTATTTTGGCTGTGTCTTATCCTTTTACATGTACTGTTGCTTCGTCAGGGAGTAGTCAAAGATTCGTACATACCACAAGGATAATCCTGCAAAAAGCCAGGTAGGCAGGTTAGTCAGGTGAGGAGGGGGGTTAAACCCCAAAGAACGACTCCAACGTACGTTTCACGACCATAAGGTGTGTACTGTTGCTTCGTCAGGGAGTAGTCACAGTGATTTGTTGGAATCTACCTTAATCTGTCAGTCTTATTTTCCGGATTGGTTCAGCAGTGTTTTCGCATTTTCTATCTGGGTCTTCTGCATTACCTCGCTGGTGCTGTCATCCCTTTGAGACAACTTGTTCATATTGAACTAGCTAACTCTCGGTTGAATAACACGTTCTATTCACTAGACCATGGATGAAATTTTTAGTCTCTTTATGTGATCTTATTCTTGCATTTGACTTTCCTCTATTTATTCCTGCATTACTGGTTTATCACAGGCGTGGCAGGTTATGTATGTGCCTCTTTTATTATCTTCCCCCTTGGCTATATTATTCAATTTTTGTAATTGCAATACAATAATATATGTACTTTTTGCTCATTTTGACGTGATATAAATATGAAAATATACAAAAATAAAAAGTATATATTCTTTGAAGCAACTTTACTCATTCTTCTCCTGTTTATAGAGATCGCACATGTGACCGGCGCTATAAAGGCGACCTATGTGCGATCTCAGCAGATTGCATCTGCGATCTGGCGTGTCACATCGCTAACGTGATCGCTAGCGATGTCGCAGCGTGTAAAGCACCCTTAATTCCCATGTTTCCTCCTGTAGAGTTGCTGTATCGGCTTTATGCTCCGTATAGTGCAGTAATTGTAGCCGTACATTGTTTTTCTTGCTCATTTTGAGTGGTTATTTCCAGTGGTGGAGGATTAGCTCTACCCTAACCTACTGTATCCTCACTCATTCCTTGTAGACTGTGAGCCCTTGCGGGCAGAGACCTCTCTCCTCCTGTACCTGTCTGTATCTTGTATTGTTTATGATTATTGTACTTGTCCCTATTATGTATACCTCTTTCACATGTAAAGCGCCATGGAATTGATGGTGCTATAATAATAAATAATAATAATAAATAATTACGGTGCACAAATAATCTGCTAAAATGTTGTTCTAGGCAAAAAGGTGGCGGTGTCAGAAGCAGTGAGTGATGGTGACAGAAGATGCAGGCGGTGACCACTGGTTAATTCTCAATCACCCCCTCTGGAACAGCATGTGACCTGGGGCCGGTGGTCGCAGGATTAGAGGAACTGACTGCAGCGCTGCCCCCTGATGTCCCTTTTCCGGAGGGGTAACTGCAGGGTCATCCCCCGGTGATGTTGAGACTCCCATCAAATGAAATGTCACGTGAAGTAAAATAATAAACACATATAGGGATTAGCTATATAGGGAACAATGTAGGGGATTGTGTGATAAAGCAGATTCCAGGAGTGGTTTGGGGTTACCGATATTCTAGGACAGCCATTTACTGCCATTGGCAGTGTATTTCTATAACTGTTACTTGTTTGTATATGATCCTCCTGAATTGTAAAGCGCTGCGGAATATGTTGGCGCAATAGAAATAAAGATGATGATTATTATTATTATTATTGGACTTTACTTTGTTTCACAACTTTGCAACCACAACTTTTTAACACGTGCACAATATGAGAAACCACATTACACAGTTCACATCCAAACCACTCCATAGGAGGCTACTGGTATACTAAACCCTGGTGAGGTGTGTGGTGAGCCATGTTATGGCGGGCCTCAGGTCTGCTCTCCGGGGGTCCACACAAGTCAGTCAACCATTATAATGTTTAAAGGAGTTCGACATAAACTCAAACTTTGTTTTTTTAAGCTAATCTGTGCTGTATTGTCATTTTTTTTTCTTATAACTTTTGTTCCTCTTGAATTATCCCTTTTTTTTCTCTGCAGCTCTTTATTTACCTGCAGCTCAAGCAAACTTGAAATCTTCCCATGCCAAACCTCACAGTCAGAGCTGGCACCACCCAGCCTCACTGTCCAGCCCCACCCTCTGCACATTCATTGGCTGTCAGTATTCTGCCCAGCACTGACTGCTCATCACTACAGAATTGCAAGTAACAGCCCCATGCGGGGCTCTGCGCACATTCTTGCCCACGCGGGGCTCTGCGCACATTCTTGCCTACATGGGGCTCTGCACACATTCTTGCCCACGCGGGGCTCCGCACACATTCTTGCCCACGCGGGGCTCTGCACACATTGTTGTCCACGCGGGGCTCTGCGCACATTCTTGCCCACGCGGGGCTCTGCGCACATTCTTGCCCACGCGGGGCTCTGCGCACGGTCTTGCCCACGCGGGGCTCTGCAACATATTATAGCATTATACGCTCGCACTGTGTAGGGAATAAATACATACCTCGGTCCCTGCCGCTGCTCCGCGTTCGCCCGCTGTCTGCTCTGGCCATATCCGCCCAGTAGTGATGTCACCGCTGTACTGAAATGTCAGCGAGCACACACAGCGGCACAATGATTAGAAGCAGCGCTCCCTCTCATCAGTGCTTTCAATTGTATTGACTTCTGTGATGCCGATACATTTGAATGTGCGATCTTGAGCAGGGGGCCGGTGCTGGGGCTGACACCACGGGCAGCTGCTGCCAGGTCCCTCCCCTCAGCTCAAGGGTCCCACAGCAGTGGCGTAGGAGAGTCTGGAATGTGTGGGAGGGTGCGGGGGAAGTAGGGTGGGGATCCCGGCACACTGTACATGCCCAGCAGGGCGGCTGCATGACGTTGGCTGTGATGCCCGTTTACAAGGTGAGCATAAGCTTCTGCCCCTGTCGACGTGTCATCACAGGAAGCAGCAAAATCCCGGCAGGAGTGGTCACATGACCACTCTGAGGCGGGGGAGAGGGGCTGACAGCAGAGCAGGTAGGTAGTTGCTGTCTACTTACCTGCCCCGTGTAGCCCAATAGTGCAATAAACAAAAATAAGCTGGATAACCCTAACTAGCCCTGTTGGTGCCACTTTTATTTTGACATTTTGTATAGTAATTTTTTTTTCCTGATATCTACAAAGTCCTATAAAGAAGGAAAAAACTCCATACTTACTGCGTGCTGTGATTTGGAAAGCCACTGACCCCTGAATACAGAGAATGGATCCCTGCCAGCCCCATACAGGACAATCAGGTCAAGTGCACATGGGGAGTTTTTATGTCTTAAAACGTAACCGTCGTTTTAATTTATATGTCATAAATCAATAGTACACATGAAGATATATTACAAAGTTCCTTATTTTATCACACATCTGCTTCTTTCTCGGACAGAATTGATCAGCCATTATAAAAATTCTCCATTCAGTGAAGACTTTCCCATTACGGAGATAGGAGATTGCAGCGGTTACTGATGAGATTCTATGATAACGGGAAGAGGGAGGAGCCAGCAGCAGATCTCTACCCCCTGCCTCTTCCATCTACATAGGAGGTGGCAGTGGTTACTGATGAGATTATATGTACATAGATGAGGGGTGGAGCTCTGCCTTTAGCTCCTCCCTCCATCATAGAATCTCTTCAGTAACAGCTGCCATCTCCTATTTCAGGAATGGTTAAGTCTTCACTGAATACAGATTTTAACTCAGCATTTTAATAATGACCAATTCTGGTAGAGAAATAGGCAAATACAGTGGAATCTCGCTTAACGAGTAACCCACTTAACGAGTATTCCGCTTAACAAGCAAAGCTTTCTGTAAATTTGTAACTCTGTTTACGAGAAAGCTTTGCTGTGCGAGCAAAATCCTCACCGCACACACTTTCGGTTCCGTGCATCCACCGCGCTCTAACCTGCACTTGCAGTCCACACAAACACACACGCACACACATACATACAGTATTATGCTCACCTTTCCTTTCGTTCCATTGCCAGCCTCCTGGGTCTTGTAGTGTGCCGGTGCATCGCGACGAGGGAGGAATCCTTGCGGCGAATTACGAGACCCAGGAGGCCTGCGATGGAATGGAAGGTAAGGTGAGCATAATGTGTACCTTTTCTTCCATCGCCGGCCTCCTGGGTCCTGTAGTTCGCCGCTCCACGCTGTGTATCGGTAACCATCGGCGACGAGGCAGGAAATTCCCCTGTCAGACGCTACTCAAAGGCAGCGCGCTGACCAATCAGAGGCTCTTGCCTTTGACGTCAGCGCTCTGGGTGCGGAAGTTCCTCCCTCGTCGTCATGGTTACCAGATACACAGCCCGTGCTAGAGAACAGCAAGTCCCAGCAGGCCAACGATGGAACGGAAGGTAAGGTGAGCATAATGTGTGTTTGTGCGTGTTTGTACGTGTGTGGAATGTCACAACAGGGGACCAGGATGGGACATTTAACAAGTTGTGGAACAAATTGTCTGTATTGCAATGATTTCCTATGGGAAATCTTGCTTTGCTGAACGAGTAACTTGGTTAACAAGCGCACTCCCAGAACGGATTGTTCTCGTTAACCAAGGTTCCACTGCATAGTGAAAAGTTGCTTATTTTCATGTACTCTTGATTTATGGAATAAGAATTAAAACGATGGTTACACATTAATACATCAAACACTCACCATGTTAACTTGACCTGATTGTCCTGTATGGGGCTGGAGGGAGCCATGCTCTCTGCCCACTGCCTATTTTTAGTTATTTTTACACTGTATACTGAGCGGCGGTGCGTCTGAAATCCATAACATGGCAATTTCTCTTCCGGTCTGCTGCGCTTTACATGTGCATTATTTTATTATTTTGCCATCGAATTGTATTATATGTGAAAAAGCTGCAGGTAACAAGGCAAATGTGTTTTTAATGTGTTTCCACTACGGAACTGCACTAAATAGTAATAATCTGCACATGACTGTATCAAGAGAGTTTGTCAAAACCAAATACCAGGAAGTATCAAAAACAAGGCTGCTTTATTTAAAAAAAACAAACACTTTTTTCTTTGCTTTTATGCAAATGAATTAAAATAAAACCCAGTTTCTACAGTACCAGCACAAGCTCTGAGATCCCACACCCCTGCTTTGTTATTCCTGACCAACATGGAAAATCAGTGGGTTTTTGAAAGCAGCAGAATGCCACAAATCTTGTGTTGCACTGCAAAAACTCAATGAATTTGGCTTTAGGATGTGCACATGCTGATTATTTGGAGCAGAAATTTCTGCATCTCTTGGCAGGAAACACACAGAGCAAAAATATGCGTTTTTAGACAAGTGACGGCTATAGAGACCGTTAATAGATCATATAAATAGATATAGACAGACAGACATATAGTTGCACAACCCCCCGACATATAATAGAATTCCACCTTGCTTAATGCACAGCTTCTTAATAAATAAATGAAAAAAAGGCGTAGGATCGCTTCTATTTTGATAGCCAGTGCAGGTAAAGTAGACAGCTGGGGGCTGATAATATGAGGCTGGGAAGGTCGATGGTTTTTGGGCCCTTCCCAGCCCAAAAAAACCCAGCCCGCAGCCTTTCCAGAAGTAGTGCATCACATTAGATGACCCAATCATGGCGCTTCTTCTCAGCTCTTCCTGATTGCTCTGGTGTAATATTAGGCAATCGGGGTAATGTAAGTTGGGGTTGATGTCACTTGGTATCAAGCCCTGTGGTTACTAATGGAGAGGAGTATGAGACACCCTCATTACTTGCCCCATAAGTAAAAAGAATAAAACAGACACAAAAAATATTTTATTTGAAAACGCACTCCCCCACACTTTCCCTGGTTCACAATTTTATTTAAAAAAAACCTCACAACAAGGCTCCACAAGCTTTGATCAGCAGCCAGTCCCGGGTCATAATGCACACCGTGAGACTCTGACACTCGGAGTGATGAGCAGTGACGTTCCTGACATCACAACTCATCATGAAAATCATTGAAGTGATGAGGGCGTAGGACAAACAAGATGGTAATTGATGCAGTGCATTCGGATTTGTAGACTGCAGAACAGGATAACTATTTTTTTTCCAGTTAATTAGAATCCCTTTTTGATTGGATGATTAAATGTTGTTTAATGGTAACTATGTGGTATAAAATCTGCAGTTGTTTATTTTTTTATTTTTTGCATCAATCTTGCCATATCACAGCTTGTTTTCTTGTGGGACAAGTTGTAATTTTGAATGAAATAATCAGTTTTACCAATTAGTGTACAGGAAAAAAATCCAAGTGCGGTGAAATTGCAAAAAAAGTGCAATTGCACAAATGGTTTTGGGGTGTTTTACTCACCCTGTTCACTATATGGTAAAACTAACATGTTAGTATGATGCCTCACGTTGATACAAGTTCGTACCCTGTTTCCCCAAAAATAAGACACTGTCTTATATATTTTTTTGCCCTGAAAAAAGCACTATGTCTTATTTTCAGGGGGTGTCTTATTCTCGAGGAGACATGGTTGGGGGTAAGTTTACCCCCCACAAAAAGCAGATCCCCCCCCGCATCCCTGGATCTTCACACTTACCAGCCCAGGGCGTCTGTATGGCTCCCAGATCCTCCTGTGATCTCCCAGCAGGTGTGCTGCATGCCTCCCCTGCTGGAGGGCTGACATCAGATCACACACACACACCCACCCCACGATCCCAGCAGCTGTGCTGCACACCGTGCTCCTCTGCCTCCTGCCGACACTCACAGATCCGATCGCTTACGTTCACACACAATCACACATCAGACAGTATACACGCACACATCTGATCGCATACACTCACACACACACCACTTCTCCCTGTGCCCTCCGGTGGGCGGTCCCAGCAGCTGTGCTGCACGCCGTGCTCCTCTGCCTTCTGCCGACACTC
Source organism: Anomaloglossus baeobatrachus (assembly GCF_048569485.1). Classification (NCBI taxonomy): domain Eukaryota; kingdom Metazoa; phylum Chordata; class Amphibia; order Anura; family Aromobatidae; genus Anomaloglossus; species Anomaloglossus baeobatrachus. Next base: position 441,174,206 of record NC_134355.1, read on the forward strand.
ACAGATCCGATCGCATACACTCACACACACACTGACGATATCGCACATACGCGCTCACACACTCACAACATCTGGAGATACCACATGCTTCTGGCCATGTGATCCTCCGGCAGGTCCTGGAAGGTCACTGCACGCACAGTATCGCCGCCGAGAAGCAAGCGATATCACTGGATTTTGTGAGTGTGTGGATGCGATCTGTGTGTGTGTGTGTGTGTGTTTTCCGCCGCTGCAGGACCTTGATGCGCTCACCTGCTCCCGGTCGGCGGCTTCTGGTGAGTATGATCGGGGGTCTTCTTTCTTCTGTCTTCTCTCTTCTGGGGGTGCCCGCTGCCTATAATGAAGTGTCCTGCAGTGTCTAACTCTTTCACCGCTGCATGACACTTCATTATTGACCGCAGCTATGTCTTATTTTCAGGGGATGTCTTATATTAAAGCTTCCCTGAAAACTCCTGGGAGGTCTTATTTTCGGGGGACGTCTTATTTTCGGGGAAACACGGTAGATACCAAACATGTATACTTTTACTGTCATGTAAGGGTTTAAAAAAAAATTCATACGTTTGTCCAAAAAAATAATGCTTTTGTCGCCATTTTTTCAGATCTGTCGCATTCTCATTTTTTGGGATCGGGCTCAGTGATGGCTTAGTTTTTGCGTCTTGAGCTAATGTTTTTAATTATACCATTTTTGCGTAGATGCGTGGTTTTAAAAAACGTAATTTTGGCATTTGGAATTTTTATGTCACCACACCATGCAACGATCAAGTTAATTGATTTTATATTTTGATAGATCAGGCATTTTTGAATGCGGCGATACCAAACACCGTATATGCATATTCTTTATTGTTTTCTTTTTAATGGGGTGGGGGGGGATTCAAACGTCTAGGTTTTTATGATTTTTGTTTTTCATTTTCTTTAAAACGTGTTTTTTGTTTTTTTTTTATTGATTTTACTAGTCCCCCTAGGGGACGTTATCACTACACAGTCTGATCGCCTGTGCATTTCTGCTGATCAGAGCAACATCGCTTTGATCAGCAGAAATGCAGCACTCCTGTGAGTGCTGGTGCTCTGTCGGCTCGCACAGGAAGTATGTCATGGTAGCATTAGGTGTCATCAGCTGATCAGCGCTATTATGGGAAAACATTGGTGCCCTGTGATGATGTCAATGGGCTTCCAATGGCAGTGGGGAATGGTGCGATACCAGCTGCGGCCATTGAAATCACACTGTCAGATTTTGACAGCGCAATCTTAAGTTTTAAGCAAGCGCGGGTGAATGTCTGATCCACCCATGCCTGTTAGACACACATGTCTGCTGATCGGATCAGCAGACATATGCGGCGATTACTACAGGCTTGACGCCGGAGCCGACGGTTACCGAAGGAACACGACCTAGGACATATATATACGTGCAAGGTCGTGAAAGGGTTAATCAGTCCTCCTCAGCATGCTGTTCACATTTTGCCACCATGAGACCAAGATGACACCTAACAATTGATCTACAGTACCTCGCCACTGCGAGACTTCAAGCAGGATGTTCTCAGATGGAAGTGGCCACTGAGCTTAGAGTGTCATCAGCAGGTTGCAACAAAGATACAGAGCGACTGGAAGGTCACAGGCATAGAAGGGGACAATGCTTCATTGTGAACAATGCCCTTCCGAACCAAATGATGCATGCCACACAACTTCAATCACATTTAAATGAGGTGAGAGGCAGCCGTGTGAAGTCCGACCATTGAAAACTACTTACATCAGTGCGGTCTACGTGCTAGACGACCTGCAAGGGTACCTGACCATACCATCAGGCACAGGCGTTATCTTCTTGCAAGACGAAGTCCCGGTGGGCCTCTGCTGTTCCCTGATGAAAGTCAATTCATGCTGAGCAGACATTATGGCCACCAACAATGCTGAAGACATCAAGGAGAGTGCTATACATCAGCTATTGTTGTCACCAGACAAGCCTTTGGTGGCAGCGGTGTTAGTGTGGGCAGGTGTCCAGTCAATACAAAACTGCCCTACACTTTGTGAATGGTACAGTGACAAGCTCTTACTACAAATAACATCCTTAATCCGGTCCTATTGCATCTGCATGAACAACACAGGCCTAATGTCCTCATCATCATGGACTAGAATGCTTCAGATCATCAAGGTTGCATCATTGGGGAACCACTACTGGAGATTGGGGTACCGCTAATAAAGCAGTCTGCACTTTCTCCAGACCTGAATTCCATAGAAAACCTATGAGATCAGATGAGTTAGCATGTAGAGGCTGAAAACTTTGTACCCTAGAACCTCAATGACCTGAGAGTTGCCCTACAAGAAGAATGTGATGCCATGCCTTGGCAGACAATAAAACCACTTGTGAACAGCAGGAAATGTTGTCAAGCTGCAATTGATGCTCAAGGCGTTATGACAAGTTACTGAGATATATCACTGTAGCATTAACTTTTTATGTGTTACATTAATTTCACCCGGAAGCCAAATATCCCTTTTTGTGAGCAGTGTATGAAGACAATACATATCTTGAGCATTTTGGGGTCAGATCAAAGTGGAAAATTTGACTTGTGCATGACTACGTATTTTTCACAAGTAATTCCGTAAAACATTTACCCACAGTCAGGCAAGGATACCGCCTACTCTCAATAACAAACGTGTATGTATATGAAATACATATATATTGGGTGTGTATGGTATATGATAGAAGCAAGAGGTGACGTTGCACCATGTCTTAAATGTCACAAATTTGTCCAGCGCTTCTATTTTAGCAATGTGTCTAACAGTCAAAATAACCTCTGCAAATTAATCAGAAATGTAAATGGATGCAGCTTTTTTTTATTGTGAGGTTGTTTCCATGTATCTAAGCGTTTTGTTTTATTTTATTTTTTTTTATTTTGTCCAGCCCAACCAGCAGAAAAGCTTTGTGAAGATCTAAGGTTGTGAGTTGTATTAATCACCTAGGCCAGTTAACGATGTAACAATTTTCATTTCTTCTGTACGCGGTCTTAAAACAACTCGGGGTGGATGGTCAAAATGAGATGTCCCCAGTCAGTCCACCAGATCCCAAACCAGGACCGCTAGTTTGACTACCCCCGTACCAAGTGATGCCCCCTATCTCGCAACTTTTGGTTGACCCATAGCTTTTGTATCTTTCGCCGGTGTAGTCTGTAGTCACAGCCTATGCTCCAGACAATGGAGACCACGGCCATAGTAAATTCATCCAGCTCCAGCCAGCAACAATAGTACTAAGAATAGATCTTCAAATCCAGAAGATGGATGGACCTAAAGCACGCCAAACACCAGCATTTTCGTATGTAACCTAAAGCCAGTGCTACACTGGCACTATCCGGCTGATTTTCTACATACCTGTAGTGGTCACCTTGGATGTTTAGGTTTTGAAATCCAAAAAAGTAAAGTTTATAAAATCACCCCCATTCGCCCCATTGAACAGTAAAGGGATAAAAAATATACACACATTTGGTATCGCCGCTTTCAGAAACTATAAAACTATAAAAACTATAAAATATAAAATCAATTAACCTGATTAGTAAACTGCGTATAGGCAAAACATTCCAAATGCCTAAATTAGATTTTTGGTCGTCACTAGTGATGAGCGAGCATGCTTGTCACTACTCGGTACTCGCACGAGTATCGCTGTACTCGGGCTGCTCGGCGGGGACCGAGTAATCTCGCGATACTCGTGCTGTACTCGTGGTCTTCATTTCTGCTTGTTGGCGCTCTTTTGAGAGCCAGCCCTCATGCAGGGATTGGCTGGCAGACCACTGCAATGCCACAGCCCTGTTAGTTGTGGAATTGCAGTGATTGGCCGGCCTGCACAGCGTGACCGAGCCTTTATATCGGCCGGCGCGCTGTGCTCTGCTCACAACTATCCAGACAGTCAGTGCAGGGAGAGTGTCGCTGATTCAGGGAAAGCTTTGCGGCCCTTTATAGCTTTTTCAGTTGCAGGGCTGCAAACAGTGTGACCAGAAGTCCTTCTCAGGACTATTCTAGTTGTATACAGGCAGGCAGGGTATAGCCAGGTCGGAGTACAGTAGCAGAGTCCTTCTCGGGACTATTGTTGCTATATACAGGCAGGGTATAGCCAGGTCGGAATACAGGCTAGTGACCAGAAGAGTCCTTGTCAGGACTATTGTAGCAGTATACAGGCAGGCAGGCAGGGTAGTGGTGACCGTATACCAGCCTTCATCATATCTGGGGCTGGTGTACACAGTGTAAAACAGTCCAGATAGTGTCAGACTTCTCAGTAATTGTCGCTCCTAAAAACCAGTTAGGTTCTTATTGCGTCCGTGCTTGCATTTAAAAACAGCACGTGTGTGGCAGTCAGTGGCAGCGTACAGGTGCGCGTTTTGCACAAACTATTATATAACGCACAAGTCTAGTGAATAATACACGTCAGTCAGCAGTGTCTGATAGTGTCAGACTTCTCAGTAATTGTCGCTCCTAAAAACCAGTTAGGTTCTTATTGCGTCCGTGCTTGCATTTAAAAACAGCACGTGTGTGGCAGTCAGTGGCAGCGTACAGGTGCGCGTTTTGCACAAACTATTATATAACGCACAAGTCTAGTGTATAATACAGGTCAGTCAGCAGTGTCTGATAGTGTCAGACTTCTCAGTAATTGTCGCTCCTAAAAACCAGTTAGGTTCTTATTGCGTCCGTGCTTGCATTTAAAAACAGCACGTGTGTGGCAGTCAGTGGCAGCGTACAGGTGCGCGTTTTGCACAAACTATTATATAACGCACAAGTCTAGTGTATAATACACGTCAGTCAGCAGTGTCTGATAGTGTCAGACTTCTGAGTAATTGTCGCTCCTAAAAACCAGTTAGGTTCTTATTGCGTCCGTGCTTGCATTTAAAAACAGCACGTGTGTGGCAGTCAGTGGCAGCGTACAGGTGCGCGTTTTGCACAAACTATTATATAACGCACAAGTCTAGTGTATAATACACGTCAGTCAGCAGTGTCTGATAGTGTCAGACTTCTCAGTAATTGTCGCTCCTAAAAACCAGTTAGGTTCTTATTGCGTCCGTGCTTGCATTTAAAAACAGCACGTGTGTGGCAGTCAGTGGCAGCGTACAGGTGCGCGTTTTGCACAAACTATTATATAACGCACAAGTCTAGTGTATAATACAGGTCAGTCAGCAGTGTCTGATAGTGTCAGACTTCTCAGTAATTGTCGCTCCTAAAAACCAGTTAGGTTCTTATTGCGTCCGTGCTTGCATTTAAAAACAGCACGTGTGTGGCAGTCAGTGGCAGCGTACAGGTGCGCGTTTTGCACAAACTATTATATAACGCACAAGTCTAGTGTATAATACACGTCAGTCAGCAGTGTCTGATAGTGTCAGACTTCTGAGTAATTGTCGCTCCTAAAAACCAGTTAGGTTCTTATTGCGTCCGTGCTTGCATTTAAAAACAGCACGTGTGTGGCAGTCGGTGGCAGCGTACAGGTGCGCGTTTTGCACAAACTATTATATAACGCACAAGTCTAGTGTATAATACACGTCAGTCAGCAGTGTCTGATAGTGTCAGACTTCTCAGTAATTGTCGCTCCTAAAAACCAGTTAGGTTCTTATTGCGTCCGTGCTTGCATTTAAAAACAGCACGTGTGTGGCAGTCGGTGGCAGGGTACAGGTGCGCGTTTTGCACAAACTATTATATAACGCACAAGTCTAGTGTATAATACACGTCAGTCAGCAGTGTCTGATAGTGTCAGACTTCTCAGTAATTGTCGCTCCTAAAAACCAGTTAGGTTCTTATTGCGTCCGTGCTTGCATTTAAAAACAGCACGTGTGTGGCAGTCAGTGGCAGTGTACAGGTGCGCGTTTTGCACAAACTATTATATAACGCACAAGTCTAGTGTATAATACATGTCAGTCAGCAGTGTCTGATAGTGTCAGACTTCTCAGTAATTGTCGCTCCTAAAAACCAGTTAGGTTCTTATTGCGTCCGTGCTTGCATTTAAAAACAGCACGTGTGTGGCAGTCGGTGGCAGGGTACAGGTGCGCGTTTTGCACAAACTATTATATAACGCACAAGTCTAGTGTATAATAATACACGTCAGTCAGCAGTGTCTGAAAGTGTCAGACTTCTCAGTAATTGTCGCTCCTAAAAACCAGTTAGGTTCTTATTGCGTCCGTGCTTGCATTTAAAAACAGCACGTGTGTGGCAGTCGGTGGCAGGGTACAGGTGCGCGTTTTGCACAAACTATTATATAACGCACAAGTCTAGTGTATAATAATACACGTCAGTCAGCAGTGTCTGATAGTGTCAGACTTCTCAGTAATTGTCGCTCCTAAAAACCAGTTAGGTTCTTATTGCGTCCGTGCTTGCATTTAAAAACAGCACGTGTGTGGCAGTCGGTGGCAGGGTACAGGTGCGCGTTTTGCACAAACTATTATATAACGCACAAGTCTAGTGTATAATACACGTCAGTTAGCAGTGTCTGATAGTGTCAGACTTCTCAGTAATTGTCGCTCCTAAAAACCAGTTAGGTTCTTATTGCGTCCGTGCTTGCATTTAAAAACAGCACGTGTGTGGCAGTCGGTGGCAGCGTACAGGTGCGCGTTTTGCACAAACTATTATATAACGCACAAGTCTAGTGTATAATACACGTCAGTCAGCAGTGTCTGATAGTGTCAGACTTCTCAGTAATTGTCGCTCCTAAAAACCAGTTAGGTTCTTATTGCGTCCGTGCTTGCATTTAAAAACAGCACGTGTGTGGCAGTCGGTGGCAGGGTACAGGTGCGCGTTTTGCACAAACTATTATATAACGCACAAGTCTAGTGTATAATACACGTCAGTCAGCAGTGTCTGATAGTGTCAGACTTCTCAGTAATTGTCGCTCCTAAAAACCAGTTAGGTTCTTATTGCGTCCGTGCTTGCATTTAAAAACAGCACGTGTGTGGCAGTCAGTGGCAGTGTACAGGTGCGCGTTTTGCACAAACTATTATATAACGCACAAGTCTAGTGTATAATACATGTCAGTCAGCAGTGTCTGATAGTGTCAGACTTCTCAGTAATTGTCGCTCCTAAAAACCAGTTAGGTTCTTATTGCGTCCGTGCTTGCATTTAAAAACAGCACGTGTGTGGCAGTCGGTGGCAGGGTACAGGTGCGCGTTTTGCACAAACTATTATATAACGCACAAGTCTAGTGTATAATAATACACGTCAGTCAGCAGTGTCTGAAAGTGTCAGACTTCTCAGTAATTGTCGCTCCTAAAAACCAGTTAGGTTCTTATTGCGTCCGTGCTTGCATTTAAAAACAGCACGTGTGTGGCAGTCGGTGGCAGGGTACAGGTGCGCGTTTTGCACAAACTATTATATAACGCACAAGTCTAGTGTATAATAATACACGTCAGTCAGCAGTGTCTGATAGTGTCAGACTTCTCAGTAATTGTCGCTCCTAAAAACCAGTTAGGTTCTTATTGCGTCCGTGCTTGCATTTAAAAACAGCACGTGTGTGGCAGTCGGTGGCAGGGTACAGGTGCGCGTTTTGCACAAACTATTATATAACGCACAAGTCTAGTGTATAATACACGTCAGTTAGCAGTGTCTGATAGTGTCAGACTTCTCAGTAATTGTCGCTCCTAAAAACCAGTTAGGTTCTTATTGCGTCCGTGCTTGCATTTAAAAACAGCACGTGTGTGGCAGTCGGTGGCAGCGTACAGGTGCGCGTTTTGCACAAACTATTATATAACGCACAAGTCTAGTGTATAATACACGTCAGTCAGCAGTGTCTGATAGTGTCAGACTTCTCAGTAATTGTCGCTCCTAAAAACCAGTTAGGTTCTTATTGCGTCCGTGCTTGCATTTAAAAACAGCATGTGTGTGGCAGTCGGTGGCAGCGTCAGGCTCCATATTGTCCCTGGATAGAGACGTGCATGATGGCCTGTAAACATGAAGTGCCCATTGTAAGGAAGTGGGTCTATTGTAGTATAGCCCTTAGGCAGGGCAGCCAAAAATTGGGAGGCTCCACGTTGTCCCTGGATAGAGACGTGCATGAGGGCCTGTAAACCTGAAGTGCCCATTGGAAGGAAGTGGGTCTATTGTAGTATAGCCCTTAGGCAGGGCAGCCAAAAATTGGGAGGCTCCACGTTGTCCCTGGGTAGAGACGTGCATGAGGGCCTGTAAACCTGAAGTGCCCATTGGAAGGAAGTGGGTCTATTGTAGTATAGCCCTTAGGCAGGGCAGCCAAAAATTGGGAGGCTCCACGTTGTCCCTGGGTAGAGACGTGCATGAGGGCCTCAAAACATTGTTCCCATTGCAAAGGAGCGGGTCTCCTGTCGTTGTAATGTCCATTCTGCAAAGAATGGGCGAAAAAATTTACCACTGGGGGTATACCTGAAACAAAGGCCTAAGTATTGCAATTTGTAACGGTCATCATCATGGTGGCGCATGAGGAGAAGGAGGAGCAGTCCAGCGATTATCCAAAGTCCAGAAGTGTGTACCCATGGGTGAGTGGAGGTACATGGCAAACTTTAAATTCCGCTCTCATTTGCTGGTGGTGTGGTGAAGTCTGGCCCAATCCAACCCTTGTTCATCTTGATCAGAGTCAGCCTGTCAGCATTTTCAGTTGACAGGCGGGTGCGTTTATCTGTAATGATTCCACCTGCGGCACTAAAAACACGCTCTGACAAAACGCTAGCAGCAGGGCAGGCCAGGACTTCCAAGGCGTAGAGAGCCAATTCATGCCACGTGTCCAGCTTGGATACCCAATAATTGTAAGGCACAGAGGAATGTCGGAGTACAGTTGTTCGATCTGCAAGGTACTCCTTCAGCATCTGGGCAAACTTAGGATTTCTTGTGGCACTACCCCGCACCTCAGGGGCTGTGGTACGTGAGGGGCTGAGAAAACTGTCCCACATCTTAAAGACTGTTCCCCTACCTCTGGCGGATTGGACTTGTGCCTCTCTCGGCTGTACGCCTCGGTTGTCCACTGATTCATGACCTATGCCGCTAGCGTTTTGTGAGGGGAATGCTTTGCCTACTTCCGTGACTATGGCCTTCTGGAACTGCTGCATTTTGCCTGACCTCTCCGCCTCGGGAATAAGAGACATAAAGTTCTCCTTTTAGCGTGGGTCTAACAGTGTTACCAACCAGTAATGATTGTCGGCCAAGAAAGATGTTCTTAACGCGAGGGTCACGAGACAGGCAGCTTACCATAAAGTCAGCCATGTGTGCCAGACTCTTAACAGCCATCACTTCAGTATCCTGACCAACACGATGACTGAACATGCTGTCCTCCTCCTCCTCCTCATCATCTACCCTGTCCTCTGGCCAGCCACGCTGAACCGAGGATATGACTGCATGTCATATCCTCAATTTGGCCAGAGAGTTGCTCCATGTCTTCATCCTCCTCCTCGTCATAGTCCTCCACTGCACGTTGTGATGAGACGAGGCTGGGCTGTGTGTTATCATCACCCACACCCACTACTGTTTCTTGCTCAAACTCATCGCGCTCCGCCTGCAATGCATCATGGTTGTTTTTTGAGCAGAGACCATTTTAGAAGGCAGAGAAGCGGTATGGTGACGCTAATAATGTCGTCATCGCCGCTCACCATCTTGGTGGAGTCCTCAAAGTTTTGGCGGATGGTGCATAGGTCGGACATCCATCTCCACTCATCAGGTGTTATGTGTGGAGTTTGACCCATTTCCCGACGGCTTAGGTGATGCAGGTACTCAACAACTGCCCTCTTCTGCTCACATATCCTGACCAACTTGTGCAGAGTTGAATTCCAACGCGTGGGGACATCACACACCAGTCTGTGTGCCGGAAGATGCAAACGGCGTCTTAAGCCGGCAAGGCCGGCTGAAGCAGTAGGTGACTTTCGAAAATGTGCAGACAGGCGGCGAACTTTTACCAGCAGATCAGACAGCTCTGAGTATGACTTTAGAAACCGCTGAACCACGAGGTTGAGCACATGGGCCACGCATGGAACATGTGTCAGCTGGCCTCGCCTCAAAGCCGCCACCAGGTTCCGGCCATTGTCACACACGACCTTTCCTGGCTTTAGGTTCAGAGTTGTGAGCCAGTGATCTGCCTGCTGTTTCAGAGCTGTCCACACCTCTTCTGCATTGTGGGGTTTGTCACCTATGCAGATTAGCTTCAGCACTGCCTGTTGCCGCTTCGCCGAGGCAGTGCTGCAGTGCTTCTGTGTCGCCCTGGACAAGCCAGGGGCCACAGAGCACAACACTTAAACACCCCACACTCCCTGCAGGCATATCATAGTCAAAACACAAAATCCTTGTTGCCTTCCCCAGGGGCTGTTGTCCACACCAGGGTGTGGAGCCAGGCGGTTGGTCTCCACCCACCGAGGAGGAGGGAAAACACAGGCAGTGAGAGTTAAGCTAAGGAAGTGGAAGGAGGAAAGTAGTAGAGAGGAGAAAAGTGACAGCAAAGAGCCTGAAGTTGGTCCGGGTGTGTGGCCCGGACAGGACAGCAAGGTTGGCTGGATGTGGTGACCGTCTGCAGTGGAGGCCGATTTGAGTCTGCCGTAAGGACCGTGGACGGGTGGTGACCCGGCCGTACCGGACCGGTATACAAAGAGAAGCCAGCACCATTGGCAGAGGACTTTCGGATCCCGGCAAGGCTTGGTGTCGCCGTGAATTTGACAAATCCGTTAGTGAAGGGAACCTCAGGGTTTCCAAACAGCCAAGTCCAGATAGAAGGCAACCGTACAACCGTGAAGGGGAGACACAGCCACCGCCAAGGGCAACCGTCTCCCAGGGCCAGCGCCTGTGGGCAAAAGGGGCTCCTCCGGCCCATATCCAGGTCGGGGAGCGGGTTACCGTTGGGAAACCATCACTACCAACACTTAACTTAGGTGCAGGGAGAGACAGTCATCACTAACCTGCAGGGAGGAACAACCGCAGCCGTCCGAGTGACCCGTCCATCCAGCCACTTGTTTAACCGTGAACTGTGTCATCATCATTGGGCTGAGTGAGTACCTCCGTGCCGTGCGGCACAGCGCTGCCCCTGCGACCCTGCACCTCATCAGGCCCCGCAACCCGCCTGTCATCCATGTCTACCCCATCACCAGGCCCCGGGACAACCAACCCCCCTACCCACGGAGGGGAGAAATAACAACAAAGCTGCTCCCTGTCACAGGCTCCCGGGATCCCCGTCCAGAGCAGCGATGGTGTCCACACAATCACCACAACCGTGGGTGGCGTCACGGACAATATCCCCAAAACCCAAACCACCCCTTTTCACTCACGGGCGAGTAGCGTCGCTCGAGTCCCCGGGATCCGGCCATCGCTCGAGCCAACGAGCAGCAGCAGCCGTAGAGCAGCGTCAGCCGGACCCGAGCAGTGGGAGAGCGCACCGTCCCCTCCTCCGCCCGCGACACTTCCAGCTTGGGACTGGTGTGGAGGGTAAAGTGGATCAGGATGCGCAGGAGGAGGAGGAGGCTGAGGAGCATGACATTCCGGAGCTGTAGAGTGTGTGTGAAACCCTGACTGAGGTAGGGCCTGCAAAACTTGGTGTGTGAAGGACGTGTTCCGTCCCTCGCTCAGACTGGGTCCCAGCTTGCACAATATTAACCCAGTGTGACGTCAACGAGATGTAGCGGCCTTGCCCACATGCACTTGTCCACGTGTCTGTGGTTAGGTGGACTTTGGCTGAAACAGCGTTGTTCAGGGCACGTGTGATGTTTTGTGACACGTGGTTATGCAATGCGGGGACGGCACACCGGGAGAAATAGTGGCGGCTGTGGACCGAGTAACGTGGGACAGCTGCCACCATCAGGTCGCGGAATGCTTCTGTCTCAACCAGCCTAAAAGGCAACATTTCCAGCGCAAGCAGTCGCGAAATGTTAGCATTTAGAACTGTGGCATGTGGGGTGTTGGCAGTGTATTTGCGCCTGCGTTCAAAGGTTTGCTGAATGGATAACTGAACGCTGCGCTGGGACAAGGACATGCTTGATGATGGTGTTCTTTCTGCGTAGGCAACTGCAGGTGCAGGAGTGGAGGAGGCTTGTTCGCAGGCAGCATGGACAGGGGATTGGCTCGCATGCACAACCAGCGAAGACGTAGCAGTGACATCAGCAAGCACTGCTCCTCGACTCTGTTGTACTTCCCACAAAGTCTGGTGCTTGGCTGACATGTGCCTGATCATGCTGGTGGTGGTCAGGCTGCTAGTTTTGGTACCCCTGCTGATGCTGGCATGGCAGGTGTTGCAAATGGCCTTTTTAGAATCATCTGGAGCCAACTTAAAAAACTGCCAGTGTCAGAGTTCCGGGTTTTCCAGTTTTCTTTTGAAAGAGCTTGCCCTTTGTTAACATGGAGTTTTCTGTTCTGTTGCCCTACTTCCTGTCCATCTGTTTAAAAGCCGCCCCTAAAGCTTAGTCCAGTGCCTGAGTATACTGCTTCCTGTGTGCTCCTGCCCTGCTGCTTTTGGTTCCTGATTGTTATTCGGATCCTCTTGGAAAACAACCGACACCGACTCTGGACTTCATCTGGTATCATCTAGCTGTGCCCGGACTCCGTTTGCCGTCTTTGGTCGGCACTTCTGCCCGGTTCCTTCCGTTTAATACCACTCTGGACTCACATCACGTACGGACATTTTTGGACTTACCTATTGCCCTTTTGTGTCCCGGCTGCTGCGCATTTAGGGCTTCTGGGGTGATTGCCAGACAGTCCCTGTATAGGGGTTCGCTCTTGGTGGTCTCTCTGGGGGAGTCCGGTGCGCGGTCCCGGGAATTCCCTTTCGCTCCGTCCCTGGAAGGTATTTCCTGTATTTATGTTCTACTGTGTTTTTGTTCCGTTTATGTACATATTTGCTGGTTGCATATTATAAACGTCTTGCACCAAGAACTCGTCTCTGGTTGTCATTGCCCTAACGCAATCGAAATCCTCAATACATACAATAGTATTACAGCCAGACTCGGGAAGACCTAACATTTGTACAGGCACCTTGTGTCGTGTTGTTCCGGGGAACAGTTGCCTGACGTCTGCCTGGGGCCACCACTCTGCTTCTTACTGCCTGTTGTGATGCTACGCCTCCCTCCCCCTGTGCACTGCTGTCCTCGCTCTGCATATCCTCCTGCCAGGTTGGGTCAGTTACTGGATCATCCACCACGTCGTCTTCCTCTTCCGCACCCTGCTCCTCCTCCTGACTTCCTGACAATTGTGTCTCATCATCGTCCACCCCTTGTTGAGACACGTTGCCAACTTCGTGAGAACGTGGCTGCTCAAATATTTAGGCATCTGTACATACAATCTCGTCATGGCCCACTTCAACAGGAGCTGGCGAGAGGCCAGAATTTGTGAATGGAAACGTGAACGAACAGCTCTTCCGAGTGTCCAAGTGTGGGATCAGTAATGTCCGTGGAGCGTGGACGTGTACTCGGCCTGGTGGTAGGAAGGAGGATCAGGTTCTGAAATGTGCGGTGCAGTATCACGGCTACTGACACTTGACCGTGTGGAAGACAGAGTGTTTGTGGTGGTGCCAATCTGACTGGAAGCATTATCCGCTATCCAACTAACAACCTGTTTACACTGGTCTTGGTTCAAGAGCGGTGTACTGCTGCGGTCCCCAAGAATTTGGGACAGGACGTGCGAGCGACTAGATGTGGCCCTTTGTTGTGGCGAAATTAGAGCTTGCACACAACCTCGGTCTCTGCCTGCACCACCATCACGTCCACTTCCTTGTTCGTTGACAACGCCCTTGCGCATTTTGCAATGCTGTGCTGACGTGTATTCACTAGACTTGTGCGTTATATCCAAGTTTTTGCAAAACTCACACAAATGCAGCGGAAAGCTGCCACCAACAGGCACACACGTGCGGTTTTTAAATGCAAGCACGGAGGCACTAAGAACCTAACAGGTCTCTATCCAGGGACAACGTGGAGCCTCCCAATTTTTGGCTGCCCTGCCTAAGGGCTATACTACAATAGACCCACTTCCTTACAATGGGCACTTCAGGTTTACAGGCCATCATGCACGTCTCTATCCAGGGACAATGTGGAGCCTCCCAATTTTTGGCTGCCCTGCCTAAGGGCTATACTATAATACACCCATTTCCTTACAATGGGCACTTCAGGTTTACAGGCCCTCATGCACGTCTCTATCCAGGGACAACGTGGAGCCTCCCAATTTTTGGCTGCCCTGCCTAAGGGCTATACTACAATAGACCCACTTCCTTACAATGGGCACTTCAGGTTTACAGGCCCTCATGCACGTCTCTATCCAGGGACAACGTGGAGCCTCCCAATTTTTGGCTGCCCTGCCTAAGGGCTATACTACAATAGACCCACTTCCTTACAATGGGCACTTCAGGTTTACAGGCCATCATGCACGTCTCTATCCAGGGACAATGTGGAGCCTCCCAATTTTTGGCTGCCCTGCCTAAGGGATATACTATAATACACCCACTTCCTTACAATGGGCACTTCAGGTTTACAGGCCCTCATGCACGTCTCTATCCAGGGACAACGTGGAGCCTCCCAATTTTTGGCTGCCCTGCCTAAGGGCTATACTACAATAGACCCACTTCCTTACAATGGGCACTTCAGGTTTACAGGCCATCATGCACGTCTCTATCCAGGGACAATGTGGAGCCTCCCAATTTTTGGCTGCCCTGCCTAAGGGCTATACTATAATACACCCACTTCCTTACAATGGGCACTTCAGGTTTACAGGCCCTCATGCACGTCTCTATCCAGGGACAACGTGGAGCCTCCCAATTTTTGGCTGCCCTGCCTAAGGGCTATACTACAATAGACCCACTTCCTTACAATGGGCACTTCAGGTTTACAGGCCATCATGCACGTCTCTATCCAGGGACAATGTGGAGCCTCCCAATTTTTGGCTGCCCTGCCTAAGGGCTATACTATAATACACCCACTTCCTGACAATGGACACTTAATGTTTTGAGGCCCTCATGCACGTCTGTATGCAGGGGCATTGGTGAACCTCACAATTTTGGACTGCCCTGGCAAAGGAAAATACTACAAAGACTCAGTTCCTCAAAATGGGCACATTAGACTCAAGAGGCCTTCATGTACGTCTCTTCTCAGGGACATCGGAGTGCCACACAATGTTTTCACGTAAAATCTTTCATGTATTAATCTCAAAAAGTAACATACACCAGCTCTATCTCACTATTGGGTATGTGCCCTTAACATTTCCGCCATGAAAAATCATTTTGGGGTCATTTTGGAAGGTTTTCTGGTGAGTCCGTAAAAATGGCGTAAAACGCGGACAAAATTGTTCACAGCTGTGACTTTTCAGTGATAAATGCTTCAAGGGGTCTTCCCCATGCTGTTGCCATGTCATTTGAGCACTGTTCTGAGACTTTTGTGCCATTTTTAGGGTTTCTCCATGCTGCCGGGGGGTCATTTCACAAAAATACTCGGGTCTCCCATAGGATAACATCGGGCTCGTTGCTCGGGCCGAGTACACGAGTATCTTGGGAGGCTCGGCCCGAGCTTCGAGCACCCGAGCTTTTTAGTACTCGCTCATCACTAGTCGTCACACATTTTGCGCAAAATGCAATAACATGCGATCAAAATGTAGCATCTGTGGGGGTGGGGCGATGTAGCCGACCAGAGAGGACGCATGGGAAGAGAGCTCCTATAATCCTGATCTTATCCTGGCCATTTACACCCGGTTACCTGATCCATTTACTCACTGACTTGCTGCTGTGACAGGAGACACCATCTGGAGGCTGCAGATTCCCACTGGAGCTATTCTCTGACTCCTGCACAGCGTTGCTGGATCTCCTGAGGCTGGAGAGTGTGGAGCAGCAGCCATCTTCCCTACAGCATGCATTTCCACAGTGAGCAGCAGAGCATGACTCCGGAGAGCAGTGAGGAGTGACAGATTTATGGCTAGAGGTGAAGACCCAGGAGTGGTGAGCACAGGGAAGTTAATTCTCCCTTAGCTGTGTAACTGGCAGTCAGTGTGCAGCACATTAGGGGGGCCGGCTGCAGTGTGGAAGACTTTAACCCATAGAGTGCTGGAGGGTCTGGAGTGTGTGCCTTGAAAAACGGGCCCTGCAGATTTTTCCTGACACATGAAAACAAATAAGTGGCACATATTGAAGTCCCCACGCTGCACAGGCCAGCATCATCCTGATAAATACACCCTGAGTGCTGTGCTGCCCTGGGACTCCCTTCATTCTTATTATCCACCATATAAGTGGCTGTTTTCCGGCTCTCTGGACGTGGTGAGGAAGTGGAGACAGACATATTACTAAATATACATTATAAAGGCACAGATTCAGACGCACGGGGGCACGATAAGAGAGGGGTGCAGAATCAGCAAATCCCCAGTGTATCAATATGAGTCCCCCTAAACAAAGTGGAGCTATTGACAAACTTAAGGAGTTCGCAAGGGGTGGTCAGGCAGATGCCCCTAAAGCCAAGAGAAATGCCACCCCAAAAGGTCAGGCACTATTGGATGACGGGTCAAGAGGATAAAGATGATTTAACCCTGAGGCAGGTGTATGAACAGCTTCTACAAGCAATTTCTACAAGCAACAGCTCCCTCACAGGGAAAATTGAGCAGGTACATTCAGAGGTGGGCCTCCTGCGTCAGGACATGCAATCCTTGAGGGCCCGAACAGCGGAAGTCGAGACGCGAGTGTCTGAACTTGAGGATCAAACCCTAACACTCAAAACAAAAATGACCACAATGGCCGGATCGGCAAATGCATGGCGTCAGAAAGCAGACGATCTGGAGAACCACATGCGTCGAAACAATATACGAATCATAGGACTGCCAGAGCGCTCGTAAGGTCAGCATCCGGAACAATTCCTGGAGGAGTGGCTGAAATGTAATCTCGGAGATGAGTTCTCCTCGACATTTGCGGTGGAGAGGGCGCACAGAGTTCCAACAAGGCCTCCTATTCCAGGCGCGCCACCAAGTCCCTTTTTAGCAAAGATGCTCAACTACAGAGATAGAGACACAGCACTCCGTCTGGCCCGACAGAAGAGCCCACTCAAGTTCAATAATGCTGCGCTCTCGATCTTTCCGGACTTTTCGGTGGACCTCCAGAAACAGAGGGCCCACTTCATGGAGGTGAAGAAGAAATTAAGGGAGCGGAACATCATCTACTCTATGCTGTACCCTGCCCGGCTGCGCATAGTGCATGAAGGGTCGCCTCTGTTTTTTACTACACCTGCTGAGGCTGAGGACTGGCTACAGGTACACCCGAAACCTAAGGGGCAGAAGCCATGAGATTACTTTCCTAAGTGACATTTTCTGTGCCCCTGGCGACCCTCTTCCATGGTTGCTTGAAGCCCCCTTTGGAGACAGATGGGACTTCCCCGTGCCTCGAGTGATGGAGGAATTGGCCAGGAATTGGTTCTTGTGAAATGGGAGCCCTATCTTGTGCACCCTTATACCACCTATACCAGGACACTGTATTCAGTGGTGGTATTCCCATTGATGTTTGAAACGTTTTACAGGACTTATCGGAAAGGTCCTGAAGTTCGATATTGGTTCTATATGTTTACAGCTGCAATTGCATTAACTTTATTTCTTTGCAGGGACAGGCTTATTACTGTTGGATGGTTAACCACACTTAATTGCAGGGCAGAAAGCGTCTTATACCTGGGATCCTGGTTCTATAAAAAAATCTATGTGATATGGGGTCAGAGCTAATATTTATGACCTGGAATGTCAGAGGCCTTAAATCGCCCAAAAAACGAATTAAGATATTCTCCCAAATTAAGCAAGTCAAGGCCCAACTGGTGGTACTGGTAGAGACTCACCTCACACGGGACACAGCCAGACTAGTAAACAAACCATGGGTACAATGGTCGGCACATGCGTTCCACACCAGCTACTCCAGGGGTGTCTCTCTATTGGTCCATAGACATATCCGTTGGGAAGTGAAGGTGGTGAGGCGTGACCCGGAGGGGCGATTTGTATTTATATATGTGTCTATAAACTCTAGAGATTATGTGCTGTTATGTATTTACAACCCCCCGCCAGCTCGCATCTCCATTCTTAAACAAGCAATGAGCTTTGCCCTCAATTATCCAGATGCGTATGTGTTATGTATGGGGGATTTTAATCTTGTGATGAATGAGGAGCAGGACAGGTTTCAGATGGATGGAGGGGGACAACATTCGGCCACACACTTGACTGATTTTCAGCAATGCGCGGAGGGAGGTGGGTGGATTGACCTTTGGCGACTCCGGCATTCTAACACCCGAGAATATACATGTCATTCTTCTACTAGACGCACGCTGTCCCGACTAGATTATATTTTTGGGTCGAGCAATATCGCAACCTGGGTGGATGACGTGGTACACGGGGTCAGGGGCATATCAGATCACAGCCCAGTGATTCTTACTATGAAGACTAACCAAGGTGTTGGTAAACCCTTTTGGAGGTTAAACCCCTTTTGGCTGAAACTAATAGATCAAAGTGATAGTACTCTGTCCCAAATAGAGGATTTCCTGGAAGCACACCCTAAACCCTGGAATATTAACTTGGTGTGGGACACTCTTAAAGCCTACCTTAGAGGGTGTTTGTCTTCAACCATAACATATCTTAAAAGAGTGACTAAAACTGAGGATGATATAGTAGAGGGGAGACTTAGGGACTCAGAGTCAATATATATATCGGCCCCAACCGATGGAAATAGAGCGGCCTGGATGCAATCATATAGGTTATATATGCAGCACTCTGAGACCAAGTCCAAACGCAAATTGTTCTTTACCCGACAATCATATTTTGAGCTTGGAAATCAATCCAGTAAATTATTGGCATATATGGTTAGCCAACACAACACTTCAAATACAATATTGGGTATACGGAGGATGGATGGCTCAATAGCTACATCCCCTGAAGATATTTTAGAGTGCTTTTGTGAATACTATAAAACCCTATACACATCTAGAAATCCTCATGGAGTTCAAAGTTGCGTGACATATTTGTCGGATTTGGAGTTTCCCACTTTGAGTGAATCACAACGGGAGTCTCTGGAGGCGGACATCACACTGGATGAAGTGATTACTGCTATCTCGGATATGGCTAGGGGGAAATCTACGGGTCCAGATGGCCTTCCCATAGAATTCTATAGTAAATATTGTGACGTATTGGCCCCGATTCTTTTAGAGGTTTTCTCACATTTTTCAGCCGGCGACTCTCTACCTGCTTCCTTGTATGAAGCACATATAGTTGTGCTGAGGAAGGAGGGTAAAGACCCACTAGACTGCGGTTCATACCGTCCTATATCCCTAGTTAACGTGGATTACAAGATCTTTACCAAAATACTGGCGTCCAGGCTTAATTCAGTCATATTGAGTATAGTTCACCCAGATCAAACTGGATTTATGCCTGGGAAAAACACCTCTATAAATATAAGACGGGTCCAGTCCATAGTGCAATATAGCACACTGGTCCAAGAGAACGAGTGGGCCTTGGCCTCTATCCAGGGACAATGTGGAGCCTCCCAATTTTTGGCTGCCCTGCCTAAGGGCTATACTACAATAGACCCACTTCCTTACAATGGGCACTTCAGGTTTACAGGCCATCATACTACTTCTTTCATATGGGGGAAATCCAGACCCAAACTTCGGTTATCCATTTTACAGAGATCCAAAAGACTGGGAGGGATGGCTTTACCGGAGTTCTTCCTCTACTACCTCGCGGGACAGCTTAGGGCACTAGAGACTTGGATGCCTGGATGTCAGCTGCCAAACTCTGAGAGTCACTTGGCACACGCAGCTGGGACTGATTGTTTAGTGGGTTTTCTCGAATCAGAAGGACTGAGAACACCACGGCAATTACCCCTCCTCAGGTTGGCAAGATTAGTCTGGCGACAAGCCAAGAGGGTGGTACACTTCGAAGGGGTGGTGGCGGAACTCCCATTATGGGGGAATAGCTACTTCCATACTCTGAGAGATCACCCCTCGGCGCAATTCTGGGCCACTCACAGCGTCAGTGCATTAGGTGATCTTTTTGTCCCAGGAACCACAACCTTCAAGTCCTTTGAACAAGTCCAGATTGAATATAATGTTCCAAGATCACAGTTTTTTAGATACCTGCAGATTCGCACAGCGATTCAATCCCACATACAGAAAATTGGAGTGAGGAAATTGATATCATCACTTCCTATGATAGGTATTCTAAAATCACAAGGACCTCGAGGCCTCATCTCAGCTATATATACTTACCTGTTGTCAGTGGGGGTGGAGTCGGACCCCTTGCCAGCTCAGGATAGATGGAAATCTCTAATTCCCTCTCTACGGGGAGAGGAATGGGAAGAGATATTGGAATCTCCGACTGCGATATCCCCTTCGGTTAATAATAAGTAGTGATGAGCGAGTACTAAAAAGCTCGGGTGCTCGAAGCTCGGGCCGAGCCTCCCAAGATACTCGTGTACTCGGGCCGAGCAACGAGCCCAATGTTATCCTATGGGAGACCCGAGTATTTTTGTGAAATGACCCCCCGGCAGCATGGAGAAACCCTAAAAATGTCACAAAAGTCTCAGAAGAGTGCTCAAATGACATGGCAACAGCATGGGGAAGACCCCTTGAAGCATTTATCACTGAAAAGTCACAGCTGTGAACAATTTTGTCCGCGTTTTACGCCATTTTTACGGACTCACCAGAAAACCTTCCAAAATGACCCCAAAATGATTTTTCATGGCGGAAATGTTAAGGGCACATACCCAATAGTGAGATAGAGCTGGTGTATGTTACTTTTTGAGATTAATACATGAAAGATTTTACGTGAAAACATTGTGTGGCACTCCGATGTCCCTGAGAAGAGACGTACATGAAGGCCTCTTGAGTCTAATGTGCCCATTTTGAGGAAGTGAGTCTTTGTAGTATTTTCCTTTGCCAGGGCAGTCCAAAATTGTGAGGTTCACCAATGCCCCTGCATACAGACGTGCATGAGGGCCTGTAAACCTGAAGTGCCCATTGTAAGGAAGTGGGTCTATTGTAGTATAGCCCTTAGGCAGGGCAGCCAAAAATTGGGAGGCTCCACATTGTCCATGGATAGAGACGTGCATGATGGCCTGTAAACCTGAAGTGCCCATTGTAAGGAAGTGGGTCTATTTTAGTATAGCCCTTTGCCAGGGCAGCCAAAAATTGGGAGGCTCCACGTTGTCCCTGGATAGAGACGTGCATGATGGCCTGTAAACCTGAAGTGCCCATTGTAAGGAAGTGGGTCTATTGTAGTATAGCCCTTAGGCAGGGCAGCCAAAAATTGGGAGGCTCCACATTGTCCCTGGATAGAGACGTGCATGATGGCCTGTAAACCTGAACTGCCCATTGTAAGGAAGTGGGTCTATTGTAGCATAGCCCTTAGGCAGGGCAGCCAAAAATTGGGAGGCTCCACATTGTCCCTGGATAGAGACGTGCATGATGGCCTGTAAACCTGAAGTGCCCATTGTAAGGAAGTGGGTCTATTGTAGTATAGCCCTTAGGCAGGGCAGCCAAAAATTGGGAGGCTCCACATTGTCCCTGGATAGAGACGTGCATGATGGCCTGTAAACCTGAAGTGCCCATTGTAAGGAAGTGGGTCTATTTTAGTATAGCCCTTTGCCAGGGCAGCCAAAAATTGGGAGGCTCCACGTTGTCCCTGGATAGAGACGTGCATGATGGCCTGTAAACCTGAAGTGCCCATTGTAAGGAAGTGGGTCTATTGTAGTATAGCCCTTGGGCAGGGCAGCCAAAAATTGGGAGGCTCCACGTTGTCCCTGGGTAGAGACGTGCATGAGGGCCTCAAAACATTAAGTGTCCATTGTCAGGAAGTGGGTGTATTATAGTATAGCCCTTAGGCAGGGCAGCCAAAAATTGGGAGGCTCCACGTTGTCCCTGGGTAGAGACGTGCATGAGGGCCTCAAAACATTGTTCCCATTGCAAAGGAGCGGGTCTCCTGTCGTTGTAATGTCCATTCTGCAAAGAATGGGCGAAAAAATTTACCACTGGGGGTATACCTGAAACAAAGGCCTAAGTATTGCAATTTGTAACGGTCATCATCATGGTGGCGCATGAGGAGAAGGAGGAGCAGTCCAGCGATTATCCAAAGTCCAGAAGTGTGTACCCATGGGTGAGTGGAGGTACATGGCAAACTTTAAATTCCGCTCTCATTTGCTGGTGGTTTGGTGAAGTCTGGCCCAATCCAACCCTTGTTCATCTTGATCAGAGTCAGCCTGTCAGCATTTTCAGTTGACAGGCGGGTGCGTTTATCTGTAATGATTCCACCTGCGGCACTAAAAACACGCTCTGACAAAACGCTAGCAGCAGGGCAGGCCAGGACTTCCAAGGCGTAGAGAGCCAATTCATGCCACGTGTCCAGCTTGGATACCCAATAATTGTAAGGCACAGAGGAATGTCGGAGTACAGTTGTTCGATCTGCAAGGTACTCCTTCAGCATCTGGGCAAACTTAGGATTTCTTGTGGCACTACCCCGCACCTCAGGGGCTGTGGTACGTGAGGGGCTGAGAAAACTGTCCCACATCTTAAAGACTGTTCCCCTACCTCTGGCGGATTGGACTTGTGCCTCTCTCGGCTGTACGCCTCGGTTGTCCACTGATTCCTGACCTATGCCGCTAGCGTTTTGTGAGGGGAATGCTTTGCCTACTTCTGTGACTATGGCCTTCCGGAACTGCTGCATTTTGGTTGACCTCTCCTCCACGGGAATAAGAGACAAAAAGTTCTCCTTGTAGCGTGGGTCTAACAGTGTTACCAACCAGTAATGATTGTCGGCCAAGATGTTCTTAACGCGAGGGTCACGAGACAGGCAGCTTACCATAAAGTCAGCCATGTGCGCCAGACTCTTAACAGCCAGTACTTCAGTAGCCTGACCAACAAGATGACTGAACAAGCTGTCCTCCTCCTCCTCCTCCTCCTCCTCCTCCTCATCTACCCTGTCCTCTGGCCAGCCACGCTGAACCGAGGATATGACTGGTGTGCATGTCATATCCTCAATTTGGCCGGAGAGTTGCTCCATGTCTTCATCCTCCTCCTCGTCATAGTCCTCCACTGCACGTTGTGATGAGACGAGGCTGGGCTGTGTGTTATCACCCACACCCACTACTGTTTCTTGCTGCAACTCATCGCGCTCCGCCTGCAATGCATCATGTTTGTTTTTCAGCAGAGACCGTTTTAGAAGGCAGAGTAGCGGTATGGTGACGCTAATAATGGCGTCATCACCACTCACCATCTTGGTGGAGTCCTCAAAGTTTTGGAGGATGGTACATAGGTCTGACATCCATCTCCAATCCTCAGGTGTTATGTGTGGAGTTTGACCCATTTCCCGACGGCTTAGGTGATGCAGGTACTCAACAACTGCCCTCTTCTGCTCACATATCCTGACCAACATGTGCAGAGTTGAATTCCAACGCGTGGGGACATCACACAACAGTCTGTGAGCCGGAAGATGCAAACTGCACTGAAAGCCGGCAAGGCCGGCTGAAGCAGTAGGTGACTTTCGAAAATGTGCAGACAGGCGGCGAACTTTTACCAGCAGATCAGACAGCTCTGGGTATGACTTTAGAAGCCGCTGAACCACGAGGTTGAGCACATGGGCCACACATGGAACATGTGTCAGCTGGCCTCGCCTCAAAGCCGCCACCAGGTTCCGGCCATTGTCACACACGACCTTTCCTGGCTTTAGGTTCAGAGGTGTGAGCCAGTGATCTGCCTGCTGTTTCAGAGCTGTCCACAGCTCTTCTGCATTGTGGGGTTTGTCACCTATGCAGATTAGCTTCAGCACAGCCTGTTGCCGCTTCGCCGAGGCAGTGCTGCAGTGCTTCCAGCTTGTGACTGGTGTGGAGGGTACAGTGGATGAGGATGCGCAGGAGGAGGAGGAGGCTGAAGAGCATGACATTCCGGAGCTGTAGAGTGTGGGTGAAACACTGACTGAGGTAGGGCCTGCAAACCTTGGTGTGGGAAGGACGTGTTCCGTCCCTCGCTCAGACTGGGTCCCAGCTTCCACAATATTAACCCAGTGTGCCGTCAACGAGATGTAGCGGCCTTGCCCACAAGCACTTGTCCACGTGTCTGTGGTTAGGTGGACCTTGGGTGAAACAGCGTTGTTCAGGGCACGTGTGATGTTTTGTGACACGTGGTTATGCAACGCGGGGACGGCACACCGGGAGAAATAGTGGCGGCTGGGGACCGAGTAACGTGGGACAGCTGCCGCCATCAGGTCACGGAATGCTTCTGTCTCCACCAGCCTAAAAGGCAACATTTCCAGCGCAAGCAGTCGCGAAATGTTAGCATTTAGAACTGTGGCATGTGGGGTGTTGGCAGTGTATTTGCGCCTGCGTTCAAAGGTTTGCTGAATGGATAACTGAACGCTGCGCTGGGACAAGGACGTGCTTGATGATGGTGTTCTTTCTGCGTAGGCAACTGCAGGTGCAGGAGTGGAGGAGGCTTGTTCGCAGGCAGCATGGACAGGGGATTGGCTCGCATGCACAACCAGCGAAGACGTAGCAGTGACATCAGCAAGCACTGCTCCTCGACTCTGTTGTACTTCCCACAAAGTCGGGTGCTTGGCTGACATGTGCCTGATCATGCTGGTGGTGGTCAGGCTGCTAGTTTTGGTACCCCTGCTGATGCTGGCACGGCAGGTGTTGCAAATGGCCTTTTTTGAATCATCTGGATCCAACTTAAAAAACTGCCAGACTCGGGAAGACCTAACATTTGTACAGGCACCTTGTGTCGTCGTGTTGTTCCGGGGAACGGTTGTCTGACTTCTGCCTCGGGCCACCACCCTGCTTCTTACTGCCTGTTGTGATGCTACGCCTCCCTCCCCCTGTGCACTGCTGTCCTCGCTCTGCATATCCTCCTGCCAGGTTGGGTCAGTTACTGGATCATCCACCACGTCGTCTTCCTCTTCCGCACCCTGCTCCTCCTCCTGACTTCCTGACAATTGTGTCTCATCATCGTCCACCACTTGTTGAGACACGTTGCCAACTTCGTGAGAACGTGGCTGCTCAAATATTTGGCCATCTGTACAGACGATCTCCTCATGACCCACTTCAATATGAGCTGGCGAGAGGCCAGAATGTGTGAATGGAAACGTGAACAGCTCTTCCGAGTGTCCAAGTGTGGGATCATTAATGTCCGAGGAGGACGTGTACTCAGCCTGGTGGTAGGAAGGAGGATCAGGTTCAGAAATGTGCGGTGCAGTATCACGGCTACTGACACTTGACCGTGTGGAAGACAGAGTGTTTGTGGTGGTGCCAATCTGACTGGAAGCATTATCTGCTATCCAACTAACAACCTGTTGACACTGGTCTTGGTTCAAGAGCGGTGTACTGCTGCGGTCCCCAAGAATTTGGGACAGGACGTGCGAGCGACTAGATGTGGCCCTTTGTTGTGGCGAAATTAGAGCTTGCCCACGACCTCGGCCTCTGCCTGCACCACCATCACGTCCACTTCCTTGTTCCTTGCCAATGCCCTTGCGCATTTTGCAATGCTGTGCACTGCTGACGTGTATATTCACTACTTGTGCGTTATATCAAAGTTTGTGGAAATTGCACACAAGTGCACCTGTACGCTGCCACCAACAGGCACACACGTGCGGTTTTAAAAACCAAGCACGGACGCAATAAGAACCTAACAGGTTTTTTTGGGGAGCGACAATTACAGACAAGTCAGACACTATCTGGACTGTTTTACACTGTGTACACCAGCCCCAGATATGATGAAGGCTGGTATACGGTCACCACTACCCTGCCTGCCTGCCTGCCTGCCTGTATACTGGTACAATAGTCCTGACAAGGACTCTTCTGGTCACTAGCCTGTATTCAGACCTGGCTATACCCTGCCTGTATATAGCAACAATAGTCCTGAGAAGGACTCTGCTACTGTACTCCGACCTGGCTATACCCTGCCTGCCTGTATACAACTAGAATAGTCCTGAGAAGGACTTTTGGTCACACTGTTTGCAGCCCTGCAACTGAAAAAGCTATAAAGGGCCGCAAAGCTTTCCCTGAATCAGCGACACTCTCCCTGCACTGACTGTCTGGATAGCTGTGAGCAGAGCACAGCGCACCGGCCGGTATAAAGGCTCGGTCACGCTGTGCAGGCCGGCCAATCACTGCAATTCCACAACTAACAGGGCTGTGGCATTGCAGTGGTCTGCCAGCCAATCCCTGCATGAGGGCTGGCTCTCAAAAGAGCGCCAACATGCAGAAATGAAGACCACGAGTACAGCACGAGTATCGCGAGATTACTCGGTCCCCGCCGAGCAGCCCGAGTACAGCGATACTCGTGCGAGTACCGAGTAGTTACAAGCATGTTCGCTCATCACTAATAATAAGTAGTGATGAGCGAGTACTAAAAAGCTCGGGTGCTCGAAGCTCGGGCCGAGCCTCCCAAGATACTCGTGTACTCGGCCCGAGCAACGAGCCCAATGTTATCCTATGGGAGACCCGAGTATTTTTGTGAAATGACCCCCCGGCAGCATGTAGAAACCCTAAAAATGTCACAAAAGTCTCAGAAGAGTGCTCAAATGACATGGCAACAGCATGGGGAAGACCCCTTGAAGCATTTATCACTCAAAAGTCACAGCTGTGAACAATTTTGTCCGCGTTTCACGCCATTTTTACGGACTCACCAGAAAACCTTCCAAAATGACCCCAAAATGATTTTTCATGGCAGAAATGTTAAGGGCACATACCCAATAGTGAGATAGAGCTGGTGTATGTTACTTTTTGAGATTAATACATGAAAGATTTTACGTGAAAACATTGTGTGGCACTCCGATGTCCCTGAGAAGAGACGTACATGAAGGCCTCTTGAGTCTAATGTGCCCATTTTGAGGAAGTGAGTCTTTGTAGTATTTTCCTTTGCCAGGGCAGTCCAAAATTGTGAGGTTCACCAATGCCCCTGCATACAGACGTGCATGAGGGCCTGTAAACCTGAAGTGCCCATTGTAAGGAAGTGGGTCTATTGTAGTATAGCCCTTAGGCAGGGCAGCCAAAAATTGGGAGGCTCCACATTGTCCCTGGATAGAGACGTGCATGATGGCCTGTAAACCTGAAGTGCCCATTGTCAGGAAGTGGGTGTATTATAGTATAGCCCTTAGGCAGGGCAGCCAAAAATTGGGAGGCTCCACATTGTCCCTGGATAGAGACGTGCATGATGGCCTGTAAACCTGAAGTGCCCATTGTAAGGAAGTGGGTCTATTGTAGTATAGCCCTTAGGCAGGGCAGCCAAAAATTGGGAGGCTCCACGTTGTCCCTGGATAGAGACGTGCATGAGGGCCTGTAAACCTGAAGTGCCCATTGCAAGGAAGTGGGTCTATTGTAGTATAGCCCTTAGGCAGGGCAGCCAAAAATTGGGAGGCTCCACGTTGTCCCTGGATAGAGACCTGTTAGGTTCTTAGTGCCTCCGTGCTTGCATTTAAAAACCGCACGTGTGTGCCTGTTGGTGGCAGCTTTCCGCTGCATTTGTGTGAGTTTTGCAAAAACTTGGATATAACGCACAAGTCTAGTGAATACACATCAGCACAGCATTGCAAAATGCGCAAGGGCGTTGTCAACGAACAAGGAAGTGGACGTGATGGTGGTGCAGGCAGAGACCGAGGTTGTGTGCAAGCTCTAATTTCGCCACAACAAAGGGCCACATCTAGTCGCTCGCACGTCCTGTCCCAAATTCTTGGGGACCGCAGCAGTACACCGCTCTTGAACCAAGACCAGTGTCAACAGGTTGTTAGTTGGATAGCGGATAATGCTTCCAGTCAGATTGGCACCACCACAAACACTCTGTCTTCCACACGGTCAAGTGTCAGTAGCCGTGATACTGCACCGCACATTTCAGAACCTGATCCTCCTTCCTACCACCAGGCCGAGTACACGTCCACGGACATTACTGATCCCACACTTGGACACTCGGAAGAGCTGTACGTTCACGTTTCCATTCACAAATTCTGGCCTCTCGCCAGCTCCTGTTGAAGTGGGCCATGACGAGATTGTATGTACAGATGCCCAAATATTTGAGCAGCCACGTTCTCACGAAGTTGGCAACGTGTCTCAACAAGGGGTGGACGATGATGAGACACAATTGTCAGGAAGTCAGGAGGAGGAGCAAGGTGCGGAAGAGGAAGACGACGTGGTGGATGATCCAGTAACTGACCCAACCTGGCAGGAGGATATGCAGAGCGAGGACAGCAGTGCACAGGGGGAGGGAGGCGTAGCATCCCAACAGGCAGTAAGAAGCAGAGTGGTGGCCCCAGGCAGACGTCAGGCAACTGTTCCCCAGAACAACACGACACAAGGTGCCTGTACAAATGTTAGGTCTTCCCGAGTCTGGCTGTAATACTATTGTATGTATTGAGGATTTCGATTGCGTTAGGGCAATGACAACCAGAGACGAGTTCTTGGTGCAAGACGTTTATAATATGCAACCAGCAAATATGTACATAAACGGAACAAAAACACAGTAGAACATAAATACAGGAAATACCTTCCAGGGACGGAGCGAAAGGGAATTCCCGGGACCGCGCACCGGACTCCCCCAGGGAGACCACCAAGAGCGAACCCCTATACAGGGACTGTCTGGCAATCACCCCAGAAGCCCTAAATGCGCAGCAGCCGGGACACAAAAGGGCAATAGGTAAGTCCAAAAATGTCCGTACGTGATGTGAGTCCAGAGTGGTATTAAACGGAAGGAACCGGGCAGAAGTGCCGACCAAAGACGGCAAACGGAGTCCGGGCACAGCTAGATGATACCAGATGAAGTCCAGAGTCGGTGTCGGTTGTTTTCCAAGAGGATCCGAATAACAATCAGGAACCAAAAGCAGCAGGGCAGGAGCACACAGGAAGCAGTATACTCAGGCACTGGACTAAGCTTTAGGGGCGGCTTTTAAACAGATGGACAGGAAGTAGGGCAACAGAACAGAAAACTCCATGTTAACAAAGGGCAAGCTCTTTCAAAAGAAAACTGGAAAACCCGGAACTCTGACACTGGCAGTTTTTTAAGTTGGCTCCAGATGATTCTAAAAAGGCCATTTGCAACACCTGCCATGCCAGCATCAGCAGGGGTACCAAAACTAGCAGCCTGACCACCACCAGCATGATCAGGCACATGTCAGCCAAGCACCAGACTTTGTGGGAAGTACAACAGAGTCGAGGAGCAGTGCTTGCTGATGTCACTGCTACGTCTTCGCTGGTTGTGCATGCGAGCCAATCCCCTGTCCATGCTGCCTGCGAACAAGCCTCCTCCACTCCTGCACCTGCAGTTGCCTACGCAGAAAGAACACCATCATCAAGCACGTCCTTGTCCCAGCGCAGCGTTCAGTTATCCATTCAGCAAACCTTTGAACGCAGGCGCAAATACACTGCCAACACCCCACATGCCACAGTTCTAAATGCTAACATTTCGCGACTGCTTGCGCTGGAAATGTTGCCTTTTAGGCTGGTTGAGACAGAAGCATTCCGCGACCTGATGGTGGCAGCTGTCCCACGTTACTCGGTCCACAGCCGCCACTATTTCTCCCGGTGTGCCGTCCCCGCATTGCATAACCACGTGTCACAAAACATCACACGTGCCCTGAACAACGCTGTTTCAGCCAAAGTCCACCTAACCACAGACACGTGGACAAGTGCATGTGGGCAAGGCCGCTACATCTCGTTGACGTCACACTGGGTTAATATTGTGCAAGCTGGGACCCAGTCTGAGCGAGGGACGGAACACGTCCTTCACACACCAAGTTTTGCAGGCCCTACCTCAGTCAGGGTTTCACACACACTCTACAGCTCCGGAATGTCATGCTCCTCAGCCTCCTCCTCCTCCTGCACATCCTGATCCACTTTACCCTCCACACCAGTCCCAAGCTGGAAGTGTCGCGGGCGGAGGAGGGGACGGTGCGCTCTCCCACTGCTCGGGTCCGGCTGACGCTGCTCTACGGCTGCTGCTGCTCGTTGGCTCGAGCGATGGCCGGATCCCGGGGACTCGAGCGGCGCTACTCGCCCGTGAGTGAAAAGGGGTGGTTTGGGTTTTGGGGATATTGTCCGTGACGCCACCCACGGTTGTGGTGATTGTGTGGACACCACCGCTGCTCTGGACGGGGATCCCGGGAGCCTGTGACAGGGAGCAGCTTTGTTGTTATTTCTCCCCTCCGTGGGTAGGGGGGTTGGTTGTCCCGGGGCCTGGTGATGGGGTAGAGATGGATGACAGGCGGGTTGCGGGGCCTGATGAGGTGCAGGGTCGCAGGGGCAGCGCTGTGCCGCACGGCACGGAGGTACTCACTCAGCCCAATGATGATGACACAGTTCACGGTAAAACAAGTGGCTGGATGGACGGGTCACTCGGACGGCTGCGGTTGTTCCTCCCTGCAGGTTAGTGATGACTGTCTCTCCCTGCACCTAAGTTAAGTGTTGGTAGTGATGGTTTCCCAACGGTAACCCGCTCCCCGACCTGGATATGGGCCGGAGGAGCCCCTTTTGCCCACAGGCGCTGGCCCTGGGAGACGGTTGCCCTTGGCGGTGGCGGTGTCTCCCCTTCACGGTTGTACGGTTGCCTTCTATCTGGACTTGGCTGTTTGGAAACCCTGAGGTTCCCTTCACTAACGGATTTGGCAAATTCACGGCAACACCAAGCCTTGCCGGGATCCGAAAGTCCTCTGCCAATGGTGCTGGCTTCTCTTTGTATACCGGTCCGGTACGGCCGGGTCACCACCCGTCCACGGTCCTTACGGCAGACTC
The DNA here is from genome assembly GCF_048569485.1 of Anomaloglossus baeobatrachus. Lineage (NCBI taxonomy): Eukaryota > Metazoa > Chordata > Amphibia > Anura > Aromobatidae > Anomaloglossus > Anomaloglossus baeobatrachus. Next base: position 441,204,837 of record NC_134355.1, read on the forward strand.
AAATCGGCCTCCACTGCAGACGGTCACCACATCCAGCCAACCTTGCTGTCCTGTCCGGGCCACACACCCGGACCAACTTCAGGCTCTTTGCTGTCACTTTTCTCCTCTCTACTACTTTCCTCCTTCCACTTCCTTAGCTTAACTCTCACTGCCTGTGTTTTCCCTCCTCCTCGGTGGGTGGAGACCAACCGCCTGGCTCCACACCCTGGTGTGGACAACAGCCCCTGGGGAAGGCAACAAGGATTTTGTGTTTTGACTATGATATGCCTGCAGGGAGTGTGGGGTGTTTAAGTATTGTGCTCTGTGGCCCCTGGCTTGTCCAGGGCGACACAGAAGCACTGCAGCACTGCCTCGGCGAAGCGGCAACAGGCAGTGCTGAAGCTAATCTGCATAGGTGACAAACCCCACAATGCAGAAGAGGTGTGGACAGCTCTGAAACAGCAGGCAGATCACTGGCTCACAACTCTGAACCTAAAGCCAGGAAAGGTCGTGTGTGACAATGGCCGGAACCTGGTGGCGGCTTTGAGGCGAGGCCAGCTGACACATGTTCCATGCGTGGCCCATGTGCTCAACCTCGTGGTTCAGCGGTTTCTAAAGTCATACTCAGAGCTGTCTGATCTGCTGGTAAAAGTTCGCCGCCTGTCTGCACATTTTCGAAAGTCACCTACTGCTTCAGCCGGCCTTGCCGGCTTAAGACGCCGTTTGCATCTTCCGGCACACAGACTGGTGTGTGATGTCCCCACGCGTTGGAATTCAACTCTGCACAAGTTGGTCAGGATATGTGAGCAGAAGAGGGCAGTTGTTGAGTACCTGCATCACCTAAGTAGTCGGGAAATGGGTCAAACTCCACACATAACACCTGAGGAGTGGAGATGGATGTCCGACCTATGCACCATCCGCCAAAACTTTGAAGACTCCACCAAGATGGTGAGCGGCGATGACGACATTATTAGCGTCACCATACCGCTTCTCTGCCTTCTAAAATGGTCTCTGCTCAAAAAACAACCATGATGCATTGCAGGCGGAGCGCGATGAGTTTGAGCAAGAAACAGTAGTGGGTGTGGGTGATGATAACACACAGCCCAGCCTCGTCTCATCACAACGTGCAGTGGAGGACTATGACGAGGAGGAGGATGAAGACATGGAGCAACTCTCTGGCCAAATTGAGGATATGACATGCAGTCATATCCTCGGTTCAGCGTGGCTGGCCAGAGGACAGGGTAGATGATGAGGAGGAGGAGGAGGAGGACAGCATGTTCAGTCATCGTGTTGGTCAGGATACTGAAGTGATGGCTGTTAAGAGTCTGGCACACATGGCTGACTTTATGGTAAGCTGCCTGTCTCGTGACCCTCGCGTTAAGAACATCTTGGCCGACAATCATTACTGGTTGGTAACACTGTTAGACCCACGCTAAAAGGAGAACTTTATGTCTCTTATTCCCGAGGCGGAGAGGTCAGGCAAAATGCAGCAGTTCCAGAAGGCCATAGTCACGGAAGTAGGCAAAGCATTCCCCTCACAAAACGCTAGCGGCATAGGTCAGGAATCAGTGGACAACCAAGGCGTACAGCCGAGAGGGGCACAAGTCCAATCTGCCAGAGGTAGGGGAACAGTCTTTAAGATGTGGGACAGTTTTCTCAGCCCCTCACATACCACAGCCCCTGAGGTGAGGGGTAGTGCCACAAGAAATCCTAAGTTTGGCCAGATGCTCAAGGAGTACCTTGCAGATCAAACAACTGTACTCCGACATTCCTCTGTGCCTTACAATTAATGTGTATCCAAGCTGGACACGTGGCATGAATTGGCTCTCTACGCCTTGGAAGTCCTGGCCTGCCCTGCCGCTAGCGTTTTGTCAGAGCGTGTTTTTAGTGCCGCAGGTGGAATCATTACAGATAAACGCACCCGCCTGTCAACTGTAAATGCTGACAGGCTGACTCTGATCAAGATGAACAAGGGTTGGATTTGGCCAGACTTCACCACACACACCAACAGCAAATTACAGCGGAATTTAAAGTTTGTAACGGGAATTTGCCATGTACCTCCACTCACCCATGGTAACACACTTCTGGACTTTGGCTAATCGCTGGACTGCTCCTCCTTCTCCTCATGCGCCATCATGGTGACCGTTACAATAGTTAAGCCGTTGTTTCAGGTATACCCCCAGTGGTAAATTTTTTCGCCCATTCTTTCTGAATGGGCATTACAACGACAGGAGACCCGCTCCTTTGCAATGGGAACAATGTTTTGAGGCCCTCATGCACATCTCTATCCAGGGACAATGTGGAGCCTCCAAATTTTTGGCTGCCCTGCCTAAGGGCTATACTACAATAGACCCACTTCCTTACAATGGGCACTTCATGTTTACAGGCCATCATGCACGTCTCTATCCAGGGACAATATGGAGCCTGACGCTGCCACCGACTGCCACACACATGCTGTTTTTAAATGCAAGCACGGACGCAATAAGAACCTAACTGGTTTTTAGGAGCGACAATTACTGAGAAGTCTGACACTATCAGACACTGCTGACTGACGTGTATTATACACTAGACTTGTGCGTTATATAATAGTTTGTGCAAAACGCGCACCTGTACGCTGTCACCGACAGACACACACGTGCTGTTTTTAAATGCAAGCACGGACGCAATAAGAACCTAACTGGTTTTTAGGAGCGACAATTACTGAGAAGTCTGACACTATCAGACACTGCTGACTGACGTGTATTATACACTAGACTTGTGCGTTATATAATAGTTTGTGCAAAACGCGCACCTGTACGCTGCCACCGACAGACACACACGTGCTGTTTTTAAATGCAAGCACGGACGCAATAAGAACCTAACTGGTTTTTAGGAGCGACAATTACTGAGAAGTCTGACACTATCAGACACTGCTGACTGACGTGTATTATACACTAGACTTGTGCGTTATATAATAGTTTGTGCAAAACGCGCACCTGTACGCTGCCACCGACAGACACACACGTGCTGTTTTTAAATGCAAGCACGGACGCAATAAGAACCTAACTGGTTTTTAGGAGCGACAATTACTGAGAAGTCTGACACTATCAGTCACTGCTGACTGACGTGTATTATACACTAGACTTGTGCGTTATATAATAGTTTGTGCAAAACGCGCACCTGTACCCTGCCACCGACAGACACACACGTGCGGTTTTTAAATGCAAGCACGGACGCAATAAGAACCTAACTGGTTTTTAGGAGCGACAATTACTGAGAAGTCTGACACTATCTGGACTGTTTTAGACTGTGTACACCAGCCCCAGATATGATGAAGGCTGGTATACGGTCACCACTAGGAATGGCTATATACCCTGCCTGCCTGCCTGTATACTGCTACAATAGTCCTGACAAGGACTCTTCTGGTCACTAGCCTGTATTCCGACCTGGCTATACCCTGCCTGTATATAGCAACAATAGTCCTGAGAAGGACTCTGCTACTGTACTCCGACCTGGCTATACCCTGCCTGCCTGTATACAACTAGAATAGTCCTGAGAAGGACTTTTGGTCACACTGTTTGCAGCCCTGCAACTGAAAAAGCTATAAAGGGCCGCAAAGCTTTCCCTGAATCAGCGACACTCTCCCTGCACTGACTGTCTGGATAGCTGTGAGCAGAGCACAGCGCGCCGGCCGGTATAAAGGCTCGGTCACGCTGTGCAGGCCGGCCAATCACTGCAATTCCACAACTAACAGGGCTGTGGCATTGCAGTGGTCTGCCAGCCAATCCCTGCATGAGGGCTGGCTCTCAAAAGAGCGCCAACATGCAGAAATGAAGACCACGAGTACAGCACGAGTATCGCGAGATTACTCGGTCCCCGCCGAGCAGCCCGAGTACAGCGATACTCGTGCGAGTACCGAGTAGTTACAAGCATGCTCGCTCATCACTAATAATAAGTTGATTCAATGCTACATTGTCCACCAGGCATACCTTACTCCAACTCGATTATTTAGTATGGGCCGTTCTCGCACATCGGAGTGCCCGAGGTGTCATCTTTCAGGGGCAAATTTCATACATATGATCTGGAGCTGTCCCAATATATCTTCGTACAGGCGGGGAGTGACATCTCTGCTGACATCGATTGTGTCGATTCCTGTTTTGTGTGACCCTTTGATATGCCTGTTTGGGGTGGTGGAGGAAGATTCCTGGGATCATTACATGACAATATTCCTCAGAGAGGCATTGTTTCTGGCTAGGAAATTAATAGTTCTGAGGTGGATGGGAGATTCGAATCCAACTGTGAGGTCCTGGGTTAAACTAGTCAATGCAACCATAGTCTATGAGCGGGTGGTATATTATAATAGGGGGTGCCCGGGAAAATTTAACAAAATCTGGGGTTTGTGGAATTCTTCTCCAGACACACTTGCGGAGGTTTGAGGGAGATTATGTGGATAATGGTGGTTCCCGTTAGATGTTGGGATATGAAACACTGTCCAATGGTATATTGAGGTATAATAATGCAATGTGGCTGTTGTTGTTCTTTCTTTCTTCCTTTTTCTATTCCTCTTTCTATCTTGTTTTCAAAATATGGTCATGCTGATAGTTAGAGCTGTTCTTATGCTCAATATAAAATTAGATATATATGCAAACGATAAGAAGTATGGATAATAACATTGTTCTATCTTAACTGCTAAAGATATTATGGACTTTATATGACTGTTTATTGTTATATTTAACCTCATAATGACGGCCGTACGACTTAAAGCGGCGGCAAAACAGGGTACTTATTCTGTTCCGCCGCTTTAAAGCGGCGGCCCGAAAAAACCCTGTAGCGCCCCCCAGCGACCGAAAATCTTGGGGGTAGCTGAGACCCCCCAGATTATGAATCGGGGTGTTTTTTTTGGACCCCGATCATGTGATCGGCGGTATACACTGTATACCGACGAACACATGGAAAAAAAAGAAATGGCCGGTAAAACTAATTTCTTTTTCATCTGACATGATCAAACATGTCAGTTGAGAAAGAAATCTAAACCCCTAGTGCCCCCAAAGCCCCCGGTACCGGAGAGTCCCCCCACCACCCCTACCCCCCCTCCGGAGCACTCAAAATGGCGCCGAAGCGCACAGAAAACTGCAGCCGCCGCCGGCTCTGCATTCATTTCCCTCCGATCTGAAATGATCAAACATTTCAGATCGGAGGGAAATGTCCTCCCCCTGACCCCTCCTCCGGTCCACCGGAGCCCTCTGGTCACCGGAGCCCCCTCCGGTTCTCCAGAGCCACCCCCCCTCCCCCCTCCGGAGCGTGGAAGATGGCGGCGCGCGGCCGCATTCATTCTGCTCTTTCTGCCGCATGTGACACGTCACGCCCCAGGTCCCGCTAGGTCACCCCCCGTCACCCCCCCCCAGCCCCCGGTCATACGTTACCTGTCTGGTGATCCGTCCCCGCGATCACGCCGCCTCCTGCTTGAATGCTGGCGGCGCATGCGCAGACAGCGGCTGTCAGCTGGATCCCTGGGACGCTGACATCGCTGCTGCACAGGCTGCTCCACTGTGGACCGGGGGAGAGTGAGTGCAGTAATCAGCAGTCTCTCCATGTGAGGAGTGTGGTCCTCACATGGAGAGACTGCTGTTCCAGAAAATGGGGGGTACGTTCTGTGAGCGTGCCCCTCATATTCTGGAATGAGGTTACTGCAGGTCACTCTGCCCTAAGTTGGACCGGGGCAGTGTGAGTGCAGTAATTCTCAGATTACTGCACCCACACTGCTCATGCAGAGCTTGCTCTTCCAGAAAATGGGGGATACGTTCCCTGAACGTGCCCTCCATATTCTAGAAGATCCAGAGTCGGCGTGGGACCTCCAAAATGGATTACAGCGACCGGAATTTCTTTATTTTCAATAAATTGGGGAAAGAGGAATGTTTCGGGGAGTGTTTTTTCAAATAAATTTTTTTTTTGTCTTTATTTTTTTCTATTACTTACTGGGTTAGTGATGTCGGGTATCTGTTCAGATGCCGTGACATCACTAACCCCAGGGCTTGATGCCAGGTGACATTACAGCTGGTATCAACCCCATATATTACCCCGTCTGCCACCGCACCAGGGCGCGGGATGAGCTGGGGCGAAGCGCCAGGATTGGCGCATCTAATGGATGCGCCACTTCTGGGGCGGCTGCGGCCTGCTATTTTTAGGCTGGGAAGAGTCCAATAACCATGGCTCTTCCCACCCTGAGAATACCAGACCCCAGCTGTCCGCTTCACCTTGGCTGGTGATCTACTTTGGGGGGACCCCACGTTTTTTTTTTTAAAAAAACGCCTGGGGAGCCCTCCAAATTGATCACCAGACAAGGTGAAGCTGTCAGCTGTGGTTTGCAGGCTACAGCTGTCTGCTTTACCCTAGCTGGCTATCAAAAATAGGGGGGACCCCACGTCGTTTATTTTAATTATTAATTTTTTGGGGGGCTAAATACAAGGCTAGGCACCCTTTAGTGCCACATGAAAGGCACTAAAGGGCGCCAGCTTAGAATATGCAGGGGGTGGGACGTTATATATGTTTGACATCTATCCATTCATCCATTGTAGCATTTTAGGCTGTGCGCCCATAATCGGGATTTGCAGCGTTTTGGGCGCAGAGTGTGTCCATAGTGTGTCCCTGTGTCCATAGTGCTGCGTTGTGCAGTAGAAGCACAGTGGAAGGATTTTTAGAAATCCCATGCCCAATGTGCTTGCCCAATGTGCTTCTTTTCTCCGCAGCATAAACCGACCTGTGGCGCAGCTTCCCGAGCCTCAGCATGTCAATTTATGCTGCGGAGATGAGTGTTCTCTGCAGGTAGCATAGAGCTCCACAGCGGCCTGAACCCAAATCGTGGGCATGGGCAGCTGCGTTCTCCCGTGGACAACACTCACATCTCTGCAGGAAGGCTGACACTGTGTACTAGACGCCGTGTCGCTGGATCATGGCCACATAGCCTAAAAGTGAGACATTTGTTGCTACAGCAACATTTTTGTGAAGTACCTGTGGATTCAAAATGCTTACTATACTCCTGAATAAAATCCAGTTTCCAAAATGGGGTCACTTGTGGGGGGTTTCTAATGTATAGGTACCCAAGGGGCCCTGCAAATGTGACATGGTGCCCGCAATTTATTTCAACTTTTCCAGAATTCAAATGGTGCTCCTTCCATTCCAAGCCCTCCCATTTATCCAAACAGAGGTTTTTGGCCACATGTGGGGTATCCCTGTGCTCATAAGACATTGGATAACAACCTGTTGGGTCCACGGTTTGTTTTTGTCTCTTGAAAAAGTGAGAAATTTGATGCTGAAGCAACATTTTTGTGAAAAAAATGAAAATTTTCAATATGGCAACCTAAGCTTATCAAATTCTGTGAAGTATTCGTGGATTCAAACTGCTCACTATACCCCTAGATAAAAGCCTTGAGGTGTCTTGTTTCCAGAATGGAGTCACTTGTGGGGGACCGCCACTGTTTAGGCACCTCAGGGGCTCTCCAAATGCAACCTGGCGTCCGCTATTGATTCCAGCCAATTTTGCAGTCAAATGGCATTCCTTCCCTTCCGAGCCCTGCCATGCGCCCAAACAGTTGATTTCCACCACATATAAGGTATCGCCAAACTCAGGAGAAATTGCACAATAAATGTTATGCTGAATTTTTTCCTTTTACTCTTGTAAAAAAAAAAGCTACCTGGTTGAAATAACAATTTTGTGGTAAAATTTTATTTTTTTTTTTCATGGCTCAACGTTATAAAATTCTGTGAAGCACCTGGGGGTTCAGGGTACACACCAAACATCTAAATAAATTCCTTGAGGGGCCTAGTTTCCAAAATGGGGTCACTTGTGCGGGGTTTCTGCTGTTTAGGTACCTTAGGGGTCCTCCAAATGTGTCATGGTGCCCGCAATCTTTTTCAGCCAAATTTCCTTTCCAAAATTCAAATATTGCTCCTTTCGTTCCAAGCCCTCCCATTTGTCCAAACAAAGGTTTCAGACCACATGTGAGGTATCACCGCGCTCATAAAAAAGTGGTTAACAAACTTTGAGGTCAAATTTTTGGAATTACCTCTTGAAAAAGTGAGAAAATTGATGCTAAAGCAACATTTCTTTGTCGCTCCATTGGGGGACCCAGACAATTGGGTGTATAGCTATGCCTCCGGAGGCCACACAAAGTATTACACTAAAAGTGTAACGCCCCTCCCCTTCTGCCTATACACCCCCCGTGCTCACGGGCTCCTCAGTTTTTATGCTTTGTGTGAAGGAGGCAGACATCCACGCATAGCTCCACTGCTTAGTCAGCAGCAGCTGCTGACTAGGTCGGATGGAAGAAAAGAGGGCCCATAGCAGGGCCCCCAGCATGCTCCCTTCTCACCCCACTTTGTCGGCGGTGTTGTTAAGGTTGAGGTGCCCATTGCGGGTACACAGGCAGGAGCCACATGCTGTTTTCCTTCCCCATCCCTTAATGGGCTCTGGGTGAAGTGGGAGCCGGATCGGTCTCCAGGCACTGGGACCGTGCTCCCTCCGCAGCCCCTGGGAATCTGCTGGATAGGAGCCGGGTATCGTCAGGGACAAGGCCCTGCTACTGTGAGGTACTCTGTGTCCCCGTGGGGACAGCGCATGGGCGCCGGGGACTATCGCGCATGGAGCGCTTGTGCCATACACTTTCCAGCATTGCTGGGTGTGTTAGTGCGCCGGGCACTATCGCGCATGGAGCGCTTGTGCCATACACTTTCCAGCACTGCTGGGTGTGTTAGTGCGCCGGGGACGAACGCGCATGGAGCGCTTGGGCCAGACACTTTCCAGCACTGCTGGAGGTGTTAGTGCGCCGGGGGACTACCGCGCGGCCGCGCTTATTGCCGGCCGCGCTTATAACTTTAGTCCCCGGCTTCTGCGGCCTAGTGTCGTTTATTCCCGCCCACAGGCCTGCCAGTCAGGGGAAGGGCGGGACGCTGCACAGATCGTCAGCGCCGAGGGCTGGAGCATACATTAGTATCCTCCTCCCTCCTCACTCAGTACACTGGGGCACTAGATTCCCGCACTTTTCTTGGGCACGCCCACGGTCCCCTCCTTCCCACAGAACGCCGGCAGCCATTCCTGTCAGCGATTCAGACGCTGGAGAGGAGAGACAACACAGGGAGAACCAGGCAGGGAATCTGGTGATCACACAACCGCTCTGAGCGGTCGGTAAGCAGCACCTGTGGTGCTGGCCCCACTGAGTACCGAAGTGTATATATATATATAGACTTATAGGCTATACATTTGCACTGTACGGTCGCTCTGTTTAGTTTTGGCTATATACCCTCCTGGTTGTTCTCAGAGGAGACAACATGTCATCCGCAAAAAGCAAGGGTGCCAAAGCACAGGCGTACTTTGCAACCTGTACCTCTTGTACAGCTGTACTACCGGCAGGTTCCACTGACCCTCATTGTGTGCAATGCTCGGCCCCTGTGGCACTTACTCAGCCGGAGCCTCTGCTACAGGTGGCCCAGGTGGAACCACCTGCTACCACTGTCCAGGTGACAGGGACGGACAGGGCCGGATTATAGGCGGGGCAGGCGGGGCTGGAGCCCAGGGGCCCCCACCAAAAGAGCTTCTAAGGGGGCCCCCACCATACTTGGCACTAGGCACCTGTCAGCATTTTTTTTTTCACACCCTCTCCCCCTCCGTAAAGACAGTCTAATAAATCAGCTGTGTTTTCGGGGGGGGGGGGGGGGCACCGCTATTTATTTGCATCTGCGTCTTTAAGACGCAAAAACAAACTGCGGGCACAGGACGCTGATTGACCTCGGAAGTACCAGCGGCCGCTTGAACTTCCGGGGTCAGAGGTGTGCTAATGCTCCCTGCTATGTGCTGCGGCCGTACCTAGAAGCAGGGGCACGGTGTGGTGGGCCGCTGTCTGCTGTCCCCGCTGCGCTCCTTATATGCCAGGCACACTAGCAGGAGCAGGAGGCAGCGCGCTGTGCGCCGGCTCTGCTGTGCGCCGGCTCTGCTGTGCGCCGGCTCTGCTGTGCGCCGGCTCTGCTGTGCGCCGGCATGTACACTGCAGAGGAGCGCAGCAGAGCCAATGACCGCAGCTTCCTGTTTCCGTTCCTATTCAAATGTATTTGCGTCTTTCAGACGTAAATACATTTGAACAGCGCACCGGGACTGGGCCCCGCCCCCGACGTGCAGCAACGTGATGAGATCAGCACCTTGCTGACGTCATCACAGTGCTGCCGGCGCCACACTGGGGACTTGAGGAAGCGAGCGCTCCATGAAGGAGCTGAAGAGACAGGTGTAATTAATGGGGATGAGTGAGGAGGGGCTGAGGACACAACGGTGAACATTTGTGAAGTAACACAGCTCTGTGACAGGCAGAGGAGGAGCACTGTATTCCGAGGGAGGGGGGGAGGCAGGAGTGTGTAGGGATGGAGCAGTGTAATTTGTGTGTGTAGGGGGTGATGAGGGTTGTATTGTGTGTGGGGGGAGGGGTAATGGAGGGTGCATTGTATTGTGTGTGGGGGGAGGGGTAATGGAGGGTGCATTGTATTGTGTGTGGAGGGAGGGGTAATGGAGGGTGCACTGTATTGTGTGTGGGGGGGAGGGGTAATGGAGGGTGTATTGTGTGTGGGGGGAGAGGTCATGAGGGGTGCATTGTATTGTGTGTGTGTGGGGAGAGGGGTAATGGGTGCATTGTATTGTGTGTGGGGAGAGGGGTAATGGGGGGTGCATTGTATTGTGTGTGGGGAGAGGGGTAATGGGGGGTGCATTGTATTGTGTGTGGGGAGAGGGGTAATGGGGGGTGCATTGTATTGTGTGTGGGGAGAGGGGTAATGGGGGGTGCATTGTATTGTGTGTGGGGAGAGGGGTAATGTGTGTGTGTGTGTGTGTGGGGGGAGGGGTAATGGGGGTGCATTGTATTGTGTGGGGGGAGGGGTAATGGGGGGTGCATTGTATTGTGTGGGGGGAGGGGTAATGGGGGGTGCATTGTATTGTGTGTGGGGAGGGGTAATGGGGGGTGCATTGTATTGTATGTGGGGAGGGGTAATGGGGGGTGCATTGTATTGTGTGTGGGGAGGGGTAATGGGGGGTGCATTGTATTGTGTGTGGGGAGGGGTAATGGGGGGTGCATTGTATTGTGTGTGTGTGTGTGGGGGTAATGGGGGGTGCATTGTATTGTTTGTGTGTGTGTGTGTGTGTGTGTGTAGGGGTAATGGGGGTGCATTGTATTGTGTGTGTGTGGGGAGGGGTAATGGGGGGTGCATTGTATTGTGTGTGTGTGAGGAGGGGTAATGGGGGGTGCATTGTATTGTGTGTGGGGAGGGGTAATGGGGGTTGCATTGTATTGTGTGTATAGGGGTAATGGGGGGTACATTGTATTGTGTGTGTGTGTGTGTGTGTGTGGGGGGGTAATGGGGGGTGCATTGTATTGTGTGTGTGTGTGTAGGGGTAATGGGGGGTGCATTGTATTGTGTGTGTGTGTGTAGGGGTAATGGGGGGTGCATTGTATTTGTGTGTGTGTGTGTGTAGGGGTAATGGGGGGTGCATTGTATTGTGTGTGAGGAGAGGGGTAATGGGGGGTGCATTGTATGTGTGTGTGTAGGGGTAATGGGGGGTGCATTGTATTGTGTGTGTGTGTGTGTGTAGGGGTAATGGGGGGTGCATTGTATTGTGTGTGGGGAGAGGGGTAATGGGGGGTGCATTGTATTGTGTGTGAGGAGAGGGGTAATGGGGGGTGCATTGTATTGTGTGTGGGGGGAGGGGTAATGGGGGTGCATTGTATTGTGTGTGTGTGTGTGTGTGTGTGTAGGGGGAGGGGTAATGGGGGGGTGCATTGTATTGTGTGTGTGTGTGTGTGTGTGGGGAGGGGTAATGGGGGGTGCATTGTATTGTGTGTGGGGAGGGGTAATGGGGGGTGCATTGTATTATGTGTGGGGAGGGGTAATGGGGGGTGCATTGTATTGTGTGTGTAGGGGTAATGGGGGGTGCATTGTAGTGTGTGTGTGTGTGTGTAGGGGTAATGGGGGGTGCATTGTATTTGTGTGTGTGTGTGTGTGTGTGTGTAGGGGTAATGGGGGGTGCATTGTATTGTGTGTGCGTGTGTGTGTAGGGGTAATGGGGGGTGCATTGTATTGTGTGTGTGTGTAGGGGTAATGGGGGGGTGCATTGTATTGTGTGTGTGTGTGTGTGGGGGGGTAATGGGGGGTGCATTGTATTGTGTGTGTGTGTGTGTGTGTGTGTAGGGGTAATGGGGGGTGTATTGTGTGTGTGTGTGTGTGAGTGTGTAGGGGTAATGGGGGTTGTATTGTGTGTGTGTGTGTGTGTGTGTAGGGGTAATGGGGGGTGCATTGTATTGTGTGTGTGTGTGTGTAGGGGTAATGGGGGGTGCATTGTATTGTGTGTGTGTGTGTGTGCGTGTGTGTGTGTAGGGGTAATGGGGGGTGCATTGTATTGTGTGTGTGTGTAGGGGGTGATGGGGGGTGCATTGTAGTGTGTGTGTGTGTGTGTGTGTGTAGGGGTAATGGGGGGTGCATTGTATTGTGTGTGTGTGTGCGCGTGTGTGTGTAGGGGTAATGGGGGGTGCATTGTATTGTGTGTGTGTGTGTGTGTGTAGGGGGTGATGGGGGGTGCATTGTAGTGTGTGTGTGTGTGTGTGTGTGTGTGTGTCAGAGATGTGTGTGTAAGAAGCAGTACTGTGTGTGTATATATGAATTAGAGCAGTCTGTGCGCCCCCCCCAGAACTATATGGGTTCCCCAGAGCGCTATGTCACCCATCGCGGTGATGAGTACACCACCAGAGCTGTTTGCCACTCCAGTAACGTCTATGCCCCCTGCCCCTCCTGTAATGTATATATTGTAGCCCCCAGCCCCTCTTGTGATGTATATACAGCAGTGCTGTCAGTGTGCAGTCATGTGTGTTAGTGACAGCCATCGTGAAACAGCCACATGTCCTGAAGGAGCTGGACGGAAACAAGCAGGAGAGGTGAGTGAGGCTGCTGGCGACTTTCCCATATTAATACCTGTAAGGGCTCATGCGCACGTAACTGCTGAATATTCTGCAGCGATTTGACAGCACATGTGCGCGTCAAATCGCTGCAGAAACACTGCATAATGGATTCAGTTTTTCTGTACAAAAAAAGCCGATTTCCTGCGCTCTGGCTGCTGCCCCCACCATAGACAGAGCGGGAGCTGCATCCATAGCGCACGGAATAATTGACATGCTCATTTTATGAATGCACGGATTTGGGTCAACATTTTAGCACCCAAATCACTGCGTTCATAAAAGCAATGGGTGCACGTATCATGCACAATCTACATAGATTGTATAGGGGACACAGGACGCATGCATTTACACTGCAGTGCTATACGCAGCGTAAATGCATGTAATTACGCAACGTGCGCACGAGCCCTAATGTGTCTGTGTCTGCATGTGTGTCAGTGTATATAACTGTGCATATATTTGTCTGTTTATATGTATTTTTCTGAATTTGTCTTCAAATATGTATATACGCATGCCTGTATGTGTGTGTGCGTGTCTGTGTGTGGATGGGGCCCACTGAGACTCACCCGGAGGCCACAAAACCCTGGAGCTGGCCCTGGCTGCCTTAACATTGGGATCAATAAAAAATATGTGACAAAAGCGGGCTTTACACGCTACAATATATCTAACGATGTGTCGGCGGGGTCACGTCGTAAGTGACGCACATCCGGCATCGTTAGTGATATTGTAGTGTGTGACAGCTACGTGCGACCCTGATTGTGCGTTAAAACGTTGATTGCATACACGTCGTTCATTTTCTAAAAATTGAACGTCTTTGTTCATCGTTCTTGAGGCAGCACACATCGCTCCGTGTGATACCCCGGGAATGATGAACACAGCTTACCTGCGTCCCGCCGGCAATGCGGAAGGAAGGAGGTGGGCGGGATGTTTACGTCCCGCTCATCTCCGCCCCTCCGCTTCTATTGGCCGGCCGCTGTGTGACGTCCCTTTCACTTCAGGAAGTGGATGTTCGCCGCCCACAGCGAGGTCATTTGGAAGGTAAGTACGTGTGACGGGGGTTAATCATTTGTGCGACACGGGCAACAAATTGCCTGTTCCGCACATACGATGGGGGCGTGTGCGATCGCATACGAGATCGAAATGTGTAAAGCAGCCTTAACTCTACTTTCTGTGTGTAAGTGGACAGCTGTGATTTATCCTGGACTGTATCTGTATTGTAGTGCTGTAAATCTGAATGTGGCAGAACAGGATAAGATAAATGTTCATTGCATTTATATCTAAATGCTACGGTTCGTGCTCTACTGTTATGGCTAAAAATGTTAACGTTATGGGGCCCCCACCAGATTTTCTGCCCAGGGGCCCCCACCAACCTTAATCTGGCCCTGGGGACGGAGTTTGCAGCCTTTGCTGACAAACTGTCTGAGAGTATGGATAAATGGTCTGCTAAAATACTGGAAGCATTGCAGTCCAGACCGGTGATTCAGGCCCCGGGCACTGTCCAATCCTTGACCCCTGGTCCCCCTCATTTGGAACAGCAAAGTGCCCCTGGGGTAACCCATAGGGCACAGGGTGAGGTCTCTGACACGGACCGCAGTCCCAGGCTGCCCAAGCGGGGTCGCTGGGAAATTCCCTCCACTTCATCACACTGTTCAGGGTCCCAGCAGGGGGACTCTCTGGAGGATGAAGCGGAGGTATCAGATCAGGATTCTGATCCTGAAGCCGCTCTCAACCTGGATACACCTGAAGGTGACGCAGTAGTGAATGACCTTATAGCGACCATCAATCAGGTGTTGGATATTTCTCCCCCAGCTCCCCCAATTGAGGAGTCTGCTTCTCAGGAGAAATTCCGTTTCAGGTTTCCAAAGCGTACATTAAATATGTTTCTGGATCACTCTGACTTCAGAGAGGCAATACAGAAAAACCGAGACTGTCCAGACAAGCATTTTTCCAAGCGCCTTAAGGACACACGTTATCCCTTCCCCCCCGAGGTTGTTAAGGGCTGGACTCAGTGTCCTAAGGTGGATCCTCCAATCTCCAGACTGGCGGCTAGATCCATAGTTGCAGTGGAAGATGGGGCTTCACTCAAAGATGCCACTGACAGACAGATGGAACTATGGTTGAAATCCATCTATGAAGCTATAGGCGCGTCTTTTGCTCCAGCATTCGCAGCCGTGTGGGCGCTCCAAGCTATCTCAGCTTGTCAGGCGCAGATTAATGCAGTAACACGTACATCTGCCCCGCAAGTGGTGTCCTTAACCAATCAGGCGTCGGCGTTTGCGTCCTACGCCATTAATGCTATCCTGGACTCGGTGAGCCGTACGGCGGTGGCATCCGCCAATTCGGTGGTACTCCGCAGGGCCATGTGGCTACGTGAATGGAAGGCAGACTCTGCTTCCAAAAAGTTCTTAACCGGTTTGCCATTGTCTGGCGACCGCTTGTTTGGTGAGCGATTGGATGAAATCATTAAACAATCCAAGGGAAAGGATTCATCCTTACCCCAGTCCAAACCAAACAGACCTCAACCACGGAAGGTACAATCGAGGTTTCGGTCCATTCGGACCGCGGGCAGGTCTCAATTTTCCTCGTCCAAAAGGTCTCAGAAAGGTCAGAGGAACTCCGATGCATGGCGGTCTAAGTCACGTCCTAAAAAGACCGCCGGAGGCACCGCTCCCAAAGCGGCCTCCTCATGACTTTCGGCCTCCTCAAACCGCATCCTCGGTCGGTGGCAGGCTCTCCCGCTTTTGCGACACCTGGCTGCCACAAGTAAAAGACCGATGGGTGAGAGACATCCTATCTCACGGTTACAGGATAGAGTTCAGCTCTCGTCCTCCGATTCGTTTCTTCAGAACATCTCCGCCCCCCGACAGAGCCGAGGCTCTTATGCAGGCGGTGGGCACCCTGAAGGCGGAAGGAGTGGTGATCCCTGTTCCTCTTCAGCAACGGGGTCACGGTTTTTACTCCAACTTGTTCGTGGTGCCAAAAAAGGACGGATCCTTCCGTCCCGTTCTGGACCTAAAACTGCTCAACAAGCATGTGAGAACCAGGCGGTTCCGGATGGAATCGCTCCGCTCCGTCATCGCCTCAATGTCCCAAGGAGATTTCCTGGCATCAATAGACATCAAAGATGCTTATCTCCACGTACCGATTGCACCAGAGCATCAGCGCTTCCTGCGCTTCGCCATAGGGGACGAACACCTTCAGTTCGTGGCACTGCCTTTTGGCCTGGCGACAGCCCCACGGGTCTTCACCAAGGTCATGGCAACAGTGGTGGCAATCCTACACTCTCAGGGACACTCGGTGATCCCTTACTTAGACGATCTCCTTGTCAAGGCACCCTCTCAAGGGGCATGCCAACACAGCCTGAACATTGCTCTGGAAACTCTCCAGAGTTTCGGGTGGATCATCAATTTTCCAAAGTCAAATCTGACACCGGCCCAATCACTGACATATCTTGGCATGGAGTTTCATACTCTCTCAGCGATAGTGAAGCTTCCGCTGAACAAACAGCGCTCACTACAGACAGGGGTGCAATCTCTCCTTCATGGTCAGTCACACCCCCTGAGGCGCCTCATGCACTTCCTAGGGAAGATGGTGGCAGCAATGGAGGCAGTTCCTTTTGCGCAGTTTCATCTGCGCCCTCTTCAATGGGACATTCTCCGCAAATGGGACAGGAAGTCGACGTCCCTCGACAGGAACGTCTCCCTTTCTCGGGCAACCAAAGCTTCCCTTCAGTGGTGGCTCCTCCCCACTTCTCTGTCAAAGGGGAAATCCTTCCTGCCCCCATCCTGGTCGGTGGTCACGACGGACGCGAGCCTGTCAGGGTGGGGAGCGGTCTTTCTCCACCACAGGGCTCAGGGGACTTGGACTCAGACAGAGTCCTCCCTTCAGATCAATGTTCTAGAGATAAGGGCAGTGTATCTTGCCCTAAAGGCGTTCCAGCCGTGGCTGGAAGGCAAGCAGATCCGAATTCAGTCGGACAACTCCACAGCGGTGGCATACATCAACCACCAAGGCGGGACACGCAGTCGGCAAGCCTTCCAGGAAGTTTGGCGGATTCTGCTGTGGGTGGAAGCCACAGCCTCCACTATATCCGCAGTTCACATCCCGGGCGTAGAAAACTGGGAAGCAGACTTTCTCAGTCGCCAGGGCATGGACGCAGGGGAATGGTCCCTTCACCCGGACGTGTTTCAGGAGATCTGTTGCCGCTGGGGAATGCCGGACGTCGACCTAATGGCGTCCCGGCACAACAACAAGGTCCCGACATTCATGGCACGGTCTCAAGATCACAGAGCTCTGGCGGCAGACGCCTTAGTTCAGGATTGATCGCAGTTTCAACTCCCTTATGTGTTCCCTCCTCTGGCACTGTTGCCCAGAGTGTTACGCAAGATCAGGGCCGACTGCCGCCGTGCCATCCTCGTTGCTCCAGACTGGCCGAGGAGGTCGTGGTACCCGGATCTGTGGCATCTCACGGTCGGCCAACCGTGGGCACTACCAGACCGACCAGACTTGCTGTCTCAAGGGCCGTTTTTCCATCTGAATTCTGCGGCCCTCAACCTGACTGTGTGGCCATTGAGTCCTGGATCCTAGCGTCTTCAGGATTATCTCAAGAGGTCATTGCCACTATGAGACAGGCTAGGAAACCAACGTCCGCCAAGATCTACCACAGGACGTGGAAAATATTCCTGTCGTGGTGCTCTGCTCAGGGTTTTTCTCCCTGGCCGTTTACCTTGCCCACTTTTCTAAGTCCTTCCTTCAATCTGGATTGGAAAAGGGTTTGTCGCTCGGCTCCCTTAAGGGACAAGTCTCTGCGCTCTCTGTCTTTTTTCAGAAGCGCCTAGCCAGACTTCCACAGGTACGCACGTTCCTGCAGGGGGTTTGTCACATCGTCCCTCCTTACAAGCGTCCGTTAGAACCCTGGGATCTGAATAGGGTGCTGATGGTTCTTCAGAAACCACCGTTCGAGCCAATGAGGGATATCTCTCTCTCACGCCTTTCGCAGAAGGTGGTTTTCCTAGTAGCAGTCACTTCACTTCGGAGAGTGTCTGAGCTAGCAGCGCTGTCATGCAAAGCCCCCTTCCTGGTGTTTCACCAGGACAAGGTGGTTCTGCGTCCGGTTCCGGACTTTCTCCCTAAGGTGGTATCCCCCTTTCATCTCAATCAGGATATCTCCTTACCCTCTTTTTGTCCTCATCCAGTTCACCAATGTGAAAAGGATTTGCACTTGTTAGATCTGGTGAGAGCACTCAGATTCTACATTTCTCGTACGGCGCCCCTGCGCCGCTCGGATGCACTCTTTGTCCTTGTCGCTGGCCAGCGTAAAGGGACACAAGCTTCCAAATCAACCCTGGCTCGGTGGATCAAGGAACCAATTCTCGAGGCTTATCGTTCCTCGGGGCTTCCGGTTCCCTCAGGGCTGAAGGCCCATTCTACCAGGGCCGTGGGCGCGTCCTGGGCTTTGCGGCACCAGGCTACGGCTCAGCAGGTGTGTCAGGCGGCTACCTGGTCGAGCCTGCACACTTTCACGAAACACTATCAGGTGCATACCTATGCTTCGGCAGATGCCAGCCTAGGTAGGCGAGTCCTTCAGGCGGCGGTTGCCCACCTGTAGGACGGAGCCGGTTGCGGCTCTATTATGAGGTATTATTTACCCACCCAGGGACTGCTTTTGGACGTCCCAATTGTCTGGGTCTCCTAATGGAGCGACAAAGAAGAAGGGAATTTTGTTTACTTACCGTAAATTCCTTTTCTTCTAGCTCCAATTGGGAGACCCAGCACCCGCCCCTGTTTTTTGTGTACACATGTTGTTCATGTTGAATGGTTTCAGTTCTCCGATATTCCTTCGGATTGAATTTACTTTAAACCAATTTATAATTTTTTCCTCCTTCTTGCTTTTGCACCAAAACTGAGGAGCCCGTGAGCACGGGGGGTGTATAGGCAGAAGGGGAGGGGCGTTACACTTTTAGTGTAATACTTTGTGTGGCCTCCGGAGGCATAGCTATACACCCAATTGTCTGGGTCTCCCAATTGAAGCTAGAAGAAAAGGAATTTACGGTAAGTAAACAAAATTCCCTTCTTTTGAGAAAATTATTAAAATTTTCAATATGACAACGTAACGTTAACAAAATCTGTGAAGTACCTGTGGATCTAAAATGCTCACTATACCCCTAGATAGAAGTCTTGAGGGGTCTAGTTTCTAAAATGGTGTCACTTGTGAGGGGTTTCTTCTGTTTAGGTACCTTAGCGGACCTGTAAATGCAACATGGTGCCCGCAATCTATTTCAGCCAAATTTGCTTTCCAAAATTCAAATATTGCTCCTTCTGTTCCGAGCCCTCCCATTTGTCCAAACAGAGGTTTCTGACCACATGTGGGGTATCGGCGCACTCATAAGAAAGTGGGGAACAAGTTTTGGGGTCCATTTTGTTGTGCTATTTCTTCTAAAAGTGAATAAATTTGGGTTAGAGCAACATTTTTAGGTAAAATTTAATTTTTGCTTTTTTTCATTCCACATTGCTTTTGTTCATGTGAAGCACCTGAAGGGTTAATAAACTTCTTGAATGTGGTTTTGAGTACTTTGGGGGGTGCAGTTTTTAGAATGGTGTCACTTTTTGGTATTTTCTGTCATCTAGGCCTATTGAAGTCACTTCAAATGTGATGTGGTCCCTAAAAAAATGGTTTTGTAAATTTTGATGTAAAAATGAGAAATCGCTGATAAATTTTGAACCCCTCTAACTTCCTAACAAAAAAAATGTTGTTTCCAAAATTGTGCTGATGTAAAGTAGACATGTGGGAAATGTTATTTATTAACTATTTTGTGTCACAGAAATCTCTGGTTTAACGATATAAAAATTCAAAAGTTGAAAATTGCTAAATTTTCAAAATTTTTGCCAATATTCAATTTTTTTCATAAATAAACGCAAAAAATATTGTCCTAAATTTGGTACTAACATGAAGTCCAATATGTGACGAAAAAACAATCTCAGAATCACCGGGATCCGTTGAAGCGTTCTAGAGTTATAACCTCATGAAGTGACACTGGTCAGAATTGCAAAATTTGGTCTGGTCATTAAGGTGAAAATTAGCTCCGTCACTAAAGGGTTAAATATTACTATCTATATACTGAGCTATCTTAATATGGCAAATGTCAGTTGTACCATGTTTGAAATTGTTAATAAAACGAAGTTAAAAAAAAAAAAAATGTAGCATCTGTGCATAAATGGTACCATTAAAAACGCCAGCTGAAGATGCAAAAAATAAGCCGTAACTGAGCCTCATATCCTGAAAAATGAAAACGCTATGGGTTGCAGAAAATGGCGCAAAAAGTGTGCGTTTTTATTGGACAAACTTCAGATTTATTTTTTTTTTAACCCCTTTGATAAAAATAAACCTATAAATGTTTGGTGTCTACAAACTCATACCGACCTGAGGCATCACAGCAACACTTCAGTTCTATGGTGAAAATATATAAAAAATATCCCAAAAAACAATCATGCAATCGCACTGGGGTTTTTATAGCAATTTTTCCGCACTTGGAATTTTTTTCCTGTTTGTCAGTACACTCACTATATGGTAAAACTCATGGTTTCATTTAAAGGTACAACTCGTCCCACAAAAAAACAAGCCCTCATATGGCAAGATTGACTGAAAAATAAAAACGCTACGGCTCTCGGAAGAAGGGGAACAGAAAAAAAATGGAAAATCACCTGGGGGTGAAGGTATTAATGGAGGTCTTTGAAACATTCAGTCAAGAGCATCTTAGTGAGCTGTCAAACAGGCAGATCTCCATAGAAATCAGAGATCAGCCACCAGCGACCCGTGTAATGACCATGTGCTTCGTAACCATGGTACACATCGGGTTACTAAGCAAAGCGCTTTGCTTATAGTTACCCGATGTGTACCTTGGCTACGTGTGCAGGGAGCCGGCTTCTAGAAGCTGCGGACGCTGGTAACAAAAGTAAATATCGGGTAACCAAGCAAAGTGCTTTGCCTGGTTACCCGATGTGTACCTTGGTTACCAGCGTCCGCAGAAGCCGGCTCCCTGTACATTCAGATCGTTGCTCTTTCGCTGTCAAACACAGTGATGTGTGCTTCACAGCGGGAGACCAACGACCAAAAAATGGTCCAGGACATTCCGCAATGACCGGCGACCTCACAGCAGGGGCCAGGTCGTTGCTGGATGTCACACACAGCGACATCGCTAGCAAGATCGCTGTTGCGTCACAAAAACCGTGACTCAGCAGTGATGTCGCTAGCGATGTCGCTTAGTGAGATGTGGCCTTTAAACTGAGAGCAATCAAATCTCTAATCAAACACACACAACCAGATGGACATAGCTGGCGCTTTGCGCTATGAAAAAAAATATTTGCTCTTCGTCCTTTGGTTCAGTAGACTTAAATCTGAGGCCATCGTTTTATATTTATCCAATTCTCATCTCTTCCAACAATGTGTGTCAGGGAGAGTTGGGAGGCTCTTATACAGGTGGTGTGCTGTTGCTTTTGATGTGAATGATTGGTTGTATGTGTATTTAAAGGTTTATACTTGTGGCTGTTCCTTTCCTATACCTTCAAGATAAATTCAATAAAAACAAGCTTGCAGATGTGTATAAACAAAAAACCACCAGCGCTCACACTAGGATGAAGTGCGATCTGACTGTGGAGCTGCAGGTAGAAGGCAGAGGCCATGTATCCGTCAAAATACAAATACACACATTCTAAATATTAAGGATCTACCGCGCTTCTAAAGGCTCTGCCCACGTGTGCGTATTGCATGCAGTTTACGCTGCTTTTTGCACTGCAGCGTAACTGCATGCGTCCTGCGTTCCCAGCACAATCTATAAAGATTGTGCATAATCCATGTGCACGTTGCATTTTAGAACGCAGCGATTTGCATGCTGCCAAATCGCTGCATTCTAAAAAGCAACATGTCACTTATTCCGTGCGCTTTGGATGCAGGTCCCACTCTGTCTATGGTGGGGTCTGCATCCAGAGCGCATGAAATCGGCTTTTCACTGCATTCATTACGCAGTGTTACTGCAGCGATTTGAAGCGCACGTGTGCTGTTCAAATCGCTGCAGAAATTTCTGCAGGGACACAACGTAACGTGGGCACATGGCCTAAGATGAGAGCTAACAAGGTTGCTAGCAATAATGGGGTACTTGCCTGTAGGAAAATGTGTCCTCTCCAATTTAAAAGGAAACTGGCTTTGGTGGGTTAATGATAAAGGTTTTAACAGGAATCAGTCTGGGAAAAAAAAAAAAGGGGGAGAGGAGGTAATTCAGGAGTGTATTATAGACTAGGGTGAGATATTTGTATCCTTAGGCCTAAGCCACACGGCATGAAAAGTGGTGCGAGTGGAGTGCGATTCCACTCAGACCAATATTAGCCTGTGTGTCAGCGCACATGAGCGATTATTTTCTCAGCCCTAATCGGACTGAGAAAACAATCGCAGCATGCTGCGACTGTAATGCGAGACTCTTTCTCTCTCACCCATTCAAGTCTGGGGCAAGAGAAAAATCGCACTGCACTCGCAGACACCGGTGTATCGCGAGTGCAGTGCAAGAATGGCAATAGCCGGCTACAGAGGAGAGAGGGAGATAAATCCGGCCCTCCCCTCCGCAGCGCCGGCCCTCCCCTCTGCAGCGCCGGCCCTCCCCTCCGCAGCGCCGGCCCTCCCCTCCTCAGCACCGGCCCTCCCCTCCTCAGCACCGGCCCTCCCCTCCTCAGTGCCAGCCCGCCCCCCACAGCTGAGGTCTGCTCGCATGATAGGACCCAGTCGTAGGGACACTCACATGACACTCTGCTCTGCTGTGCTGCCAGCGTGAGCCGAGTGTCATGCGAGGGGATCGCAGTAATCCCCGTGTGGCCCCAGCCTAATATTAATAAAGGAATAATGGCACAATGCCTGATAAGTGCTGATTATTTTGTGGGTGCTGATGTTTTGATTCGATGATACTATTGATAATCCTGGATAAAGACAATAGTGAGAAGCTTGTAGAACTAATCACATGTAGCCTGTTAAAAAAAAAAAAAAAGTGTAGAGGTGGTATAATAGGAATATTAGTTGCCTTTGTAGAAGTGCCCCTTGAAAATGTAAGTCCACAATTGCTGCAGCGTGAAGTTGTAAGTGCCTGCGGGGAGTTCATACGCTGTCTGGTCTCAGCAGGGCAGCGAGAACACAGACCAGCGAGGTAGCGTGGAGAGCGGAGGCATGTGTTGGTAACCAGGGCCTCGGCCAAAAGTGTTCCTGGATACCAGACACTAGATACAGGCAAGCAGGTGATGTCACATTGCTCAGGCTTATAGAAGCCTCTGCAGGAAAAAATAGTCCAACTAGTTTCAAAGGCTTGCGAGCCTTCTTCCTCAGGCAGGTAACCCATTATTTCTAGCAACCTTGTTAGCTTTTATCTTAGAAGCGCGCTAGATCCTTAATATTTATAAAGCTTGCAGATGTATTATTTCCTATTCAGATGACAGAATTTTTTGCCAGAAGAAAATTAACTTTAATCCTTCCTGCAGTGTTTGGGTTTCAGTTATAGGGGAGGCGCCGGTGCCAGTTTAGTCATTGCTCAGTGTATTATGAGCAGCGTCTGTAGCCACATTCCACGCACTGACTGACAGCCGCTTAGCATTAGAGGAAGCTGTCAGTCAGTGCGGGGAACGGTTACAGCTGCCACTCTCCATACACAGAGCGGTGACTGAATACGGGCCGGCGACGCCCCTATGACTGAAACCCCGCGCAGACAGGAGGATTAAAGTTAAAGGAAAGAAATGACCAGGATTTTCGCATATAACCTAAAGCCAGTGTTATACTGGCACTATCAGGCTGATTCTGTACATACCTGTAGTGGTCAGCTCAGATGTATAGGTTTTTTTAAATCCAAGAAAGTAAAGTTTATAAAATTCGCTGCTTAAGTTACAGCAGCTGAGGATCAGATAATATATTCATAGTTCTCCCCTCCCCCTGTTAGAATTAGCATAAGTATTATACAAACATTCACTTTGTCTCTTGCAGGACCTGTGTGAGGTCATACCCATGTGACCTCGTATCCAGCTTGGTTGGCTGAGGCCCCGCCCCTTCTGGTCACATGGATATGACCTCACCACAGGTCCTGCAAGAGAAAAAGTGAATCGTTTGTATAATACTTATGCTAATTCTAACAGGGGGAGGGGATAGCTATGAATATATGATCTGATCCTCAGCTGCTGTCACTCAACAAGCAGCTACATTTATAAACTTTTACTTTCTTGGATTTCAAAACCTAAACATCTGAGCTGACCACTACAGGTATGTATAGAATCAGCCTGATAGTGCCAGTATAGCACTGGCTTTAGGTTTAATACGAAAATCCTGGTCATTGGTTTCCTTTAACTTCTTCCCAGCAGCAGGGTTTGAATGGCAGACACTGGGCAGGTTCCAAATTCTATTAACCCCATATCTGCAGGTTAATAGCGTTTTTTCATGTGACAGGTTCCCTTTTAAACTGTTCTTCTGACTCCCAGATTTCTTGTGATATTATCTTCCGAGAGGCAGTTTAGTACAAAATTGCATTTCACTTACAGTCAGGGCCAGAAATATTTGGACAGTGACACAAGTTTTGTTATTTTAGCTGTTTACAAAAACATGTTCAGAAATACAATTATATATATAATATGGGCTGAAAGTGCACACTCCCAGCTGCAATATGAGAGTTTTCACATCCAAATCAGAGAAAGGGTTTAGGAATCATAGCTCTGTAATGCATAGCCTCCTCTTTTTCAAGGGACCAAAAGTAATTGGACAAGGGACTCTAAGGGCTGCAATTAACTCTGAAGGCGTCTCCCTCGTTAACCTGTAATCAATGAAGTAGTTAAAAGGTCTGGGGTTGATTACAGGTGTGTGGTTTTGCATTTGGAAGCTGTTGCTGTGACCAGACAACATGCTGTCTAAGGAACTCTCAATTGAGGTGAAGCAGAACATCCTGAGGCTGAAAAAAAAGAAAAAATCCATCAGAGAGATAGCAGACATGCTTGGAGTAGCAAAATCAACAGTCGGGTACATTCTGAGAAAAAAGGAATTGACTGGTGAGCTTGGGAACTCAAAAAGGCCTGGCCGTCCACGGATGGCAACAGTGGTGGATGATCGCCGCATACTTTCTTTGGTGAAGAAGAACACGTTCACAACATCAACTGAAGTCCAGAACACTCTCAGTGAAGTAGGTGTATCTGTCTCTAAGTCAACAGTAAAGAGAAGACTCCATGAAAGTAAATACAAAGGGTTCACATCTAGATGCAAACCATTCATCAATTCCAAAAATAGACAGGCCAGAGTTAAATTTGCTGAAAAACACCTCATGAAGCCAGCTCAGTTCTGGAAAAGTATTTTATGGACAGATGAGACAAAGATCAACCTGTACCAGAATGATGGGAAGAAAAAAGTTTGGAGAAGAAAGGAAACGGGACATGATCCAAGGCACACCACATCCTCTGTAAAACATGGTGGAGGCAACGTGATGGCATGGGCATGCATGGCTTTCAATGGCACTGGGTCACTTGTGTTTATTGATGACATAACAGCAGACAAGAGTAGCCGGATGAATTCTGAAGTGTACCGGGATATACTTTCAGCCCAGATTCAGCCAAATGCCGCAAAGTTGATCGGACGGCGCTTCATAGTACAGATGGACAATGACCCCAAGCATACAGCCAAAGCTACCCAGGAGTTCATGAGTGCAAAAAAGTGGAACATTCTGCAATGGCCAAGTCAATCACCAGATCTTAACCCAATTGAGCATGCATTTCACTTGCTCAAATCCAGACTTAAGACGGAAAGACCCACAAACAAGCAAGACCTGAAGGCTGCGGCTCTAAAGGCCTGGCAAAGCATTAAGAAGGAAGAAACCCAGCGTTTGGTGATGTCCATGGGTTCCAGACTTAAGGCAGTGATTGCCTCCAAAGGATTCGCAACAAAATATTGAAAATAAAAATATTTTATTTGGGTTTGGTTTATTTGTCCAATTACTTTTGACCTCCTAAAATGTGGAGTGTTTGTAAAGAAATGTGTACAATTCCTACAATTTCTATCAGATATTTTTGTTCAAACCTTCAAATTAAACGTTACAATCTGCACTTGAATTCTGTTGTAGAGGTTTCATTTCAAATCCAATGTGGTGGCATGCAGAGCCCAACTCGCGAAAATTGTGTCACTGTCCAAATATTTCTGGACCTAACTGTATAAAGGTCAAAATACATACAGAAAGTAATTTCATAAATATTCAACAGTATGTCCACTCTTTTCTTTCAAAAATGTTTAGCACACAAGATGTAATATGGAGATTATGGGCACAGTAATGAAGAATAACAGCAGTACATATTTAATGCTGGCAACTAAAACAGTATAAAAGTGTTACTAACCCTATATTGGTACACATTTAACTGAAAGTGTCTTTTTCTTTTCAGTGAGAACGATGGTGTACAACATAAAACTCATGCGCTGGTGGATAAAATATGGTGAATTATAACGAAAACGTTATTATAGATATCTCTAGTGTGTGGCACTGCAGGTGGAGATACAGACGACCAAACTATGAGAGGCAGGAAGTGACGAAACCCATCATCTTCCGATTCAGGTCCCTACAATATTGGATCCTCTCAGCGTAGACAGAGATATTCTCTTATTGCTCGATGGACATGGACAAGATGTTCGAGACAATCTTACACCTCACTTTAGAAATCCTCTTCCGGCTTACTGGAGAGGATTACATAGTAGTGAAGTAGACCTCTAGTGAGCACTGTCAGGACCCTGTGTCTGAGGGATGGGGAAGACGCCTGAGCCCAATCACGGGGCATCCACCTCACCCTCTGATAAATGACAATATCAAAGAGCAGAAGATCCTAGAACTCACCTACAAGATGATTGTGCTGCTTACTGGAGATTCCTATAAGGTGTCAGGACGTTGCTGTTTATTTCTCTGTGGAAGATTGAGAGTATTTAGAAGGACACAAAGATCTGTACAAGGACGTCCTGATGAAGGTTCCTCAGCCCCTCACATCGCCATTTCTATTTGGTAAGAGGAGAGGACCACACCAGGGAGATGTCCCTGTCCTCTTCTCACACAGGACTGTAAACGAGAAGATCCCAATGTTCCTCAGGATCATCAGGGGGAAGATCTGACCCATATTAATACTATAGAGACAAATGTGGGGGGTAATGAGCTGTGTAAAGAGGAGATTCCTACAGATAACTTCCCAGATGACTGTACCAGGAGATTAGAGGCACAAGTGACATCTTCCAATTTAAAATCAAATGACCTTGATATAACTGAAGTGAATGCCACTATTCCAGATATACCATTATCCTTTCACAGCAGAGATCTCTCATCTGATTTTATTAAACAAGTCTTAAGGTGGTGTCACACACAGAGACAACGACAACGATGTCGCTGCTACGTCACCATTTTCTGTGACGTTGCAGCGACGTCCCGTCGCTGTCGCTGTGTGTGACATCCAGCAACGAGCTGGCCCCTGCTGTGAAGTCGCCGCTCGTTGCTGAATGTCCAGCTTCATTTTTTGGTCGTCGCTCTCCCGCTATGACGCACAGATCGCTGTGTGTGACAGCGAGAGAGCGACGAAATGAAGCGAGCAGGGAGCAGGAGCCGGCATCTGGCAGCTGCGGTTAGCTGTTAGCAAGGTAAACATCGGGTAACCAAGGTGGTTACCCGATATTTACCTTCGTTACCAGCCTCCGCCGCTCTCACGCTGCCAGCGCCGGCTCCTGCTCTCTGCACATGTAGCTGCTGTACACATCGTGTAATTAACCCGATGTGTACTGTAGCTAGGAGAGCAAGGAGCCAGCGCTAAGCAGTGTGCGCGGTTCCTTGCTCTCTGCACATGTAGCTGCAGTACACATCGTGTAATTAACCCGATGTGTACTGTGGCTAGGAGAGCAGGGAGCCAGCGCTCAGTGTGCGCGGCTCCCTACTCTCTGCACATGTTGCAGCACAGCGACGCGTGTCGTTATGATCGCTGCTTCGGCCGCTGTGTTTGACAGCTAAGGCTACTTTCACACATCCGGCTTGAGCCCTGCGGCTCAATCCGGCTGTGCAAGCTAAGCAACGGATGCGGTGAAAACACCGCATCCTTTGCATAAGTTTTTTCCATGCGGCCCGCCCGGTTTTTGCCGCTTGCGGCATGCTACTGAGCATGCGCAGTGGCAAAAACCGCATGCGGCGTCCGGATGCGGTATTTGCCGCATTGCGCCGCATCCGGCCGCCATAGGCATGCATTGAGAGATGCGCCGCATCGGCCGAATGCGGCGCGATGCGGTTTTTTTTGCCGCACGAAAAAACGTGCCAGGCAACGTTCCATCCGGCCGCCGCATCGGCTAAATCTGCCGCATGCGGCAAAAACCGGATGGAACGCAAGGCCATGCGGCACAATGCGGCACTAATTAAAGTCTATGCAGGAAAATCGCAACCGGCAGCAAAAAAAACCGGTTGCGATTTTCCTGCAAAGTGCCGGATTGTGCCGCAGAAGAAAAACCGGAGGTGTGAAAGTACCCTATGCAGCGATCATAACAGCGACTTACAAGGTCGCTGCTACGTCACAGAAAATGGTGACGTAACAGCGACGTCGTTGTCGCTGTCGTTCAGTGTGACCCCAGCTTTACCTTCTGATTCATCATAGACTATTAAGAAAAATAAATATCACAAAAGAGCCATTAAAAATGAAAGTGTTATTACAGGAAAAAAGCCATCTTCAACTTCAGAATATCGGAGAGTCCCCAAAATGATTCACACAGGGAAGAAAATATTTTCTTCAGAGTCTGTTAGTTACCAAAGAACTCACACACAGGACAAGCCATATTCATGTTCAGAATGTGGGAAATGTTTTAAACAAAAATCAGATCTTGTTACACATCAGAGAACTCACACCAGGGAGAAGCCTTTTTTATGTTCAGAATGTGGAAGATGTTTTGCACAACAATCAAGTCTTGCTAATCATAAAATAATTCACACAGGGGAGAAACCCTATTAATGTTCAGAATGCGGGAAATATTTTACACGTAAGTCAAGTGTTACTTTACATCAGAGAACTCGCACAGGGGAGCAACCATTTTCATGTTCAGAGTGTGGGATATGTTTTGCTTATAAATCCTATTTTGTTACACATCAGAGACTGCACACAGGACAGAAGCCATATTTATGTTGTGAATGTAGGAAATGTGTTAACCAAAAATCACATCTTGTGTGACATCAGAGAACTCACAGGGATAGAAACCCTTGACATATTTAGAATGACGGAAATGTTTTACACACAAATGGCATCTTTTAAAACATCACAAAACTTACAAAGGTAGGATCCATTATCAGACCAAGAAGGTGAGAAATGTTTTAGGCTACTTTCACACATCAGTTTTCTGCATTCAGGCACAATCCTTTTTTTTCCTGATCCAAAGGATCCGGCAAAGAAATGTAAAACCGTATCCACCGGATCCGGTTTTTAACGGATCCGTTATGCCGGATGCGTACAAAACCGGATCCGGTTGGTACGGTTTGCATCCGTTTTTGCATCCGGTTTGTCCTTTTTTTTGAAGGATCAGCTTTTTTAATTAATTTGGTGCATGCGCAGTTTACAAAAACGGATCCGGTAGCCGCATCCATTTTTTACCGCATTGCGCCGGATCCGGCGTCCATAGGCTTTCATTGCAAAACACGCCGTATCGCGCCGGATCCGGCGCGATGCGGTTACTTTTAGCTCACAATCTCCATGTCTGAACAATGTCTGTAACTTCCATATACTACAATAATAAACATGTTCATATTACAAATTAAAAATGAAATTGTATGTTTTATTTACAATTTTATTTGTTTTTACTTTTTTAGAGACCATTACCCATTAGTTCAACTCAATTTTCTGGTAACTGCTGTTATAACTTGACATCTGAGAATAGCACTGCAAGAGTTTTCGAGCTGGCCAAAGTCTCATTCACACATGATGTGTTTGATGCAGATTTTGCCTAGAGAATTACACAGGGTAAATACAACACAATGTATGTAACTTAATCTTCACAGATTACATAATAACAGGAACTGTACTGCATGAGTGTCGCATAGCAAATGTGGTGCCAATATTCAAAAAGGGGACAAAATCTGAGCCTGGTAATTATAGGCTGGCAAGTGTAACCTCTACTGTGGGTAAAATCTTTGAGGATTTCCTAAGAGATACAATCTTGGAGTATCTCAAGATGAATAACCTCATGACCCAGTATCAACATGGGTTTATAAGGGATCGGTCCTGTCATACTAATTTGATCAGCTTCTATGAGGAGATAAGTTTCAGACTAGTACCAAGGAAATGCAGTGGATGTTGTGTATATGGATTTTTCAAAGCCGTTCGATACAGTGCCACACAAAAGGCTGATACATGAATTGAGATTAATGGGAATAGGGGAAAATATGTGTAGCGGGGTTAAGAACTGGCTCAGTGATGGGAAACAAAGGGTAGTTTTTAATGGAATACACTTCGACTGGGTCACATTTAACAGGGATCAGTATTGTGCCCTCTTCTTTTTAACATATTTATTAATGACCTTGTAGGGGCATTGAGAGTAGAATTTCAATATTTGCAGATGATACAAAACTGCATGGTAATTAATATAGAGGAAGACAATTTAATATTGCAGATGGATTTGTGTAAGCTGGAAGCTTGGGCTGAGAAATGGCAATTGAAGTTTAATGTGGATAAATGTATGCTTATGCACTTGGGCAGAGGAAATAATGTATGACTATGTACTCAATTATAAAACAATGGGTAAAACTCACTGAAAGACTTTGGTGTATGGGTAGACAGCAAACTCAACTTTACTGAGCAGTTTTGAGCAGCTGCTGCCAAGGCTAATAAAATAATGGGATGCATTAAAAATGGCATAGAAAATAATGAGAAGAACATAGTTTTACGCCTATACAAGTCACTTGTGTGACTACACTTAGAATACTGTACAATTTTGGTCTCCAGTGTATAAGAAGGACATAGCTGAGCTACAGCGGGTGCAGAGAAGAGCAACCAAAATTATTAAATTAATTGGTGGCATGCAGTACCAAGACAGGTTATTAAACTTGGGGTTATGCAGTTTGGAAAAATGAAAGGCTTAGGGGCTATCTTATTACAATGTACAAGTATATGAGGGGTCAGTACAATGCTCTCTAATGATCTTTTTACACCTAGGCCTGCAACAGGAACAAAGGGGCACCCACTATGGTTAGAGGAAAGGAAGTTAACCATAATCACAGATGCAGATTCTTTACTGTAAGAGCAGTGAGCCTATGGAACTTTCTGCCACATAATGTTGTAATGGTTGATTCACTTCTAAAATTTAAGAGATACCTGGATGCCTTTCTAGAAAAATTATAATATTACTGGTTATGTGCACTGAATTGTGATTGGGCGTTGATCCAGGGAACTAGTCTGATTGCCGTATGTGGAGTCGGATACTATAAGGTGGATTAACTGTAACTTCTGTACGAGGCACTGCTGATAAGTCTTTGGCTTTACCCAGAAAGAAACGAGATAGGATGATGAAACTTTACATTTATTACACATACTCTCCATTGATGTCAACACACTTCTTACATCGGTATTCCAAGTTCTGTAAGCCTAGCAAAAAGGATGTCGGTTGTGCCTCAAACCAGGCATCCGCAGCAGCCATGGCATCAGAAATAGTGTGAATTTTGGTACCTTTTGAGGTGTTTCTTCAAGTTTGGAAACAGATGATAGTTGGAGGAAGCTAGATCTGGTGAATAAGGTGGGTGGTCAACCAGCTGGAAGCCCAGCTCTTCCAGTTTTGCTGTGGTCGCTTATGCAGTGAGAGAAGAGGCGTTGTCTTGCAGGAACAAGATTCTTTTGGACAGCTTGCCACGCCTTTTGACCCTCAGAGCTGCCTTCAATAGGTCCAAAAGTTCAATGTAATACCTTGCATTGATGGTGAAACCCTTTTGAAGGTAGTCCACTAGAAGCACGCCCTCCTTATCCCAGAACACAGACACCATCACCTTAGTGGCTCATGTTTGGACCCTGAACTTCGTTGGACAAGGAGAACCACTGTGCCGCCACTCTTTTGACTGCTCCTTGTTTTCAGGGTCATACACGTAAATCCAGGTCCCATCTATAGTGACCAGTCGATCCAGGAAGTTCTCATCAGTCTGGAAACGTTGACAAATGGACCGGGACGTTTTCACTCGCATGTTTCTCTGATCTGTTGTAAATATTTGGGGACCCACTTTGCAGAGAGCTTCCTCATGTCCAAATGTTCATGGATAATGACACAAACATGTTCACGGGAAATCCCCATGATGGCTGGTATTACTTTAGCTGAAATTCGTTGATTCTCCAGTATGAGGTTGTGCACAGCATCAATGATCTCTGGAACAACAACCACTCTCGGTCGTCCAGGATGTTCCTCATCATTGGTGCTGAAGTGGCCCATTTTAAATTTGACAACTCCGTTCTTAACTATAGAATATGAAGGGCATTGATCCCCCAATGTCTGCGACATCACCATGAATATCCTTTGCGGACTTTCGTTGCAGAAACAAGAATTTTATCACTCCTCTGCTCTCAGTTGCTGTAAATATGGCATTAGACTCTGCCATTTTGTTTTTCCGCGTGCATAGAACACTTGCCATAAGCAACAAACACAATTTTGAAAATTTATATTGGACACATAAGGCTTTCATGTGATGTAACATTCGTTACCATAAAAACAAAAAGATCACAAAGCCAAAGACTTATCAGCAGCCCCTCGTAGTTTTACGTAGCACATTTTGGTGAAAACTGCTACAAATTTGACACGATTCCAGAAATCCAAAAAATGTTTTGTATATAGTATTCATTCATCTAACTAATCTATACCTGACATATTTATTTACTTAATATGATTATGTATTTATTGGTGGTATTTCTTGTTGGTTTCTTTATACGTGGAGAACATATTCTGCTGACTTTTTTTTCCTTTCCCCTGTTGGGTCTTTTTCTTTTCCGTCTGGAATCATTATTTTTTATCTACTGAACTTAGTAAGAGGAAAACTATAAACTAAAGGTTAACCTTGAACTAAACATTCTGGAGCCATATCTATAAATATAGTATTTTCCATTTTTAGAAACAACAAACAAAACAAACCTCCTTGTGTTCGAACCTTGGCCGAGAAGGTTCGGAATCACTGTTTGGCAGTTTGAGTCTCTGTCCACATACAGCCAGCTATAAGCAGATCACTTCCGGGGTCCGGGGGAGGGACGGCGGACTTTTCAATTTTTTAACTTTTTTTTTTAAAAAAAAACTACGTCCGATCACGCCGTTATTACCCCCAGTGTGAGCTGTTCAAACACTGCAAGCGGCTCACACTGGGCTGATCACCAAATGTACCGGAGCACAGCGATGCTCGCACCAGTTAAGTTTGCACATAAAGCACCCGGACTCTGAACCCAAGCTCTTTTTTTTTTTTAAAGTTGGCATTTGGTTCGCAAATATATCAGTGAGCCACATAAGCAGACACTGGTGTTAAAATGGTACATGGGAGGTGCAGATCAATGATTCAGATTTCACTTTAAAGTCTGGCTTCAAGTTACCCCTTTGGTTACACCAACCTATTTGATGGCACCAATAGGAATCTAATAGTATCTCTATATGCCTTCACTTTCATACTGAGGTTTTTCTTCATTATTCTAAGTATGACTTATTTTGTCACTTTCATGCTTTTCATGACTGTGACCCAACGTCCCTGAGAATCAGGGGCATTGATGTCATACATGGGGGGGCGAGGGGTGGGAATATACGTAAAATACTTGCCCAGCGTGAAACACGCTGGATTTATACTTTGGGAACATTATCCCCCGAGGGGGCTTAATAAGCATCTGAGTTTTGCGCCTTTCTTGCGATGATTGCTCTCTTCTTTTATCTCCCTGTTTTTTGTGCCTTGTTTTTAATCTTATTTTTTGTATATTTTTACTTTCAGACTCACTCATATCCCCTCTTTTTGCTGGCACTTTTTGGAACCCTACTCTTGGCATGGATTGATGGACATGGAGACATTACATATTTACCACCTTCCTCTGTGTGCCACAGCTGGGACATCTGCAGCAATACTGAAAACTTTGCGTTGTGATATGTTTTTCCCACCTGTGTCACACTGCCTGTATCTATTTACCCTCTATCTTTCATGCTCGCTCCCGCTCCTCCTCCCCCAGTCGGCGCGGCCGCATCAATGGCTTGCTGGCCCGGCTCTGTCAGCGTCATTATCGCATGCGCAGTTTCCGGGTGACGCGTCCCCGTTTCCCGCGCAAGCACGCTACCTTTTAGGGGCGTTGACTGCTGACAGCGCCGGGTATCAGCCACGATTGGTCCAGTTGCGCTGACATAATGGGGGTGGACAGGGCCGGATTAAGGTTGGTGGGGGCCCCTGGGCAGAGAATCTGGTGGGGGCCCCATAAACGTTAACATTTTTAGCCATAACAGTAGAGCACAAACTGTAGCATTTAGATATAAATCCAATGAACATGTATCTTACCCTGTTCTGCCACATTCAGATTTACAGTACTACAATACAGATACAGTCCAGGATCACTCACAGCCGTCACTTATACACACAGTACAATACAGATACAGTCCAGGATCACTCACAGCCGTCACTTATACACACAGTACAATACAGATACAGTCCAGGATCACTCACAGCCGTCACTTAGGCCCCTTTCACACGTCAGTGATTCTGGTACGTTTGTGCTTTTTTTTAAACGTACCAGAATCACTGACATACGCAGACCCATTATAATGAATGGGTCTGCTCACACGTCAGTGATTTGTCACTGCACGTGTCTCCGTGCGGCGTACCCGCGTGTGCGTGATTGCTGCACGGAGACATGTACATTTTTTTCTGGCATCACTGATGTTCCACGGACCACGCAGTGGTGTGGTCCGTGAAACACGTGCCAGAAAAAAACGTGCTTTTAAAATAATAAACATTTTAACTCACCCGGCGTCCAGCGATGTCCTCTGCAGCCCGTTCTCCCTGCTCCTTCTGTGCCGGCTGATTACTGTCGCGCATATTCATTATGCGCGACACAGCCGACCCGGAAGCAGCTCCTGCAGGGGTCACCGCCGGCCTGATGCTGCACCGGAGCGATCAGCACCATGGACAGCGGGAGCGGGCGCAGGTGAGTGAATCTCTAAGTGCAATCACGGGCCACGGAGAACGGAGCCCGGATTGCACTTAGACAACCCACGTGTGCCGTGATTTTCGGCACACGCAGGGACATGTGCGTGTTTTACACACCAGTGAAAAACGTCAGTGTTTTTCACTGACGTGTGAAACGGGCCTTATACACACAGTACAATACAGATACAGTCCAGGATCACTCACAGCCGTCACTTATACACACAGTACAATACAGATACAGTCCAGGATCACTCACAGCCATCACTTATACACACAGTACAATACAGATACAGTCCAGGATCACTCACAGCCATCACTTATACATACACACAGTACAATACAGATACAGTCCAGGATCACTCACAGCCGTCACTTATACACACAGTACAATACAGATACAGTCCAGGATCACTCACAGCCATCACTTATACACACAGTACAATACAGATACAGTCCAGGATCACTCACAGCCGTCACTTATACATACACACAGTACAATACAGATACAGTCCAGGATCACTCACAGCCGTCACTTATACACAGAAAGTAGAGTTACTCACATATTTTTAATTGATCCCAATGTTAAGGCAGCCAGGGACGGCTCCAGGTTTTTGTGATCCCCGGTTGAGTCTCAGGGGGCCCCATCCACACACAGACACGCACATACACATACAGGCATATACGTACATATACATATTTGAAGACAAATTCACAAAAATACATTTAAACAGACAAATATATAAACAGTCATATACACTGACTTACATGCAGACACAGATGCATTACAGGTGTTAATATGGAGAAGTCACAAGCAGCCTCACTCACCTCTCCCGCTTGTTTCCAGCTCCTCCAGGACATATGGCTGTGTTGCATGATGGCCATCAATAACAGTCATGACTGCACACCATGCACACTGACACAGCACTGCTGTATATACATCACAGGAGGGGCTGGGGCCTACAATATATACATTACAGGAGGGGCAGGGGGCATAGACATTACTGGGGGGGGGCATAGACGTTACTGGAGAGGCAAACAGCTCTGGTGGCGTACACATTACTGGGATGGGTGGCTTAGCGCTCTGGGGGACCCATATAGTTCTGGGGTGCCGCATAGACTGCTCTGATTCATATATACACACACACAGCTCTGCTTCATACACACACACAGCTCTGCTTCACACCACACATCTTTCTTCAGCTCTGCTTCACACACACACACAGCTCTGCTTCACACACACACAGCGCTCTGCTTCACACACACACACACACACACACAGCTCTGCTTCACACACACACACACACACACACACAGCTCTGCTTCACACCACACATCTTTCTTCAGCTCTGCTTCACACACACAGCTCTGCTTCTCACACACAGCTCTGCTTCTCACACACACAGCTCTGCTTCTCACACACACAGGTCTGCTTCACACACACACAGCTCTGCTTCACATACACACACACACACACACAGCTCTGCTTCACACACACACACACACACACAGCTCTGCTTCACACACACACACACAGCTCTGCTTCACACCACACATCTTTCTTCAGCTCTGCTTCACACACACACACAGCTCTGCTTCACACACACACAGCTCTACTTCACACACACACACACACACACACACACACACACACACACAGCTCTGCTTCACACCACACATCTTTCTTCAGCTCTGCTTCACACACACACAGCTCTGCTTCACACACACACACAGCTCTGCTTCACACACACACACAGCTCTGCTTCACACACACACACACACAGCTCTGCTTCACACCACACATCTTTCTTCAGCTCTGCTTCACACACACACACAGCTCTGCTTCACACACACACACAGCTCTGCTTCACACACACACAGGTCTGCTTCACACACACAGCTCTGCTTCACACCACACATCTTTCTTCAGCTCTGCTTCACACACACACACACAGCTCTGCTTCACACACACACACACACACACAGCTCTGCTTCACACCACACATCTTTCTTCAGCTCAGCTTCACACACACACACAGCTCTGCTTCACACCACACATCTCTCTTCAGCTCTGCTTCACACACACACAGCTCTGCTTCACACACACACACAGCTCTGCTTCACACACACACACAGCTCTGCTTCACACACACACACAGCTCTGCTTCACACACGCACACACACACACAGCTCTGCTTCACACCACGCATCTTTCTTCAGCTCTGCTTCACACACACACACAGCTCTGCTTCACACACACACACAGCTCTGCTTCACACGCACTCACACACACACACAGCTCTGCTTCACACACACACACACGGCTCTGCTTCACACACACACACACGGCTCTGCTTCACACACGCACACACACACACAGCTCTGCTTCACACCACGCATCTTTCTTCAGCTCTGCTTCACACACACACACACAGCTCTGCTTCACACGCACTCACATACACACACACACACAGCTCTGCTTCACACACACACACACACACAAACACAGCTCTGCTTCACACCACACATCTTTCTTCAGCTCTGCTTCACCCACACAGCTCTGCTTCTCACACACAGCTCTGCATCACACCACAGCTCTTTCTTCAGCTCTGCCCGTACCTGCTCTGATGCCATCCTCCTGCTGCTCCGGTATAGGCCGCCATCCTCCTGCTGCTGTTCCGGTGCCGCGGCCATCCTCCTGCTCCTGTTAGTCTCCTCTCCTGGCCGTGGCGTGGGTCTTTTCCTCCGCGGCCGCGCGCGTGGGTCTTTTCCTCCGAGGCCGCGCGCGTGGGTCTTTTCCTCCGAGGCCGCGCACGTGGGTCTTTTCCTCCGCGGCCGCGCGCGTGGGTCTTTTCCTCCGCGGCCGCGCGCGTGGGTCTTCTCCTCCGCGGCCGCACGCGTGGGTCTTCTCCTCCGCGGCCGCGAGCGTGGGTCTTCTCCTCCGCGGCGTCCTGCTGTGACGTCCGCGGCGTCCTGCTGTGACGTCCGCAGCACTTGGCGCCGCAGCAGAGCAGGGAGCAGGCACACCTCTGACCCCGGAAGTACAGGCGATGGTACTTCCGAGGTCAATCAGCGTCCTGCGCCCGCAGTCTGTTTTTGCGTCTTAGAGACGCAGATACAAATAAATGTAGGTGCTCCCCCCCCCCCCCGAAAACACAGCTGATTTAGACTGTCTTTACGGAGGGGGAGCGGGTGTGAAAAAAAGAAGAAAAATTGCTGACGGGTGGCAAGTATGGCCCTGGTGGTGGGGGCCCCCTTAGAAGCTCTTTTGGTGGGGGCCCCGGGGCTGAAGCCCCGCCTGCCCCGCCTATAATCCGGCCCTGGGGGTGGAGCAACTGGAGCGTGCGAGCGCCATGTATAAATACACATGGCTGCTTCATAGCGTTCCACCTCCCCCTGATGAAATGATCCCACATCTGTGATCGTGAAACATATACGTCGGGGCTCTCTGTCCAGGGGGTCCTCTCTGCTGCTTTTCAGGCTTGTATTGAGCACTTTTATGGGTATGTTTACCTAACTGGCTGGGCTATTGCCCTCTACTGGGTTCTGTACACCTATGCTATTGTTCACTGGCATCCACTTAGTACCACCTTGTGGCTAATCTGTATATTCTGATACAGCTTTGACTTTGTTTGACTATGTCACTTTGCTATTGTAGAATCTGTCTTCTTCCTATATTAACCCCTTCACCCCTGGCCACTAAAACACCCTAATGACCGGGCCATTTTTTGCAATTCTGACCAGTGTCACTTTGACAGGTTATAACTCTGGAACGCTTCAACGGATCCTGGCGATTCTGAGATTGTTTTTTTCATGACATATTGTACTTCCTGACAGTGGTAAATTTAGGCCGATATTTTTTGCGTTTATTTGTGAAAATTTAGGAAATTTTGCAAAAACTTTGAAAATTTTGCAATTTTCAAACTTTGAAAATATATGCCTATAAATCTGAGAAATATGTCACACAAAATAGTTACTAAATAACATTTCCCACTTGTCTACTTTACATCAGCGCAATTTTCGAAACAAAATTTTTTTTCGTTAGAAAGTTAGAAGGGGTCAAAGTTAATCAGCAATTTCTAATTTTTCCAACAAAATTTACAAAAGAATTTTTTTTAGGGACCACATCACATTTGAGGTGACTTTGAGAGGCCGAGGTGACAGAAAATACCCAAAAGTGACACCATTCTAAAATCTGCACCCCTCACTCTGCTCAAAACCACATCCAAGAAGTTTATTAACCCTTTAGGTGCTTCACAGCAACCAAAGCAATGTGGAACGAAAAAATGAAAATTTTACTTTTTAACACAAAAATGTTACTTTAGCCATAAAATTTTAATTTTCACAAGGGAGAAAAGAGAAAGTGCACTCTACAATTTATTGTGCATTTTCTCCTGAGTACGCTGATACCCTATATGTGGTAAAAATCAATTGTTTGGGCGCACGGCAGAGTTCGAAAGGACAGGAGCGCCATTTGAATTTTTGAACACAAAATTAGCTGCACTCATTAGCAGACGCCATGTCGGGTTTGAAGACCCCCTGAGGTGCCTAAACAATTGAGCTACCCCACAAGTGACCCCATTTTGGAAACTAGAGCCCTCAAATAATTTTTCTAGATGTTTGGTGAGCACTTTGAACCTCTGGGGGCTTCACAGAAGTTTATAACGTTGAGCCGTGAAAAGAAAAAATAAAAATTTACCACAAAACTGTTGCTTCAACTAGGTAGCTTTTTTTTCACAAGGGTATTAGGAAAAAATGCACCATAAAATGTATTGTGCATTTTCTCCTGAGTACGCAGATACCCCATATGTGGTGGAAATCAAATGTTTGGGCACACGGCAGGGCTCGGAAGGCAAGGAGCGCCATTTGAATTTTTGACTGCAAAATTAGCTGCACTCATTAGCGGACGCCATGTCTGGTTTGAAGACCCCCTGAGGTGCCTAAACAATGGAGCTACCCCACAAGTGACCCCATTTTGGAAACTAGAGCGCTCAAATAATTTTTCTAGATGTTTGGTGAGCACTTTGAACCCCTGGGGGCTTCACAGAAGTTTATAACGTTGAGCCGTGAAAAGAAAAAAATTTTTTTTACCACAAAACTGTTGCTTCAACTAGGTAGCTTTTTTTTCACAAGGGTATCAGTAAAAAATGCACCATAAAATGTATTGTCCATTTTCTCCTGAGTACGCAGATACCTCATATGTGGTGGAAAGTAATTGTTTGTGCGCATGGCGGGGCTCAGAAGAGAGAGAGCACCATTTGACAGCAAAATTGGTTGGAATCATTAGCTGACGTAATGTTGCATTTGGAGACCCCCTATGGTGCCTAAACAATGGAGCTCCCCCACAAGTGACCCCATTTTGGAAACTAGACGCCTCAAGGAATTTATCTAGATGTTTAGCGAGCCACAAGGGGCTCTACACAAGTTGATAATGTTGAGCCATGAATACAATTTTTTTTGTTCACCACAAAACTGTTACTTGAACCACGTAGCTTTTTTTTCACAAGGGTATCAGGAAAAAATGTACCATAAAACGTATTGTGCAATTTCTCCTGAGTACGACGATACCTCATATGTGGTGGAAAGTAATTGTTTGGGCGCATGGCAGGGCTTAGAAGAGAAAGCGCACCATTTGACAGCAAAATTGGCTGGAATCATTAGCGGACGCCATGTCATGTTTGGAGACCCCTATGGTGCCTAAACAGTGGAGCTCCCTCACAAGTGACCCCATCCCCTCAAGGAAATTATCTAGATGTTTGGTGAGCCCCTTGCACCCCCAGGGGCT
Organism: Anomaloglossus baeobatrachus; assembly: GCF_048569485.1. NCBI lineage: Eukaryota > Metazoa > Chordata > Amphibia > Anura > Aromobatidae > Anomaloglossus > Anomaloglossus baeobatrachus. Next base: position 441,245,735 of record NC_134355.1, read on the forward strand.
CCACAGAAGTTGATAACATTGAACCGTGAAATTTTTTTATTTTTTTTTTACCACAAAATTTTTGCATCAACCAGGTAGCTTTTTTTTTTTTTTTACAAGGGTATCAGGAAAAACTGCACCATAAAACGTATTGTGCAATTTTTTCTGAGTACGCAGATACCTCATATGTGGTGGAAATAAATTGTTTGGGCGCATGGTGTGGCTCAGAAGAGAACGAACGCCATTTGACTTTTCAAACGCACAGACGCGGTGCACTGATCGACCGCTGCAGGACGCACATTCGGATGGGATACAAAAAGCGTCGGTGATACGGAAAAAAAGAAAAAGTCATGCCAAAAATTGAGCAGGGATGCCGATCCGTTATGTGCATCCCTGATCAGCGCTCGGCGGGACGCACGGACAGATGCTATACAAAAAGCGTCGCGGATACGGAAAAAAGTCACGCCAAAAATTGAGCAGGGATGCAGATCCATTATCTGCATCCCTGATCAGCGATTGGCGGGACGCACGGACAGATGCGATACAAAACGCGTTGGGGATACGGAAAAAAAAAAAAGTCACGCCAAAAATTGAACACGGATGCAGATCCGTTATCTGCATCCGTGATCAGTGCTCGGCGGGACGCACGGACAGATGAGGTGTAAAAATGGACAGGATACAGGGAAAAAAAAAAAAAAGTTATACTCACAGTACCCAGAGGAGTAGTAGGAGGAACAGAAGGCAAGCGAGATAGACAGCTGTACAGGAGCCGCAGGCAGGACGTTGGACAGATCAGCAGAAGACCCAGGAAGGACCCAGAGATGGAGGCAGATATGATCGGGCCAGTGAAGAAATCGGACGACCCGGTGAAGGCAGGTAAGAGGACGTCAAGGGGAGAGGGGAGGGGGAGAGCAGAGGGGGGCGCGGGAGAGCAGAGGGGGGCGCGGGAGAGCAGAGGAGGCGGCGGGAGAGCAGAGGGGGATACCGGAGAAGCAAAGAAGGAAGGAAGGAAGCAGAATAGAGATGACAGAGGAGGCAGGCAGATCGCAGGGGGAGCAGATCGGGATGTCGGGGTGCAGATCGGGGCGTGGGGGGGCAGACCGCGGGGGGCACGGGCAGGGGCCATAACGGGAGCACGCAGGGGCCATAACGGGAGCGCGCACGGGCTGCAAGAAGAGTGGAATACTCACGTGGAGCAGGCGCAGATGCGGTGACATTAGCGGCTGCAGCGGTGGCGTGGTACCACAAGTACCAGCCACTTCACGCTGCAGACATGTTGGGGGAGGCTCCCCAGACCAGCAAAGGCCTGGGGAGGGCGGCCACCTGCAGATCAGACCGCCCCACTGCACACTGATTGGAGCGATTGCGCGTCATAGCACGATCGCTCCAATCAGTGTTGCAGGGGCTGGGGGCGGCATGTTTGAGATCCACCTATGATCTGCTGTAGCTGCTACGGCATCTCATAGCAGGATCTCATAGTATTGCACTAATTCGGGCATTATTTTTGCCGAAATCAGTGCGAATGATGTGGTTGGCGGTTCAGATTTGAACAGCCAATCACATCGATCGTCGATCGGGGTTGGTGATGCCACCCCCCCTGGGGTCAAGCAAAGGTCCCCTGCTGTAAGAAACAGCAGGGGACATCATTTGAAAGCCGTTGCTATGGCCACGGCAATCAAATGAAGTTTAGGCCGTAAAATTACGTTCCTGGTCGTTAAGTCACGTTAAAATAGGACGTAATTTTACTGCCCGTGGTCGTGAAGGGGTTAAGCAATATTTACTAGTGATATTTGGATTTTAATATACTCGTTTATACCTAGTGTTTCTCTGTTATTTCAGAGCACACCATTTTACTATTGTACTTATCTAGTGCTGGTTTTATGACTTGTCTATGTGTAACAATTGTCAAAACTTTCTATCATATTTCATGTATGCAGGTTGCCCGTGTTCATTTTAACATGTACTAATTTCTGACCCAGCCTGTCAGCTTTTCTACTTGTGCCTTACACTAAAGCCTGCTTTACACACTTCAATAGATCTTTCAATCCGTCGTCGGGGTCAAGTTGTAAGTGATGCACATCCGGCATCGTTCGTGACGTATTTGCGTGTGAAACCTACGTGCGATCGATATTGAACGCAAATACGGTGATCGCATACACGTCGTTTATTCCTCATACATTGGACGTTTGGTAGTACGAAACTAGTCAATTGAAACGTGTGACATCCCTCATACGATTGTGATGTCTGAGGCTATGTGCGCAGGTGTGCGCTCTGCACCGCAGCTTAAAAAAGCTCTGCTTCAGAGCGCAGCTGAAAAGCTGCGTTCTGAAGCGCCTCACAATGTCTGTCATTCACTAATCTCTGTCAGTCGGTCACTATCTCTGTCCCTCTCTCTCTGTCCATGTCAGTCTATCCCTCTTACCCCCTCTCTCATATACTCACCGATCCCCGGCGCGGCTGTGCACGGCGTTCACACTGCTCCGGCGGCTTTTACTGTTTTGAAAAAGCCGGCCGCCCATTAAACAATCTCGTATTCCCTGCTTTCCCCGCCCACCGGCGCCTATGATTGGTTACAGTGAGACATGCCCCCCACGCTGAGTGACAGGTGTCACACTGCACCCAATCACAGCAGCCGGTGGGCGTGTCTATACTGTGTAGTGAAATAAATAATTAAATAATTTAAAAAAACGGCGTGCGGTGCCCCCCAATTTTAAAACCAGCCAGATAAAGCCATACGGCTGAAGGCTGCTATTCTCAGGATGGGGAGCTCCACGTTATGGGGAGCCCCCCAGCCTAACAATATCAGCCAACAGCCGCCCAGAATTGCCGCATACATTAGATGCAACAGTTCTGGGACTGTACCCGGCTCTTCCCGATTTGCCCTGGTGCGTTGGCAAATCGGGGTAATAAGGAGTTATTGGCAGCCCATAGCTGCCAATAAGTCCTAGATTAATCATGTTAAGCGTCTATGAGATACCCTCCATGATTAATCTGTAAATTACAGTAAATAAACACACACACCCAAAAAAAATCATTTATTAGGAATAAAAAACACAAACATATACCCTGGTTAACCACTTTAATCAGCCCCAAAAAGCCCTCCATGTCCGGCGTAATCCAGGATGGTCCAGCGTCGCATCCAGCGCTGCTGCATGGAGGTGACCGGAGCAGCAGAAGACACCGCCGCTCCGGTCACCTCCACACAGCAACTGAAGACAGCCGCGCGATCAGCTGAGCTGTCACTGAGGTTACCCGCTGTCACTGGATCCAGCGGTGGATGCAGTGGTGGCCGCGGGTAACCTCAGTGACAGCTCAGCTGATCGCGCTACTCACCTCAGTTGCTGACTGGAGCTGACCGGAGCGGCGGTGAGTAGCGCGATCAGCTGAGCTGCCACTGAGGTTACCCGCGGCCACCGCTGGATCCACTTTACTCCTTGTCCTCCAGTTCTTCTACTATTTTATGCCATATTGAGGCAAATAGACCTGTAGGGACCCTGTGTGCTGCATTACAGTCTTCATTTACATGGCAAAACTTTATGTTGTAGCAAATCTGCTAAAAAATCCACAAACGTAACTCCACGATGAGAACAGAACCAATTCCGCAATATGCCTTCATAAGGTATCTCTGCATATTTTATTTTTTTTATCACTTGTGAATATGGTGTCGGAAAACCTATAGCTACAAAATATCTCCACCACAATAGTGTACATTGCTTCGGAGATCTGCCATGTACGCACTTTGTGATAAAGTGCTACAAAATCTAACATTATTTATGAGAAAACTCTAAATTTAAATAACATATAATGTTTCACAGTGTTTCACACTTGATCCTTTTTAGTGCTTTGATAATATGTTGCTGCTTTTAAACAAGACGCTGCATACGATAGTGTTAATGGCAGTCGAAAACGTAAACCACAAAACCAATGTTTAGTGCGAACCCTTATTAGCCAACGACCTACAATGTATTAGCTTTATGCAAATGAAAATACATGTAACTAGTTTCTGAGAAGAGAAATGGGCTGAAAACTCCCAGGTTCTGCTTGTTTGCTAACACAGCTAACCATATCCTGCCTCGTATATATTGCACTTTGTCAGATTCTCAGTCTAACAAGCTATGTGGATACTTTTTCCAATGTATGCAATTAGTCATTCAGGGAAAGTTCATTACTATATGAATACTCAGATATGCATAGAAAATCCACTCGTAAGGCCCGTTTCACACGTCAGTGAAAAACACTGACGTTTTTCACTGGCATGTAAAACACGCACATGTCCCTGCGTGTGCCGTGAATCACGGCACACGTGGGTTGTCTAAGTGCAATCCCGGCTCCATTCTCCGTGGCCCGTGATTGCACTTGGAGATTAACTCACCTGCGCCCGCTCCCGCTCTCCATGGTGCTGATCGCTCCCGCGGTGCAGCATCCGGCCGGTGCTGACCCCCGCAGCAGCTGCTTCCGGGTCGGCTGTGTCATGCATCATGAATATGCGCGACAGTAATGAGCCGGCTCAGAAGCAACAAGCTGCACGGCCTGCAGAGGACATCGCTGGACGCCGGGTGAGTAAAAATGATTTTTATTTTAAAAGCACGTTTTTTTCTGACACGTGTCTCACGGACCACACCACTGCGTGGTCCGTGGGACATCAGTGATGCCAGAAAAAAATGGACATGTCTCCGTGCGGCAATCACGGACACGCGGGTACGCCGCACGGAGACACGTGCAGTGAAAAATCACTGACGTGTGATCAGACCCATTCATTATAATGGGTCTGCGTATGTCAGTGATTCTGGTACGTAGAAAAAAAAGCACAAACGTACCAGAATCACTGACATGTGAAACAGGCCTAAGACAATGTCACTAGTTTTTCCTGTACTTTTATCTTCTATTTGGTTAAAGGGAGCTGACCGCCATATTGTTCTGTGATTTAAGGTTTTTCTTTGTAAATGGAAATATAGATTGCAAATGGGGAGAATAAAAGCATCAATAAAGTCATAAAAACATTGCACAAAGAAAAGGTCTGCAATGAGTCAAGGGCAGAGGAATGGAAATATGTGCATATTGATAAACGGCCTTTGAGACTGACACAACTGTTACTTTACAAATTTACTATCCTTACTTAAGAAGGACCTGGCATCAGGTAAGAAGCAGCAAGTTTCTGCTTTAGTTGTATTCATGACGCTCCCTTCAGCATGTACTTTCTTTTTTAAAATCGGCCATATAGTACTAATATATATATATATATATATATATATATATATATATATATATATATATATATATATATATATATATTTATTATATAAAGGCCCATACCTCTAAAACCATATGGTGGATAAAAACAAACAAAAAAAACCCCAATAATGAGGGCAATAGGAATAAAATGAAGCAAAACTATCTCCTCTCAAGTCAATGAAACTCCTGAAGGGTAGTGCACACGTTGAGTATTTTCTCCCTGCATATTTGGTGCAGAAAATAGTCAATTCTTTCAGTGTTTTTGCATCATTTTTTTACCGACTGAATTAAATTTCAAAAGGCGTTTTTTTGCTCTACATTTTTGCTAAAAGATGCAGAAATGGTACAGAAATTACTGCAACTAAATAATCAACGTGTACACCTCCCCTAACTTTATTTACTGTAACATATCTGTATTTTGTATTTACTCTCCTTCTCATGTACAGCACCATGGAATTAATGGTGCTCAATAAATAAAAATAATAGCATAGCACAGCCAACCAGGCGGGGCTATGATAGTCTTAATAAAAGCTTAGTAAGGAAATGCAGCATAATGACAATGTCTGAGTTCATGGCTCAGGAAAATAGATCTAAAGAGAAAGCCATAAAACATTGGTCAAATACTCCAGTCAGTAGTATGTTTAATAACTGCTGCAGTGGAGAAAATGACAGTAGTAGTGTACAAATAATACAAATATTCAATTGAGAAGAAAAAAAAGATAGGGGTGGTGCTAACACCAGCAGTGCCAGACAGAGTGTAATTGATCAATGATATGGTGCATCTGGCATCTGTCGTGCTACATTTGAATGACAATTCCACATGTATTTCTTAATTCTTAATGCACTAGAAAGCCGCAGCAAGCCATAAAAAAAAATCTAAAATTGATGTCTGAGACTTGCTAGTTACAAATGACTTTATTAAGTTTTTTCATTTGTTGTGCAATCGTTTAAGTGATCAGAGGAGGGAGGAATCATTGCTTTTTAAAAAATACAAAAGAAAGTTCCACAAAACCAACACTTCCTACTGAGACTGCCTACCTTGTAAAATCATAAAATTGTACATATCGCAAACATTTTTAATATGTATTTGTTTTTGAAGGGTGGGGTTTGAAAGTGTTAACTTATTTAAAGTGTATACATTTTATGGTAAAATACAAAGTGACAACCACAATGGATGTGGTAGTGTAAAAATTGAAAAAAAAAAAAGAAACCAGTACCACAGCATAGAATGTAGGAGCTGTTAGCAGGAGCACCATCACTGTCCTCAACTATCCAGAGAGTAGTACTACAAAAACACAGGTCACAATTGACTTACGTTGCATTTGGAAAGTCTATTAGTGGGGAGAAAGCAGATAGTGATATAGAATATAAGGCACATCACTTGCCATTGTCACAGCAGGATGATGTTACCTCTGACTGCGACACCATCAGTTTAAGTCAGTGTTCTGCACAGAATGGTCTCAGTGGACAGTGTTATTAAATTTGGTGTTGTTACATGGGAAGGTTATTTTGACACTATTATAATTCTGTTTTCATTAAAAAGTTTAAAGAGGAGCTGGATATGGTCTTAGGAGGCCTCAGAGTGGGACACATCTTATCGGCAATTGGGGACGTTGCAGTGATATGATTCACAGCTAATTGATTTGCTGCTAATCAAATTAAAAAAAAAAAATATATATATATATATATATATATATATATATATATATATATATATATATATATATATATCTCAAACCTGGAAAATGGGAATTTCAAAAGATTCCCCAATGGCCATCTTTGACTCTGTAACATGCAAATATTACTGTAAGTCTGACTGAAACAAACATAGGAGGCATATATAATGAGATATGAACTCAAAATAGTATGACATAGTTATGTCCTGATTTTAAACTGGGGTTTTGGAAATCCATTTTGCTGTATCATCATCATCAGACAGAGAAAGAAAGAAAGATCTCTTCAAATTAAAGGTAAGTTCACACAGTGCATTTTTCGCGGCGTTTTTGCGCATTTTTCGGGTGCGTTTTTGCCCAGAAAACTGCATGACTTTGCTTCCCCCAGCAAAGTCTATGAGTTTTCATTTTTGCTGTCTGCACACAGCATTTTTTTTCAGCTGCGTTTTTGTCGTGACCACAAAAACGCAGCATGTCAATTATTCCCATGTTTTTCCTCCATTGAGTGCAATGGGATGTTGAAAGACGCAATGAGAAACGCAAATTGCAAATATAGCTGCGTTTTAGTGCGTTTATGACTAAAAACGCAGCTATAAACGCAAGGGGTGGGTAGAAAAGTGACATATACAGGAAGAGGATTCCTTCTGTCAGTAAATACAGAAGCGTGAATCCTACCGATACCGTCACCACTGCGTCCACCTCCAGTCCTGTGCATGTCTGCTCCCATGCGGCGCCATGTCTGGGCGGAAGGTGGAAGCAGCTGCGAAATCAAAAGTGAACAATAAAAAAAAAAAATCTCATACTCTGTCTGCAGACTCCCGGTGCCATGTCCGCTCCCAGCTCCTCTCCCGGTACCACCGCTCCGGCTATGTGCAGACAGCCGGGAAACCTCCGATAGCTGCAGGACCTGGCGATGGATCACCTGATGCAGTCACCTGACGCATCAGCTGATCGTAAGTCTCGCGGTGACACTGACGCCAGCGCCCGGCCGGCTTAACCTGTCAGTGGATGCCGTCAGGAGACTTCATCCCTGATTACCGGCAGCTCCTGCAGCGATCGGACGGGATCAGACTCCGCTCCAGGAGCTGCCGGTAATCAGCACATAAGTGAGTTGTTTTTTTTTTTTGCACTGATGCATCATCTGATTGTATAAACGGCTTTTATACAATCAGCTGATGTGTGATGTGATTCTCATCCTGGAACCTGACACATCAGTGTAATCTGATAGTGGACAATTTAACGTGATTTTATTATTCAGAGAAAAACAGAATAAAATAGCGCTATAGGGATTGCTCACCTAGTTCCGTTGTGTAGTACACAGTAATTATAGAATCTTGAAAAGTCAGCTTCTGCAGACCTATGGTTTAGGTAACCGATAAAGTGGCAAGTAGGAATAAGTGAGTCCTCTGCATTACCGAAGGAGATCCACAGGAAGATTCCAGGAGACAAAATTTGTAGTGATGCAGTTTATTATCAATGTGTTTCGAATTCATCCAATTGTTTAATCAGGAAAAAACACAAACTAGCGATACAACTGCATATACCTGCCAAGACTAAGGTGACGAGGTATTAGGGCTCGGCTACATTGATCAATGCGATTGCTAAATATCTCCTTTTTCCTAATAGTCTTGGCAGGTATGCATTTCATGAGTCACATGTTCACTTTCCAGTGAACATGAATTTTTCATTATAATTGTCAGCATGCTTGTAGCATTATACCATTATCATATTATTGGATGTGCAGCCTCTGTATACATATTACATATTGGTGCTCACTTCAGTTATCCTTTAGTATAGTGACTCATCAACTGTCAGTGGCTCAACAACTGCCAGTATCAATAAAGGTCATCATCAAGACAAAAAGTAGAGATATCTGACAAGAAAAATATACAAAAAAAGATTTGCAAGCCTTTGTTTTGTATTTTTTTCCTTTATCTTTTCTTTTTTCATTTTTTTTAACCTTTTCTATCTCTTTTTTTCCTTAACATGAGCTTTATTGATACTGACAGTTGATGAGCCTCTGTCACTCTGTGGTTTCGTTCTTTTGCCGCCTTTATTTGAAATGCCATCCTATATACTGTAAGTCTGTATGTGCCGTTGTATCTCTAGTTAGTGGTTTTTCCTGATTAAGAAGACAGACAATTTCAAAATTGTTTGATATAAACTGCATTGCTACAAATTCTGTCTCCTGGAAAATTCCTTTTGATCTTCAACAGCGCAGAGGCCCCACTTACTCCTACTTGGCACTTTATTGGTGATTTTATTATTGTCATGTCCTATGTATACTCATTGCATTACGTATGTCAGTCTCTTTGTTTTGGCAACATTTTCTACCACCTATGGTATGTATCACAGTGTTTACCCGAAAATAAGACGATGTTATATTATTTTTTTTCCTCCAAAAGATGGATCAGGGCTTATTTTCAGAGCATGTTGTTTTTTCATGAACAACAATCTACCTTAATTCTTTAATAGAAAAAAATCAACAAATATAAATCGTCATCACATTCTGAAGCATCATCAGTTTCTCTAAAAACCCTTAATTCCATCTTGAATTTCTTGATCCTATTTGTTTTTGCCATGTGCAACAACAATCTACATTAACCAGTATTCATAAATAAAAATCCAAAAGTCTCCAGGCAGCTACCAGTATATATGGAAAAAGATCTATTCACAAATTATGTACAGCCATGCATAAAATATGAAAGTACATCTTTATTACTTGTACGAGGGGCTGCTGATAAGTCTTTGGCTTTGTGATCTTCTTTTTGTTTCTATGGTAACAAATGGTACATCACATGAAAGCCTTATGTATCTCATATATGTTTTCAAAATTTTTTGTTTGTTGCTTATGGCAACAGTGTTCTACACAAGCGGGAAAACAAAATGGCGAAGTCTAATGCGATAGTCACAGTAACTGAGAGCGGAGGAGTGAATACAATTCTTTTTTCTGCAAGGAAAGTCCACGAAGGATATTCATGGTGATATGTCGCAGACATTGCAGGATCATTGCCCTTCATTTTCCACAGTTAAGAACTGGGTTGCCAAATTTAAAAAAGGCCACTTCAGCACCAATGATGAGGAACGTCCTGGACGACCGAGAGTGGTTGTTGTTCCGGAGATCGTCGATGCTGTGCATAACCTTATACTGGAGAATCGACGAATTTCAGCTAAAGCAATAGCAGCCATCATGGGGATTTCCCGTAAACGTGTTTGTGTCAATATCCATTAACATTTGGATATGAGGAAGTTATCTGCAAAGTGGGTCCCCAAATGTTTGACAACAGATCAGAGAAGCATGCGAGTGAAAACGTCCGGGTCCATTTGTCAGTGTTTCCGGATTGATAAGAACTTCCTGGACCAACTGGTCACTATGGATGAGACTTGGATTTATTTGTATGACCCTTAAAACAAGGAGCAGTCAAAAGAGTGGCGGCACAGTGGTTCTCCTTGTCCAACAAAGTTCAGAGTCCAAACATGAGCCACTAAGGTGATGGTGTCTGTGTTCTGGGATAAGGAGGGCGTGCTGCTAGTGGACTACCTTCAAAAGGGTTTCACCATCAATGCAAGGTATTTCATTGAACTTTTGGACCAATTGAAGGCACCTCTGAAGGCCAAAAGGCGTGGCAAGCTGTCCAAAGGAATCTTGTTCCAGCAATTCCTGCAAAACAACGCCTCTACTTACACTGCACATGCGACCACAGCAAAACTGGCATAGCCAGGCTTCCAGCTGGTTGACCACCCACCTTATTCACTAGATCTAGCTCCCTCCGACAATCATCTGTTTCTAAACCTGAAGAAACACCTCAAGTGTACCAAATTTCACACCATTTCTAATGCCATGGTTGCTACGGATGCCTGCTTTGAGGCACAACCGAAATCCTTCTTTTTGCTAGTCAGGAAGCATTCAGAAATCAATATTTTGTGGAATAACCATGATTTTTAATCACAGCTTTCATGCATCTTGGCATGCTTTCCACCAGTCTTTTACACTGCTTTTGAGTGACCTTATGCAACTCCTGGTGCAAAAATTTAAGCAGTTCTTTTTTGTTTGATGGCTTGTGACTATCCATCTTCCTCTTGATTACATTCCAAAGGTTTTCAATGGGGTTCAGGTCTGGAGATTGGGCTGGACATGACAGAGCTTTGATGTGGTGGTCCTTCATCAACACATTGGTCCAGTAATGATTGACCTAGCTGTGTGGCATGGTGCATTTTCCTGCTGAAAAAAACAGTCCTCAGAGCTGGGGAACATTTGCCTGAGCAGAAGGAAGCAACTGTTTTTCCAGGATAACCTTGTATGCGGCTTGATTCATACGTCCTTTGCAAAGTTTAATCTGTCCAATTCCAGCCTTGCTGAAGCATCCCCAGATCATCACTGATCCTCCACCAAATTTCACAGTGGGTGCAAGACACTGTGGCGTGTACACCTCTCCAGGTCTCTAACCATTAGACGACCAGGTGTTGGGCAAAGCTGAAAAGGACAATGTGCCATGCCACACAGCTAGGTTAGTCAATGTGTTGATGAAGGACCACCACATCAAAACCCTGCCATGGCCAGCCCAATCTCCAGACCTGAGCCACATTGAAAATCTCTGGAATGTAATCAAGAGGAAGATGAATAGTCACAAGCCATCAAACAAAGAAGAACTGCTTACATTTTTGCAGCAGGAGTGGCATAAAGTCACCCAAAAGCAGTGGAAAAGACTGGTGGAAAGCATGTCAAGACACATGAAAGCTGTGATTAAAAATCATAGTTATTCCACAAAATATTGATTTCTGAACTCTTCTTAAGTTAAAACATTAGTATTGTTCTTTCTAAATGATTACGAACTTGTTTTCATTGCATTATTTGAGGTCTGATAACAATGCATTGTTTTGTTATTTTGACCATTTTTCAATTTCAGAAAATACATACAAAATGTACTGCTTGGAAATTCCGAGACATATTGTCAGTAGTTTATAGAATAAAAGAACAATTTACATTTTACTCAAAAAATATACCTATAAAGAGAAAAATCAGAAAAACCTTTGCAGTGGTCTCTTATTTTTTGCCAGAGATATTATATATATATTTTTTTTTTATTTTTTTTTTAAGGTTGGTCTCTTTTTCTATAGAAGTTTGCAGTTTACTCGTTAGTCTTATCTTATCATCAGGCCCCTGAGTGGGTGGACGATCGTCTTAACATTCTTCCTGTTTTTCTTTGGTACCTCATAATTTAAGCCAGACGGTTAACCAACACGGCTTTTAGTATCTAGTAATCTGAAATCAATACATGTGCATTGATTTTCACAGTTAAAAACGTATTCTTTAGTTCCATGATGTCAAAGGGGATATTAATGAGTCCTATTACCAAAGAGCGGTTTCATTGTAGATGATTCATTACAAACAGTTAAACTAAATGCAAGCTGTAAAGTCATCACTGACGGCAAAGTAAGCTACCTTCAGTCTTCAAGGGTAGTTAAGTATATAAATGGAGGCAAATATTAATGTAATTCAACATTTGCTACTCCATACATACAAATTTTCAGTTTTGGTAAACAACATTTACCTATCTATGGCAGAACTAAAAAATGTATGAACACTATGTGCAGGGCCGCCATTAGAAATTTTATGTCCCCATACTGGCAAAATTTTCGTGCCCCCTTGAGACTCCGCCCAGGCTCCATCCCAGCTCCGCCTCCACCACTCCAACCTTCTACAGTTCCACCGCCACTCTTGGAAAAACTATAATAAATATATATATATATATATATATATATATATATATATATATACATACACATACATGTTACACACAGCCTGCGTCACCCCCATATCACACACGCCCTGCCCCTCATATCTCACACAGCCCGTACACACACACACACACACCACTCCACGATGCTGAAGTTGGTTTCTTATTCATCTAGTTTCTTATTCGGCTATTATTTGTTTTCTGTTTTTTTGTACAGGTTTTTCAACAAAAATAAGCCATCCCAAGTATATAGTACCATGCAGTCATGTGCCCTGTATATAATACCATGCAGTCATGTGCCCTGTATATAATACCATGCAGTCATGTGCCCTGTATCTAATACCATGCAGTCATGTGCCCTGTACATAATACCATGCAGTCATGTGCCCTGTATATAATACCATGCAGTCATGTGCCCTGTATCTAATACCATGCAGTCATGTGCCCTGTACATAATACCATGCAGTCATGTGCCCTGTATATAATACCATGCAGTATTCACAACAGGGCACATGACTGCATGGTATTATATACAGGGCACATGACTGCATGGTATTATATACAGGGGACATGACTGCATGGTATTATATACAGGGACATGACTGCATGGTATTATATACAGGGACATGACTGCATGGTATTATATACAAGGACATGACTGCATGGTATTATATACAGGGCACATGACTGCATGGTATTAGATACAGGGCACATGACTGCATGGTATTAGATACAGGGCACATGACTGCATGGTATTATATACAGGGCACATGACTGCATGGTATTAGATACAGGGCACATGACTGCATGGTATTAGATACAGGGCACATGACTGCATGGTATTAGATACAGGGCACATGACTGCATGGTATTAGATACTTGGGATGGTTTATTTTTGTTGAGGAACCTGTAAAAAACAGAAAATAAAAAGCTGAATAAGAAACCAACTTTAGCCCCGAATAAGAAACCGTCAGCATTGTCTGCACCCTCATATCACACACAGCCTGCAGCACTCCCATATCACACACAGCCTGCAGCCCCCCTATATCACATACAGCCTGCGGCACCCCCATATTACACACAAGCTGCATCACCCCCATATTACACAAAGGCTGCATCATCCCCATATCACACACAGCCTGCGGCACTCCCATATCACACACAGCCTGCGGCACCCCCATATCACACACAGCCTGCGGCACCCCCATATCACACACAGCCTGCGGCATCCCCATATTACACACACCTTGCGGCATCCCCATATTACACACACCTTGCGGCATCCCCATATTACACACACCCTGCATAACCCCCATATTACACACAGCCTGTACACATGTACATACACAGGCTGCAGCACCTTCATATTACACACAGCCTGTACACATGTACACACACAGGCTGCAGCACCCCCATATTACACACAGCCTGTACACACACAAACTAAAGAATGTACGTCTAGAACACCAATGGTGTGAACATGGTGCAAGACTCAAAAACATTATACAATAGGATAAAGAGTTGCACACCAGTCACAATGTATATGGTAATGATGAAAAGCAAAACTGCTATGGGAATACTAGACTGAAAAATACAATGAACTATCTGACAAAATGAAAAACATGAAAAATGGAATATGCATAACTGCTATGAATAATAGGAATATATGAGATGTTTAGCCATTGTATTGATCAATGCAAAAGAGCCCCAACCAACGCCAAGGTAATCCTATTTTTGGGGTCCCTAGCCTATATGTAGCCTCACCTGCAGTTAAAAAACTTGCTCTGTATGGGAAGCAAAGGACCAAGCTATATATGTGAAGTGAAACAAATGGCTGTGGGTGGGGCAGGGTTCTCAGACAAAAAGTGCATACTAACTAAAGAATGTATGTCTGGAACACCAATGTGTGAACAAGGTGCAAGACTCAACAATGGCTAAACATGTCTTATATTCCTATTATTCATAGCAGTTATGCATATTCCATTTTAACATGTTTTTCACTTTTTCAGATACAGTGGAACCTTGGTTAACGAGAACAATCTGTTGTGGGACTGTGCTTGTTAACCAAGTTACTCGTTCAGCAAAGCAAGATTTCCCATAGGAAATCATTGCAATGCAGACAATTTGTTCCACAACTTGTTAAATGTCCCATCCTGGTCCCCTATTGTGTCATTCCACACATGCACAAACACACACAAACACGTACAAACTCACACAAACTCACACCAACTCACACAAACACACACAAGCACGCACAAGCAGGCACGCACACGCACATATTATGCTCACCTTACCTCCGCTCCCTCGCCGGTCTCCTGGGACTTGCTGTTTGCTAGTACGGGCTGTGTATCGGGTTACCATCACGACGAGGGTGGAACTTCCGCACCCAGAGCGCTGACGTCAAAGGCAGGAGCCGCTTGCCTCTGATTGGTCAGTGCTCTGCCTTTGAGTAGCGTCTGACAGCCGAAGTTCCTACCTCGTCGCCATGCTTGCCGATACACATCCTGGAGCGGCGAATTACAGGACCCAGGAGGCCGGCGATGGAACTGAAGGTACACATATTATGCTCACCTTACCTTACGTTCCATCACCGGCCTCCTGGGTCTTGTAGTTCGTCTTGAGGATTCCTCCCTCGTCGCGATGAGCCGGCGAACTACAAGAACCATGAGACCGGCGATGGTGCAGAGCAGGAGAGGAGACACTGGAATCTGCACGGAGGCTGCAGGAGTTCCAGTTACCTTTCCGCTCATGTGATCAGGTACGTGATTAGTCAGGTGACATGGAAGGTCCTGAATTTACAAGTCCTTCACCTTCTCAGCTCCTACAGCCTCCGTTGTGGTACGGTACATTTCCTGTCCTGCTCTGCAGAGCAGGAAGAGAGATGGCAGCTGTCTATGAGCGGCCCGGGCCCCCTTCACTGCCCTAATGGTGGCTCCTGCCCTTGGGGCCCGGTGAGCAGATGAATAAAAGGGGAGGGGCCCAGTGAGCAGAGGAATAAAAGGGGAGGAGTCACAGTAGTAATGCCCTGATGGCGGCCCTGACTATATGCCTGTATGGACCTTGTGCATCTGGGGCCAACATACACTTCCCTATTTACATAGTAATAACACTTCTTTTTTTCTGCAGGAATTACCTCCCACTAATGATGTACATGTACAGCATTCTGCAGGAATTACCTCCCACTAATGATGTACATGTACAGCATTCTGCAGGAATTACCTCCCACTAATGATGTACATGTACAGCATTCTGCAGGAGTTACATCCCACTAATGATGTACATGTGCGGCATTCTGCAGGAATTACCTCCCAATAATGATGTACATGTGCAGCATTCTGCAGGAGTTACATCCCACTAATGATGTACATGTGCGGCATTCTGCAGGAATTACCTCCCACTAATGATGTACATGTGCGGCATTCTGCAGGAATTACCTCCCACTAATGATGTACGTGTACAGCATTCTGCAGGAATTACCTCCCACTAATGATGTACATGTGCGGCATTCTGCAGGAATTACCTCCCAATAATGATGTACATGTGCGGCATTCTGCAGGAATTACCTCCCACTAATGATGTACATGTGCAGCATTCTGCAGGAATTACCTCCCAATAATGATGTACATGTGCGGCATTCTGCAGGAATTACCTCCCACTAATGATGTACATGTGCAGCATTCTGCAGGAGTTACATCCCACTAATGATGTACATGTGCGGCATTCTGCAGGAATTACCTTCCACTAATGATGTACATGTGCGGCATTCTGCAGGAATTACCTCCCACTAATGATGTACGTGTACAGCATTCTGCAGGAATTACCTCCCACTAATGATGTACATGTACAGCATTCTGCAGGAATTACCTCCCACTAATGATGTACATGTACAGCATTCTGCAGGAATTACCTCCCACTAATGATGTACATGTGCGGCATTCTGCAGGAATTACCTCCCACTAATGATGTACGTGTGCGGCATTCTGCAGGAATTACCTCCCACTAATGATGTACGTGTACAGCATTCTGCAGGAATTACCTCCCACTAATGATGTACATGTGCAGCATTCTGCAGGAATTACCTCCCACTAATGATGTACATGTACAGCATTCTGCAGGAATTACCTCCCACTAATGATGTACATGTGCAGCATTCTGCAGGAATTACCTCCCACTAATGATGTACATGTACAGCATTCTGCAGGAATTACCTCCCACTAATGATGTACGTGTACAGTATTCTGAAGGAATTTAAACAGCAAAAATAATACTGTATTATTCACAATTATTTTTTTTCATCACATAAAACAGAGTTGCCTTTGAATCCACTAAATGGCAGAATAATGAGCTACAAATTGTATTTATCTTTACTCATATTTCACTGATCCACAGTGCTTTAGAGACGTGATCATCACTGTCACCATTGGTGCTCACAATCTAAATTCCCTATCAGAATGTCTTTTAGTGATGGAGGACTGAAGAACCCGGAGGAAACCCAACAAACTCCTTGCAGATGTTGTCCTTGGTGGGATTTGAACCCAGGACCTCAGACTGCAGTGCTAACCACTGAGCCACCGTGCTGCCCAGTTAAACCTTTCTTGTAAAGGAAACCTCTAGTATAGCAAATCATCTATTATCATTACGTTAACACCCACATATAATACTCCACTACAAGATTTCAGTTTTCCAGAATAATTATTTCTGTATGCTGCATTTCTGTCCAATAGGATGGTAAGACCACAATATGGTCAGTGTGGGCCATCGGAACTCTTGATGACATCACGTTTGGGGATTGGTAATACCATTATGTCCATGGTATGTTTCCTGTACCGAACGAAAAGCAATTAAGAGTACAGATGTGAATCTAGCCTTAGGCGCCACACTTTTTATGCTTTACGATAGTCAGAATAACGTAGCATGCAGTAATAGTGTTCTGTCCAGGCAAATGTTTTATTATAGCAATGATCATCAGAAGTGATCTTTTAAAAAGAACATAACAGGTTACCTATCTATCATAGATCCAGTATAAACCATGAGGCCTTTATGAACAGAGACAACATTTACCTGTAGATCAATCCTCTGATAGTCCTTGTAATCAAAAGATTAAAGTGATTGTTCACTACTTAAGCTTGCTTTACATGTTACGATTCTGCATACGATATCGTATGCGATCGTAACCGCCCCCATCGTATGTGCGGCATGTGTAATTTTGTTGAACGTGCCGCACAAACGATTAACCGCCGTCACACGTACTTACCCGTCCATACGACCTCGATGTGGGCGGCGAACGTCCACTTCCTGGAGTGGGAGGGACGTTCGGCGTCACATTGACGTCACGCGGCAGCCGGCCAAAAGAAGCGGAGGGGCGGAGATGAGCGGGACGTAAACATCCCGCCCACCTCCTTCCTTACGCATTGCTTGCCGGGAGCCGCAGGATGCAGGTAAGATCTGTTCATCGTTCCCGTGGTGTCACACACTGCGATGTGTGCTACCCCGGGTACGATGAACAACCTGACGTTCAATTCATGAGGAATGAACGACGTGCGTGCGATGAACATTTTACCGTTCATTCGCAATCGCATGTAGCTGTTACACACTACAATGTACCTTACAATGCCGGATGTGCGTCACTTACGACGTGACCCCGCCAACACATCGTAAGATACATTGCAGCGTGTAAAGCGGGCTTTAGATATTGATAACCTATTCTAAGGGTACCGTCACACTAAACGACGTACCAGCGATTCCGACCACGATATGACCTGGTCAGAATCGTTGGTACGTCGCTACAGGGTCGCTAGTGAGCTGTCAAACAGTCAGATCTTCCCAATGACGCAGCAACGATACGGCGGTCGCTAGGACCCTGTCACATAGCACGATTCAAATCTTGATTAGTAACATAGACGTGCATCTACATTGCCTTTTCTGCGCCCCCTCTGCTCCGATTGGTGGTCGTAACTGCGTTGTGACTGGGCGGCCTTGCCTTTAGAGAAGGCAACATAATAGCGCTTCCATCCTTCTCCATCCTACAGACCCGATACAGAATGGACTGTATTACGATCTGCTGCTACACGCGGTCCGAGATAAATTAATTCAGCCCTCTGAAATGTACTGCGATCTACAAGCCAGAACAGAGGATGGAAGCGGCCAATCCGAACGCAGTAGCGATCACCAATCGGAACAGAGAGGGTGCGGAAAACAACGAAGATGCACGCCTACGTGAGTCGCGAACGAGGTCGTTGGGTAAGGTGTCAAACACACCAATGCGTGCTGCCCTGCGGGAGCCCGATGACCAAAAAATGAGCCAGAACAGTGTGTAACAATCAGTGATTTCACAGCAGGGGCCAGGTCGCTGCTCAGTGTCACACACAGCGAGATCGCTGATGAGGTCACTGGTGCGTCACAAAACCTGTGACTCAGCAGCGATTTCGCTATGTGAGAAGTACCCCCTAGGATGGATCATCAATATCAGATCAGCTGCCGTGCTGGGTGTCGGACCCCCACTAATCAGCTGTTTGTGGTGCTGATGGTGATCAGATATAAACAGTGTAATTAGCTTCATACTCTCTAGAAGGGCAACATTTTCTGATACTATAGCTCAGCTCCTATTCACATATAGGAGCTTACCTGCACTTTCTGGAAACAACCACTACTACACAGAGTTCAGAGCTGTGCTGTTCCAGCTAAGTACATTGCTTACATCCGGCCACAGCAAGCGATATTATCAGCTGATTGGGGTGGATCATGTTGGACCCCACTGTTTTGATAGTGCTGACCTACCTAATGACCGTAGTCAAAAAATGGTCTGCACTCAGATTAATAATAATGGTGGTGCAATGGAAAAGTGACTGTGGAGTCATACGTTTCGACCTGCCTGGGTCTTAGTCAAGTGTCGCTTGAGGATGAGTATCTGGAGTATGGGAGTGAAAAGCGCAATGGCGCTGGTGTATATGAGGATTGCCTTGAGGATAGTTAGAACTGGGTTTGCAAGTGCAGCGGCGCTGTTGCTGTTTGTAATGCATATCCATATATGGGGATAAGCATTTCAAACAGCAACAGCGCCGCTGCGGTTGCAAACCCAGCTCTAACTATCCTCAAGGCAATCCTCATATACACAAGCCCCATTGCGCTTTTCACTTCCATACTCCATCTACCCATCCTCAAGCAACTCTTGACTAAAGCGGGCTTTACACGCTGCGACATCGCTAATGCGGAGTCGTTGGGGTCACGGAATTTGTGACACACATCCGGCCGCATTAGCGATGCCGTTGCGCGTGACACCGATAAGCGATTTTGCATCGTTGCAAAAACGTGCAAAATCGCTCATCGGTGACATGGGGGTCCATTCTCAAAAATCGTTACTGCAGCAGTAACGAAGTTGTTCCTCGTTCCTGCGGCAGCACACATCGGTAAGTGTGACACCGCAGGAACGAGGAACCTCACCTTACCTGCTAATGCGGCCGGATGTGCGTCACCAATCCGTGACCCCAACGAGTTCGCATTAGCGATGTCGTAGCGTGTAAAGCCCCCTTAAGTATTTGGTAAACCATTTAATTTACTTTTTGAAATATTCAGATTTAAAATCAGAAATATTTTGACATTTCTTTTTATGTGTATGAATGATATCATCTGTAACATGATACAGAGAGGCATAAAATTAGAATGCAAATATGTGGAAACTATTCATGGATATAAAGAATGGATGCAATATGTCAGAGAGAAATTGGTTGCTATTTGTTTAATTTGTGACAGAGGAACATTACATAAATTATTGTTTCTATTTTCATAATATAAAATTGCCATATGCAGTTCCCGTAAACATGACATGGAAGATATTAAAGTGAAGTCAGAAGCGGAAAATGACAGACAAAATATTTCATCTATTTCCTGCATTTTGTTTTCGCTTTCATAAACTGTTTAATTTTGCGACCATTGTACACAGTTTCCAGCAGCACAGATAAGGCAGCGCATGGAATATTACCTCTGAATGTGCACTAAATTCATCTTTGTAGTGGTTTCTGGTTGTTCTGTCATACAATCACTTCATCTTAATGAAGAAAGAATGTCATTGGTATTATTCTTCCACCTTGACAGCATCATAATCACTTATCTGACACTGATGGAAAATGTCTTACCATATTTAAGTTTTCTGTATTTTTACTTTGATAGTGGCTACATGTAAAATGACTACAGATGAGCGAATCAATTAAATGCACATCAAATTCATATCTGATTTTAGGAAATTTGCTGCACCCAGTTGATTTGATTTACATGAATTGCTAAATAAAAAGCACACCTCTATTTTATACAAATTAGAGCGTGGCACGTGACAGAGAAGACTCACATGACCATTAGTCAATATTTCACAGGATTCCTGATAATACCTTTCCGCTACTGCTTCACGTGGTATAGCACAGCCGATAAGGAACAACAATCAGCCTGTAGAAAACCCAAGGCAGAGAATGCAGCAGCCGCTTTGTAGAGAACCTGGAGAGCGACAGTGGGGGAAATAAATATTGAACATATCCCCAATTTTCTATGTATGGGAAAAATTATAGCTGGTTCAATTGTTGTCTACAAAAAGGTGTCTCATTGCCAACGTGCCACACACCTAATAATGGGTAAAAGCAGTGAGCTGTCTCAAAACCTTTGCAACCTTTCTTGTAGCAAAACATACTGATGTAATTAGTTACAGAAGAATCTCTAAACTACTGTAGGGTTCCAATGAGCACTGTTGAGGCCATAATCCAAAAGCATGTTCTAGCGCATTTAAAATGTTCTCAATTACTTTTAGACAAGCCTGTGAAATACTGGGAGCATATAGTCTGGTCAGATAATGCCAAAATTGAACTCTTTGGATGTCATAATACACACCATATTTGCAGTCAAAAGACATTGCATATCTCCGCAAAATCAACATACCAACAGTGAAGTTTGTAGGTGGGAACATCATGTTGTGAAGCTTTTTTTTTACCATATTATTATTATTATTATGTATTATTATAGCGCCATCAATTCCATGGCGCTTTATGTGAAAGGGGTATACATAATAGGGACAAGTAGAATAATCATAAACAGTACAAGACACAGACAGGTACAGGAGGAGAGAGGTCCCTGCCCGCGAGGGCTCACAGTCTACAAGGGATAGATGAGGATACAGTAGGTTAGGGTATGGCATATGGCAATGGCAAACTTCATATGATTGATGGAAAAATGCATGGACAAATGTACTGATGTTATGGTCTCTGTTGTAGAGACTATGACAGGTTTTGGGCGCTTTGCATTTAGACTCTGCGGTGTAAATGTATTCCCTTTCCTTTGGGCAGGAGAGGGTTATTCCTGTCTGTACTCCTTTCCAGCAAGCATTCTCATCACCTTCTCAGGTGTTTCTTGTTTGGACCACTCCCAGTCCCTATGTATACCTTCTGCTTTCTGTAGAGAGTGCCAGTTATTCTCTGATCTCATTTCTATGCTTGGCCTGCAAGTGGAAGGAGCTGGTGGAGCTCTCTCTGCAAGTTGCTGTGTTTGCTGCAGTCTTGGTGCTGAATGCAGCAGTCTGTGGTGTGCTTTTTGTGCGGTGTGGAAGTTTCCCGGTTGTCTGTTTTCCTCCCCTTTATGTTGTTTTTCCCTGTGCACTTTTAGGCCCTCCTTTCTGTTTCAGTGCCCGCGTGTACAAGTTTTTATTTTTTCCCCTGTCCTTGTTTAGTTGTGGGGTTTGTGACTACAGTCCCAGCTCACCCCTTGGGTGGAGGAGGGGGAAGGGAGTTACATCAGGGCTTGGACAGGTGTTAGGGTCATGCTAGCGACTCAGACCTTGCTACCATCAAACATACCTCTGAGCTAAGGGACAGCTCAGGGTCCCCAGTCTGAGGATCAGCCTAGGTGTCCCGGTCCTTGATATAAATCTGCTGCCATGTATCAGGATGATGAAAATAAAAAGAGGTTGGACATTTTAGTAAGACAATAAATCCCAAACACATTGCCAAAGAAAGTCTCAATTGGTTTCAAAGAAAGAAAATATCGCTGCTAGAATGGTCCAGCTAATCACCTGACCTAAATCCAATAGAAAATGTATGGAATGAACTAAAGCTTAGAGTTCATTAAAAGCCCATAGAACTTTTAGGAGTTGTAGAATGTTTATGTGGAAGAATGGCCCAAAAACACACCTGAGCAATAAATACAAATAGTTTCTCTATACTGGAGGCATCTTGAAGCTGTCAACAAAGACTTTTGTATGAAGTACAAAATAAATTTCAGTAAGTGTGTCCAAAACCTTTTTTTTGAGTAATTTGTCATTATCACATATCACTACATTTATGGACATGTATGGTTTGATTTCTTTGACTGTGTGGATTGGATGGATTGTTACTGGCATCTGGTGAGAAATTCATGTCAACAGCATGTTTAGGATTATATTTACTAAGAAAATTGGTGAATTGTTCAATACACTTATTCACTCTCTGCATATCTAAAAGACTGTTGAGTTCAGGTCGGGAGAGCTGCCATTTTTCTATAAATCACAGACTGTGACACATGGATATGTGAATGTGGTCTTAGGCGTTGTTTTCTTTAAAGAGCTTGAATGATGTTCAATAAAGTTTAAGGAGACCTCTTACATGTGTTTTCATGGCAACTGAGGCTTTGTATTTAGATTTGTGGGGAATTGATTTGCTGTGAGTCAAAGTTTTAGAAAAAAATTGATAAAGTTGGTGAATTTGAATTTCAATAGATTCAGTTATCTCTAAAAACAAAATTTTAGTTTTATACACATTAGCTTATTTACAGCACAGGAGAAGGTTTAACTACGTTTTTGGATTTTCGATAACCTGCTGTCTTTGGGCCTAAGACAACATTTCTATAGGATTTAGGTCAGAACGTTTACTTGGCTATTCCAAAACTGTAATTTTATTCTTATTTCTTTTGTAGAATGTCTTATGTGCTTCTGGTCGTTGTGTAGCAGCATGGACTCACGTTGTCTTGATATTCAAAAAGCCTGACATTTTCCTTTAGAATTTGCTGACAAGATTCAGAATTCATTATTCCATCAAAGATGGAGAGTTGTACTGACCCAGATGCAGCAAAACAGGCCACAGATATGATACTACCATTACTATGAGATTTTGTGCAGTAGTGCACTGTTTTTCTTCCTTGAAACTTAACGCTTCTCATTTTGAAATGAACAGCTCTATTATGGTCTCATCCATCCACAAAACATTGTTCAAATAGCTGTAATGCTAAGTATGGGGAAGTAACAAGCGAACGGTGAAAGAGAAGGGAAGGGGGAGATGGTGACCCCTGACCAAGCCTACTACTAGGCCCTGGGTTCCGTCACCACCCTACATAGGTTCCGCATCTATGTACTGATCTGGTTACCAGACCCTAGGCTAACCCTGATGTGGGCCCTACATAGGGAGAGAATGGAATGAGCTCTTCGTAAACACCACTAGGCACTAAAAGACACACAGGAATAACACACAAGGGAAAACAGCAAACAAGTTATCCCCAGTTGACTCAGGGACAGGAACTGCAACAATCATCACATTTCTCCAGATGCATGTAAATTGACTGCTAGCACTTTAAAACTTGATAAAGGCTCATGAAATATTACCAGCACCGAGAAATAGTAAGTGAAGGTATATAAAGACAAGGGAAATACTGATGAACAGAAGCTGACAGGCTGAAGAATGCAACTGCGACCAGACATCGTGTGCAGGGGGCCCGCTGGCCCCAGCCTCTGCTTCAGCTGGATGTGCATCCGAGGCTGTACCTCCAGCAGAAATGCATCGCAGTGCAGAGACCCATCGAATTCCTTACTGCAATACATGCTGCCGGCCAAACAGAAGCTGGCAGCTTTTATCTGTGTTTCAGTGACTGAGGGAAGCGCATGGCAATGATGTCATGTGTTTCAATAGCACCATCACCAAATTAAAGCTGCCAGCCACTGTCCGCTGTCTACACTTGAGGATGCTGCGCAACGTCAGAGCCAGGGACGGTGAGTGAAATGTTCTTGTTTTTTGCATTAGACAGAACAGAGACATATTTACTAGGAGGGGGACAGTAAATACCAGGAAGGGGACAGTATATGCCAGGAAGGGGATAGTATATACCAGGAGAAGGACAGTATATACCAGGAGGGGCCCAGCAGGAGAACAGTATACACCAGGAGGGCCCCAGGAAGGGGACAGTAGATACCAGGTGAGGAACAGTATGTACCATGATGGGGACATATATACCAGGATGGTGACATATGTATCAGGATTGGAACATTTTTACCAGGATGTAGGCTGGAATGGGGAACATATATGCTAGGATGGAGGACATATTTACAAGGAAGGAGCCCAGGATGGGGGACATTAAAACAGAGCGGGGGAGGTTACTACATAATGGAAGCGGAAACTTGTATGTCTTTATAGGATTTAGAATGCTCAATGTACTGTATACATACATATGCATACCTCTGATCAACATATAGGGGGGGCAGGTACAAATTTTGCACCAGAGCCCATCGAACTCTAGTTACGCCACTGCATACAACATATTCTCACTGAGAATTTGTAGTACCTGTCTAATATGTTCCATAGGAGACCATTAATCCCATGAGTATATGAGAATGTCCTCTAGGTAAATGATTACAGACTTACCCAACAGATGAGAAAACACATCATTAACACAGTGTTGAAATACAGCATATGCAGGCCCAAACGGCATCACCAGGTTTCTGAAGTGCACCTCCAGCGTATTAAAGGCTGTTTTTCACTCATCCCCCTTTTTGATCCAGATAGGATTATAGACCCTTCTAACGTCAAGTTTAGAGAAACATTTAGCAACGGCAATCTCATTAAAAAGGTTAGGAATGAGTGGAAGAGGAAAAGGATCTCGAGCTGTTATTTGGTTGAGCTCCCGAAAGTACAGGCAAGGCCGTAACCCACCATCCTTCTTTTTGTCAAAGGAAAGCCCAGCTGCAACTGGCGACGAAGACAGCCTAATGTGCCTCTTCGCTAAACTCTCTGTTATGTACCCTTTGAGAGCTGATCTCTGAGGTCCAGACAAATTATGGAGTTTACATTTGGGCAATTTTGCCTCCGGGATAAACATTATGGTGCAGTCATAAGGCCTATGGGGCAGCAACTCCTGACTTCCTTTCTCTGAGAACATGTCAACAAAAATCAAAGAAAGGACTAGGACGGCTAGTGTTCACCACTGAAATACAGGTTCCAAAAAACAGTGGTCTTTATCATATGCACTCCATTTCATTATTTCCTGAATTTCCCACTCTATGGTGGGACTATGTAAGGCTAACCAGGAAAACCCAAATACCATTTGTGCTTTAAGGCCCTTGAGAACATTACATGAAATCTGCTCAAAACGCAGTACCCCTATATGGAGTTCCAGCTACTGTACACACTCAAAAAAGTCTCCTTGAATAAGAGGTGAAGAATCATAGGCAAATATCTGAACCGGATTTCATAACACCTTCAAATTCAACCCTGTGCAACAAGCAAACTGTTCATCTACCATGTTTGCCCCTGAACCAATCTCTAGAAAAACAGTAATAGCAATTTCTTGGCCCCCAACCTTAACCTTAGCTGATATTAAATATTGAGACACCGTTAGGAAGATATACATAGACCCAGGTTGGGATGAAGGACATAGCACACTCTAAAGAAGTGTCGCGGGGAAATGGGGTAACTGAAGCAGGGACCTCTAAGCTAGCCTTCAAGCTAGGGACCCTGCGCTATCTCTAATCCAAGAGGGAAGCTTAAAGGTAGCTAGGTCTGGCCTGCCAGCATAACCCTAACTCCTGTCTGAACCCTGATCTAACATGCCCTCTCCCCAACCCCAGGAGAGGACAAGGAGCGGAGAAGCAAACCCCAAAATAACAGACACTGGGAGAACCAAAACACACTCACTGCAATCAGCCAAAGGGGAGAGACAACACAAACCCAGGAGGAAATAAAACACAGGTAGGAAATAAACTAACAATGGGATATTTCCATAACACACAGGTAAGCATACCACAGATCACCAAGCTCTGGATCACTACAATAGAACCGAATCACTGAAGCAACGCTGAACTATATTCGGTGACAAGTAACCGCATCCAGTGTCCTTTAAAGAGTGAAGGCGGCTGTGAGTGGTCATTAGCAGCCTGAATTCCTAGCAACAGTTCACAAGCCAGCAGAAATTAACTCCTGCTGGACTGGAGAGCAGTGAAGCTTAAGACAGCCGATGCCAGAATCAGGCTGAACAACTAAGAGACCTCAGGCTGCTTGTCAGACTCTGCAATGTGAACAGACACCCAGGAAATGCAAAGACGAATGTGTCGCCCTGGACAAGCCAGGGGCCACAGAGCACAACACCTACACACCCCACACTCCCTGCAGGCACATCAAGGTCAGACACAAAACCCTTGTTGCCTTCCTCCAGGGGCTGATGTCCACACCAGGGGGTGGAGCCAGGCGGTTGGTCTCCACCCACCAAGGAGTTCACAGTCCTGGAGGAGGGAAAAGGAGCAGTTTAGCTTGGACAGTGAAAGTGGAAGGAGGAAAAGTGAGGAGTAGTGAAGTGGCAAGAGAGCAGACTGAAGTGAGTCCGGGTGTGTGGCCCGGACGGAGCAGCAAGGTTGGCAGACGGTGGTGACCGTCTGCAGGAGTGGCCTATCGGAGTTTGCCGTAAGGACCGTGGACGGGCGGTGGCCCGGCGGTACCGGACCGGTACACAAGGAGAAGCCAGCACCATTGGCAGGGGCTTTTCGGACCCCGGCAAGGCTAGGAGTCGCCGTGAAGTTGCCGAATCCGTTAGTGAAGGGGACCTCCGGGTTTCCAAACAGTCAAGTCCCGACAGAAGGCAACCGTCCAACCGTGAAGGGGAGACACCACCACCGCCAAGGGCCACCGTTTCCCAGGGCCAGCGCCTGCGGGCAAAAGGGGCTCCTCCGGCCCATATACAGGTCGGGGAGCGGGTTACCGGTGGGAACCCATCGGAATCAACATAGAACATAGGTGCAGGGAGAGACAGTCATCACTAACCTGCAGGGAACAACAACACTGCAGCCGTCCGAGGGACCCGTCCATCCAGCCGCTTGTTTTACCGTGAACTGTGTCATCATCATTGGGCTGAGTGAGTACCTCCGTGCCGTGCGGCACAGCGCTGCCCCTGCAACCCTGCACCTCACCAGGCCCCGCAACCCGCCTGCCATCCACTCCTACCCCATCACCGGGCCCCGGGACAACCAACCCCCTACCCACGGAGGGGAGAACTAACATCAAAGCTGCTCCCTGTCACCGCTCCCGGGATCCCCGTCCAGAGCAGCGGTGGTGTCACCAAAATCACCACAACCGTGGGTGGCGTCACGGACAATAATCAAAACCCCCACAATCAAATCCCAACCCTTTTCACTCACGGGCGAGGAGCGCCGCTCGAGTCCCCGGGATTCGAGCCACCACCGAGCAGCAGCAGCAGCCGCAGCAGCCGGACCCGAGCAGTGGGAGAGCGCAGCGTCCCCTCCTCCGCCCACGACAACTTGGCGTCACGAACAGGATCCTACCTTTCTACCGATTGGTAGAGGTGCGCCTTGTTACCGCCGTAGGTGTCCGACCAGAAAATTTCAGAAGCCGCCATCTTTGGCGCGAAAAGTTCCCGCTCGAGCGTCTCCTCGAGTAGTGGAGGCGCGAAGGCCAAAACCCCGCCCCGATAGAGGAGGAGCCGGAAAGAGGCTAAGGGGGACGAAATGGCGACTGGTCGCATGTAGCCGCGGCTATAAAAGCGGGGACGCCAGGACCCTGCGGCCATCTTGTTCCTGGGAGAGGCCGCCAGCAAGATGTACATGCCGTCCCGAAGCACCGTAGCCCCCGCTCCTGGAACAGCGGCGTGGGTGGAGATCCGGACCGCGCAGCTCTATCAGAGGCTGCAAGTCAAGATGCAGCTCCTCTTGGAGGAGTGGGAGACCGACATGACGGAGGTCATAGCGACCGTGCGGAGACGCGAGGAGGAAGTTGCGGAAGGGAGGGTGAGTGACCCACGCCCCAGTGCCCCTAGCGAGCCGGTCATCGTGGCTGCGGGGCCCGGTCTGAACCCCCTCGCCCTACTGCCTCCCTCGCCACCCGTACCGGCTGGCGTGACCCCGCCACTAGGCCCGCTACCCGTAGCCGACCGGAGGTGCTACCGTGGAAAGCCCCGAAGCCTGAACCAGAGGCATCTACAGAGACTTCCCCCGAGCCGGAGCCGACAGGCCGCTCCGTGCCGAAGGCCCAGAGGAAGAAAGCCCCTGTGCCCATCCCCCACACCTCGGCTGAGGTTGCGCCGGGTTGCCGCTGCAAGGCGGCATCCAAGGCCAAGTCATCGCGGGACCTTCCACCCAGATCACCAGCGGTGGGCAGTGTCCAGAAGGTCTCGCGGGGCCCGACCCGTGCGCCGGAGCTCACAGCAGCGCCATATTGGGATAGGGAGCCAGTACCGTTGGGCCCGGAAATCGAAGAGAGGGAAAGGAGGAAGGCAGAGATGGTGGCCCGTACAATCCGGGAGAAGGAATGCCTGAGGCAAGCGACCTTCCGTGTCCGGGGCCCGCTGTATGAGGGGCAGGTGAGGCGGTTCGATGTCCGCCGGGGCTATGGATTCATTTATGAACCGGGCCTGGAGGCCGAAGTGTTCATAGCCCGGCGGGATGTTAATGCCCACCTGCCGGAGGAGCACCCAGGCCATAATCTGATGCCGGGCGACCTGGTGCAGAACACCCGGCACTGTGGGGAGAGGGGGTGGTTTGCGCTGGATGCCAAGCTGAGGGGCAGTCAGGAAGCCCGGGTGTCCGCCGCACCCTCTCACCCAGCAGACACAGAAGAGTCGGAGTGATGGCAGCGGAGCACCGTTGTCACCGTCCCCGTTGGGACCAAAGAAAACTGTGTGTGTGTTTAAAGTTTTGAAAGTTTGAAAATGAAAATGAATAATTGTTGGAAAGTTACCTGATTTACTGCTGATTGAAACCGGTCGTAGCCGGCAACTGGTCCCCGTGGGGACCGTCTACAGTTTTGCATAAAGAACTCTTTATGAACATGCCTGAGAACTTGCAAGGCAACCACAAACTTGTGGCCTGTAAACAATTATGTTGTTACAGCTCCCACCGTTGCCGCCTCCGGAGAGGCAGATTGGAGGGAGGGCCCGCAGTGGAGCAGGCTGGGGCCCAGCCACCACCGGAACCGGTGACAATCCTCTGGGGGTTTCAGGGGTTCGCCATGGACGTGGGTCCCCTGGAAAGGACAGAACCCGCTCGGGCAATTTGTGCAGGACTGGGGTCAAGGGGTGCTGCCTGTTGCTTAGGGGCAGCATCAAGGCCAGGTTGCTTGGGTGGGAGAGAGCGGAAGCCGTAACCGTTACCGTTGCAACGTTTAAGTAAGAGTACCTCCCGATGTGGGAAGATGTTATTATACTTGTATGTCTGTTACCATTTTCTATATTTTTATATTTTCCAGTTGGTGAAAATAAAACCGGTGATGGACGGGCAGCTCGAGGACGGTCTGCATTTTGCTAAGGGGGAATGTGTCACCCTGGACAAGCCAGGGGCCACAGAGCACAACACCTACACACCCCACACTCCCTGCAGGCACATCAAGGTCAGACACAAAACCCTTGTTGCCTTCCTCCAGGGGCTGATGTCCACACCAGGGGGTGGAGCCAGGCGGTTGGTCTCCACCCACCAAGGAGTTCACAGTCCTGGAGGAGGGAAAAGGAGCAGTTTAGCTTGGACAGGGAAAGTGGAAGGAGGAAAAGTGAGGAGTAGTGAAGTGGCAAGAGAGCAGACTGAAGTGAGTCCGGGTGTGTGGCCCGGACGGAGCAGCAAGGTTGGCAGATGGTGGTGACCGTCTGCAGGAGTGGCCTATCGGAGTTTGCTGTAAGGACCGTGGACGGGCGGTGGCCCGGACCGGTACACAAGGAGAAGCCAGCACCATTGGCAGGGGCTTTTCGGACCCCGGCAAGGCTAGGAGTCGCCGTGAAGTTGCCGAATCCGTTAGTGAAGGGGACCTCCGGGTTTCCAAACAGTCAAGTCCCGACAGAAGGCAACCGTCCAACCGTGAAGGGGAGACACCGTCACCGCCAAGAGCCATCGTTTCCCAGGGCCAGCGCCTGCGGGCAAAAGGGGCTCCTCCGGCCCATATACAGGTCGGGGAGCGGGTTACCGGTGGGAACCCATCGGAATCAACATACAACATAGGTGCAGGGAGAGACAGTCATCACTAACCTGCAGGGAACAACAACACTGCAGCCGTCCGAGGGACCCGTCCATCCAGCCGCTTGTTTTACCGTGAACTGTGTCATCATCATTGGGCTGAGTGAGTACCTCCGTGCCGTGCGGCACAGCGCTGTCCCTGCGACCCTGCACCTCACCAGGCCCCGCAACCCGCCTGCCATCCACTCCTACCCCATCACCGGGCCCCGGGACAACCAACCCCCTACCCACGGAGGGGAGAACTAACATCAAAGCTGCTCCTTGTCACCGCTCCCGGGATCCCCGTCCAGAGCAGCGGTGGTGTCACCAAAATCGCCACAACCGTGGGTGGCGTCATGGACAATAATCAAAACCCCCACAATCAAATCCCAACCCTTTTCACTCACGGGCGAGGAGCGCCGCTCGAGTCCCCGGGATCCGGCCCACCGCTCGAGCCACCACCGAGCAGCAGCAGCCGCAGCGGCAGCCGGACCCGAGCAGTGGGAGAGCGCAGCGTCCCCTCCTCCGCCTGCGACAACTTGGCGTCACGAACAGGATCCTACCGTTCTACCGATTGGTAGAGGTGCGCCTTGTTACCGCCGGAGGTGTCCGGCCAGAAAATTTCAGAAGCCGCCATCTTTGGCACGAAAAGTTCCCGCTCAAGCGTCTCCTCGAGTAGTGGAGGCGCGAAGGCCAAAACCCCGCCCCAATAGAGGAGGAGCCGGAAAGAGGCTAAGGGGGACGAAATGGCGACTGGTCGCATGTAGTCGCGGCTATAAAAGCGGGGACGCCAGGACCCTGCGGCCATCTTGTTCCTGGGAGAGGCCGCCAGCAAGATGTACATGCCGTCCCGAAGCACCGTAGTCCCCGCGCCTGGAACAGCGGCGTGGGTGGAGATCCGGACCGCGCAGCTCTATCAGAGGCTGCAGGTCAAGATGCAGCTCCTCTTGGAGGAGTGGGAGACCGACATGACGGAGGTCATAGCGACCGTGCGGAGACGCGAGGAGGAAGTTGCGGAAGGGAGGGTGAGTGACCCACGCCCCAGTGCCCCTAGCGGGCCGGTCATCATGGCTGCGGGGCCCGGTCTGAACCCCCTCGCCCTACTGCCTCCCTCTCCACCCGTCCCGGCTGGCGTGACCCCGCCACTAGGCCCGCTACCACCGCAACCGGTAGCGATACCCAGCATGTCCGCCCAGGCGGACCGACCTGTAGCCGGAGCCCATAGCCGACCGGAGGTGCTACCGTGGAAAGCTCCGAAGCCTGAACCGGAGGCATCTACAGAGACTTCCCCCGAGCCGGAGCCGACAGGCCGCTCCGTGCCGAAGGCCCAGAGGAAGAAAGCCCCTGTGCCCATCCCCCACACCTCGGCTGAGGTTGCGCCGGGTTGCCGCTGCAAGACGGCATCCAAGGCCAAGTCACCGCGGGACTTTCCGCCCAGATCACCAGCGGTGGGCAGTGTCCAGAAGGTCTCGCGGGGCCCGACCCGTGCGCCGGAGCTCACAGCAGCGCCATATTGGGATAGGGAGCCAGTACCGTTGGGCCCGGAAATCGAAGAGAGGGAAAGGAGGAAGGCAGAGATGGTGGCCCGTACAATTCGGGAGAAGGAAAGCCTGAGGCAAGCGACCTTCCGTGTCCGGGGCCCGCTGTATGAGGGGCAGGTGAGGCGGTTCGATGTCTGCCGGGGCTATGGATTCATTTATGAACCGGGCCTGGAGGCCGAAGTGTTCATAGCCCGGCGGGATGTTAATGCCCACCTGCCGGAGGAGCACCCAGGCCGTAATCTGATGCCGGGCGACCTGGTGCAGTACACCCGACACTGTGGGGAGAGGGGGTGGTTTGCGCTGGATGCCAAGCTGAGGGGCAGTCAGGAAGCCCGGGTGTCCGCCGCACCCTCTCCCCCAGCAGACACAGAAGAGTCGGAGTGATGGCAGCGGAGCACCGTTGTCACCGTCCCCGTTGGGACCAAAGAAAACTGTGTGTGTGTTTAAAGTTTTGAAAGTTTGAAAATGAAAATGAATAATTGTTGGAAAGTTACCTGATTTACTGCTGATTGAAACCGGTCGTAGCCGGCAACTGGTCCCCGTGGGGACCGTCTACAGTTTTGCATAAAGAACTCTTTATGAACATGCCTGAGAACTTGCAAGGCAACCACAAACTTGTGGCCTGTAAATAATTATGTTGTTACAGCTCCCATCGTTGCCGCCTCCGGAGAGGCAGATTGGAGGGAGGGCCCGCAGTGGAGCAAGCTGGGGCCCAGCCACCACCGGAACCAGTGGCAATCCTCTGGGGGTTTCAGGGGTTCCCCATGGACGTAGGTCCCCTGGAAAGGACAGAACCCGCTCGGGCAGTTTGTGCAGGACTGGGGTCAAGGGGTGCTGCCTGTTGCTTAGGGGCAGCATCAAGGCCAGGTTGCTTGGGTGGGAGAGAGCGGAAGCCGTAACCGTTACCGTTGCAACGTTTAAGTAAGGGTACCTCCCGATGTGGGAAGATGTTATTATACTTGTATGTCTGTTACCATTTTCTATATTTTTATATTTTCCAGTTGGTGAAAATAAAACCGGTGATGGACGGGCAGCCCGAGGACGGTCTGCATTTTGCTAAGGGGGAATGTGTCGCCCTGGACAAGCCAGGGGCCACAGAGCACAACACCTACACACCCCACACTCCCTGCAGGCACATCAAGGTCAGACACAAAACCCTTGTTGCCTTCCTCCAGGGGCTGATGTCCACACCAGGGGGTGGAGCCAGGCGGTTGGTCTCCACCCACCAAGGAGTTCACAGTCCTGGAGGAGGGAAAAGGAGCAGTTTAGCTTGGACAGTGAAAGTGGAAGGAGGAAAAGTGAGGAGTAGTGAAGTGGCAAGAGAGCAGACTGAAGTGAGTCCGGGTGTGTGGCCCGGACGGAGCAGCAAGGTTGCCAGACGGTGGTGACCGTCTGCAGGAGTGGCCTATCGGAGTTTGCTGTAAGGACCGTGGACGGTCGGTGGCCCGGACCGGTACACAAGGAGAAGCCAGCACCATTGGCAGGGGCTTTTCGGACCCCGGCAAGGCTAGGAGTCGCCGTGAAGTTGCCGAATCCGTTAGTGAAGGGGACCTCCGGGTTTCCAAACAGTCAAGTCCCGACAGAAGGCAACCGTCCAACCGTGAAGAGGAGACACCGCCACCGCCAAGGGCCACCGTTTCCCAGGGCCAGCGCCTGTGGGCAAAAGGGGCTCCTCCGGCCCATATACAGGTCGGGGAGCGGGTTACCGGTGGGAACCCATCGGAATCAACATAGAACATAGGTGCAGGGAGAGACAGTCATCACTAACCTGCAGGGAACAACAACACTGCAGCCGTCCGAGGGACCCGTCCATCCAGCCGCTTGTTTTACCGTGAACTGTGTCATCATCATTGGGCTGAGTGAGTACCTCCGTGCCGTGCGGCACAGCGCTGTCCCTGCGACCCTGCACCTCATCAGGCCCCGGAACCCGCCTGCCATCCACTCCTACCCCATCACCGGGCCCCGGGACAACCAACCCCCTACCCACGGAGGGGAGAACTAACATCAAAGCTGCTCCCTGTCACCGCTCCCGGGATCCCCGTCCAAAGCAGCGGTGGTGTCACCAAAATCACCACAACCGTGGGTGGCGTCACGGACAATAATCAAAACCCCTACAATCAAATCCCAAAGCTTTTCACTCACGGGCGAGGAGCGCCGCTCGAGTCCCCGGGATCCGGCCCACCGCTCGAGCCACCACCGAGCAGCAGCAGCCGCAGTAGCGGCAGCCGGACCCGAGCAGTGGGAGAGCGCAGCGTCCCCTCCTCCGCCCGCGACACGAACACCGCATGACAAAAAGGTGGGGTCTTATACATAATCAATGCCTACTTTGACCTCTCCAAAAACCCCTGGAAAACTAGCTTTTCAGTGCAGAGTTGTTCCACTGTGTGTCCATGAACCAGCACCGGAATTCAGCGGAATAATCCTTGGCAGGCTGATTCCCCTGTTGTAGTGAATGGATCTTAAACTCAGCTAAAGATGTTCTATTTGGATCATCATACATGAGCCCGAGTGCTGATAAAAACCCGTCCACAGTTAAAAATACAGGAGAATCATAGGGCAGGGAAAAGACTTGTGGGGCCTCACTTAAAAAAGAGACAATAATTCAACTTGTTCCTCACCACCTTGGGAGTGTAGATGTAAACAGAAATATAATTTACATGCCTCTTGGAAAGTAGTAAACTAGCTGGTCTCCCCCTAAATCTCTCTGGGAGAGGCAGTTTGGTCTCTGATGATCCAGACACCAAGACAGATTGCATCAGTGTGACGAACTGAGTTTGCTGCTGTACCGCCCTCTTTAATTCAGCCACCTGAAGAGACAACGTCTGCAATTGTAGTGAAAGTGAGGCCATGTATAATGTCACGATGTGACTGCAGGGGCTCCTATGCTGTCCCTCATGCTAGGGGAACTTAGGCTATACCTAACCTCATGGTTACCATTAATGGTGGAGATGCCCGAGTCCCTTGTCTGGCTATGCTCCTGACCAGATTTAATCTGTTACCTCCCCCCTCGGGAAGGGATTAGCAGGAGTATGATGGTAACATGGATTAAGACAGACACGAGAAAATAAAAACCCAGACACACTGCAAACTCACAGGAACAAACAGTAAGAGACTAAGAAAAAAGCAAGAGAAGGAAGGTAGCAACAAAAAGACAACACGTGTGAACACCACAACTACTCACAGCCATAATGCACAGCAACCACTAGTAAGTCTGAATCACCACACCTCACCAGACCAGTATAGGTAAACTATAGTTGCATTAATGAAATAGTCCAGCAAGCATATATAGGAAGGAAGCAAATATTGGGGGGGGTGCTACTGCTATGGACAATAAGAAACACGCTGCCACTTTAAGAGACAGAAACCTCCCCGTGTTGAGGGGTAATGGAATGTTCTGCTCCCCCTGCAGAAAGTGTGCTAATGGACAGCCCGAGTGTAAGAAGAGAAGTGTGAGTTTCTGTTTTGCTTTTAGAAGCTTGTGAAGGAACACACAGCTGTGTGTCTCGGAGGATTGGAGTTTTTCTTCTGAAGCGAGAGAGAGACTTGCAGATAACAGGGAACAAGCGAGGAATCTGAAGCAAGAAGAAGATTTTGATCTCCTTAACCCGGCCCAGGAGAAATGCGCACATCCGGATGAGACTGCTGTTGGGGGGCCCCTGGGACTGGATCCACGTCCCCAGCATCACTGTGAGTTGAATATTGTGCACATACTAGGGGCTAAAGTAGGCTTCAGTAGGTAGAGCACGGCATCCGTGTGGCCCGTTTAGCAGAGGCCAGAGAGGTTACGTGTAGAGTAGCATTGTACCTGACTGTTTTAGTGTTTCTTGAACCTGTAATAGTTGGAGCACCGTGCTATTGAGCGGACCAGCTACAGAATACAAAAGTGTTGTTAAATCCCGTTTTGCCACTGTTTACCCCGTGCCTGAACCTGCCTTCTCCACATCTTTCCCCGCCTGTTAATAAATACACCCTTGTTGTTCGCACCTCGTCTTGTGTACTGTAACCTACTCTGCACTGCGGTGGTCCTCTCGGCCATCGCTTCAAGTGGCGCTGCGAGCAGGGTACGGTCACCAAGATGGAGGCAGCAGACAGCAACGGCGGGGATGCTAATGTTAATGGGGGTGCTGTGGTCACTGGTGGAACCCTTGCAAGGACACTTCCAATGGGCACCATATTTAGTGTGCTACCAAAATTCGATGGCAATAACATGGCACTGTGCGACTGGGTGTCCCGGCTGCAGAGCACCCTGAAAGTGTATAACATCGGCCCAGAGCTTGAGGTGGACATCGCTTTGACTGCCCTAGAGGGAGAAGCACGTAGAAACGTCTGTCTACAACCAGAACCCACCCGTAGTACCCTGAAAGAGTTAGTTGGATTCTTGGAAGAGATCTATGGCGAGACTGCTAGCGCGGGACATGTTCGCGCCAAATTTTTTTCGAGGCTGCAGCGGGAAGAAGAAGGGATCTCTCAGTATGCAACAGCACTACAAGAAGTGTTAGCGGAGGTCCAGAGAAAGGAGTCAGATGGACTCGGCGGCATAGGCTCTACCGACCGGATACTCCGGGAACAGTTTATTCTGGGATTGCATAGCGTATCCTTGCAGCAAGCCCTGGCAGAACGGGTCCGAGCGAATCCGGCTCTTACTTTTCGTCAAATCCTAGCAGAAGCAGTAGCCCGAAGTAAATAAGAAAGTTACGCATCTGGAGTGGTGCGCGTCCAAACCGCCACCTCCAGAGTGGACCCAAACTGCCAGGTGGGACTGGTCCAGGTGGTGCAAGATTTACAAAAATCCATTCTCAACGTACAGGAGAAGCTGACCCAGATGGAGCAAAGAATGAGGGACTTGTCTGGTGAACATCCCTACCCAGCTGCATCCTCCTCCTTCCAACCTGGCCCATCATACTCACGCAATAATTCCTCGGCTCTACCAATGGGGGACTGGAGGCTGCAGGCTTCCTCTCGTCAGCCACCAGAGGCACGAGGTATTCCCCAGCGAGGAGAAGACATCTACTGCTGGGGATGTGGAGGTCGGGGGCATATTGCCAGGGGGTGCCGGAATAACACTCAAAGCCAACGGAAGCCATCGTTAAACTACCAACCCCCGCAGTAGTGCGGCACTCTGCGGGGGAGGCGAGAAGGGAGGCCGCTCCATATCATAACGAACATTTGATCGCTGGTTGTCCCATCCTACGTGCTGAATTCGAGAGTGTCCCAGTGAATTGCTTGATAGATACTGGGTCACAAGTGACGACGATGCCAGAAGCATATTTCAATCAACATTTCCAGACACTGGCCAGGCCAGAGAAAGAGTCCCTGATCCAGGTGATTGCTGCTAATCAACAACCGATCCCGGTCACAGGAGTTGTGTGGATGAATGTTCGAATCTGTGGGCAAGAAGTGGGGAAAAAAGGGATCCTACTAGTCCCCGAGCCCATCAACGAAGATGTACCTGTAATATTGGGGATGAATGTCCTACGTGAATTAGATCAGATTATGTTCACCAAACGGGGACCCGGATACTGGAAGCAAGCTACTACACATAAGCCTACACAGGAAGCACTTCAACGGCTGATCCGCGTCTGTGGGACGCAGAAGAGTGTGCCATCTCATCAGACGGTAGGGGTCATCAGGGCTCCTGGGAAGGAATCTATAATCTTCCCTCCCGGCCGAGAAAGTATATTACACCTCCCAGTGGGAACTTATCGCAATCTCGATGGGATAGAAGTGATTGTTCAGCCTGTAGCAACCGGAAGAGTGGACCAAGAAGTTATGATAGCTCATACGGTAGCTGTGGTCCAACAAGGACGCGTCCCTATCAGAGCCTTGAATGTGGGCCCCGGTGAGGCCACCTTGCCTCGAGGGACGGATCTGGCCCTGGTGTACGTACATAAAGGCGAGGTAATGAGTCATAAAGAGATATCCTTATCGCCGATAGAAGGTGTGGGGTGGACCCTAGCAGTCTCTGCGAGGGCCAAAGAGATGCCATCCCCAGAGTGGAGTGGAAAGGCCATCCTCGATCAGATGGAAGTGGATGTGAATTCGCTGGGCCCTGAGCGTGTGCAAGCAGTAGAAGCTATGCTGTGGGAGAACCAGGCCGCATTCGCTCGCCACGTTGAAGATTTCGGCTGCACTGAAGCCATCATGCATGAGATACCGACCGGGGAAGCTCGCCCGATTCGAGAACGGTACCGACAGATCCCTCCCAAGATGTACCAAGAGGTAAAGACGTTACTGAAGCAGATGCTGGATTCAGGAATAGTGCAGGGCAGCCAGAGCCCTTGGGCGGCCCCGGTGGTACTCGTCAAGAAAAAGGATGGAACCATCCGGTTCTGTGTAGACTACAGAAAACTCAACGCTTGTACCGTTCGCGACTCGTACCCATTACCACGAATCGAAGAATCCTTGACGGCCTTGGGGAAGGCCAAGTACTTCTCCACCTTGGATTTAGCAAGCGGGTACTGGCAAGTACCTGTGGCGGAAAAAGACAAAGCCAAGACCGCGTTCATCTCCCCGATGGGATTGTTTGAGTTTAACCGGATGCCCTTCGGACTCTCCAATGCTCCGGGCACGTTTCAACGGCTGATGGAAAAGTGCTTGGGAGACCTAAATTTTGAAGCGACCCTGATCTATCTGGATGACATCATCGTGTTCTCGGCCACGTTCAAAGAACACCTTGACCGGCTTGGACATGTACTCGGGAGACTGCAGGCTCATAACCTGAAGGTGAAGCCCAAAAAATTCCACCTCTTC
This sequence comes from Anomaloglossus baeobatrachus, assembly GCF_048569485.1. NCBI lineage: Eukaryota > Metazoa > Chordata > Amphibia > Anura > Aromobatidae > Anomaloglossus > Anomaloglossus baeobatrachus. The sequence continues at coordinate 441,284,844 of NC_134355.1, forward strand.
AAGTGAGAGATCGAGTACCTTGGCCACACAGTGTCACAAGATGGAGTCCTACCCTCCGCAGAAAAGGTGGCGGCCATTCAGAAGTGGCCAGTCCCTCGAACGGTGAGGGAACTCAAGGCATTTCTTGGACTCGCCGGGTATTACCGCCGGTTCGTCAAAGACTTCGCAAAGGTGGCGGGTCCTTTGAACGAGCTGCTGAGGGGGACCGCTGGAGTGTTGAAGAACCAGGGCATCTCTTGGGCTCAAAGACAAGATGAGGCTTTTCAGGCTTTGAAGAATGCCCTTACTTCAGCCCCGATCCTGGCCTATGCGGACTTCGACCGACCATTCCTGCTGTACACAGATGGTAGCCTTCATGGACTCGGTGCCGTATTGTCTCAGATGCAAAATGGACATGAGAGAGTCATTGGCTATGCCAGTAGGTCCCTGCGGGACAGCGAAAGAAACCCCCACAATTACAGCTCCTTTCGACTAGAGCTCCTGGCCCTAGTGTGGGCCATGACAGAGAAATTTGCTGGCTTCCTGACAGGAACCAAGATCCAGGTCCGGACAGACAATAATCCTCTGGCCCACCTTGAGAATACCAAATTGGGAGCCTTGGAACAACGGTGGGTGGCTCGCCTTGCAAAGTTTGACTTTACCATCTGTTATCGCCCTGCTACCGAAAACGCAAATGCGGATGGGCTGTCAAGAGTGATGGTGGAGACCCCAGTGGGGGATCTCGATGAACGATTAGAGGAGGAAGAAACGCCAGACTTTAGCAAGTTTGGGCCCTCGGTGGTTGCGTCCCAGTTGAGTAGGCAGGCTTGCACACTGCCCCGGTCCCTGGGGAGAACCAATGAAGAATGGGGACGTGCTCAAGATGCAGACGAAGGGCTGCAACAGATGAAACACTGGGTAACTGAGAAGCAGAAGCCAGACAAACAAGAAAGGGCTAACCTGGACGCCGAGATGAAGAGTGTCTTACACCAGTGGGCTAGACTGGAAGTTCGAGGATCAGTGTTATATCGTAAGAGACAACAGCCAAAAGATATAGAAGCAAGATGGCAGGTGGTCATCCCTGGAAAAATGGCTCAAGAGGTAGCTAAGGAAGCTCACGAGTTTGGCGCTCCCTTTGGACCTGCAAAGACCTGCCAATGGTTACAGCAGTACGTGTACTGCCCCAGGTTGGAGTCTGTGGTGGAAGAGGTTTGCCGGCAATGTCGAGTATGCGACCTCGTTAAAAGCACCGAACAAAGGGCACCCGTTTAGACCATACAGACCAAAGAACCGCTAGAACTGTTGATGATTGATTATCTCCTCGTGGGACACTCCACTCGGGGACTACAATACTGTTTGGTTATGACCGACCATTTCTCCAAGTTCACTGTAGTCACCCCGACTAGAGATCAGACTGCTGAGTCGGTGGCACGGGCCATCTGCCAAGACTTCATCCGGGTGTATGGATGCCCGAAGCGGATCCACTCCGATCAAGGTGCATGTTTTCAAGGCAAGGTGATGGAGGAATTATGTCGTATGTATGACATCGAGCGATCTCGGACTACACCTTACCATCCCCAAGGCAATGGAGCATGTGACCGCTTCAACCGAACTCTACTTCAAATGCTGAGAACATTAGAGGAAGATAAGAAGGCATGTTGGCCCGATTACCTGGCAGAACTGGTCTTGGCCTACAATATCCGAGTTCACTCCACTACAGGTTACACCCCATATCTACTGCTGTTTGGAAGAGTTGGGTGAGAAATCATCGAGCTGAATTTGGAGCAGCCAGAGGATTTCATGGAACGAACTGTCACTTCGTGGGTGAAAGAACATCGACAACGATTACAGACGATACGTCGGTTGGCTTGTCAACAGCTACAGAAGAAAGAACATATGAGCCCTAAACCGATTCAAGAGATACTGCTTCAACCTGGGGATCGAGTGTTAGTCAGAGAGAAACGCCCCAAGGGTGAACTGAGTGAAAGATAGGAAGTTCAACCCTACAGAGTAATCGAACGGGTGTATGCTGACGGCCCGGTCTACAAGGTGCAAATTGAGAATGGAGCGTCCGGCCCTAGAGTACTACACAGAAATATGTTGCGACCATGCCGGTCTGAAGCTCTTTCTACGCTAAGATCTCCTGCAGTCTCTGCCCCACTCCCTGAACATACGTCATCTGTGTGTGAAGTCGATGATGACTGGTGGACAGCCCCCGATGCAGGGGGGGATCCTCAGCCTTCTGGAAATGGAGATCCCATGGATGAGCCACTACTGCCACGGGAAGAAGAGACCAGCCAAGATTCCACTGCAGCTCCCACAGCAAGTGGTCCGCCGGAAGCTAGTCAAGCCGGGCCTGATAGTCAAGATCTTAGAAGATCTCAGAGGTCTACTGCAGGGGTTCCACCAATCCGATATGTTGAACAATGTACTAGGTCTGCTGTACTGCCATTGTTGTCTCCTCTACAGGTTTGAACCTTTCTTCAAAACACAGTGGGCTCGAAGCTGTGATGGCCGAGGACGACCATCATTAAGTGGGGAGGCATATTGGGGGGTGCTACTGCTATGGACAATAAGAAACACGCTGCCACTTTAAGAGACAGAAACCTCCCAGTGTTGAGGGGTAATGGAATGTTCTGCTCCCCCTGCAGAAAGTGTGCTAATGGACAGCTCGAGTGTAAGAAGAGAAGTGTGAGTTTCTGTTTTGCTTTTAGAAGCGTGTGAAGGAACACACAGCCGGTGTGTCTCGGAGGATTGGAGTTTTTCTTCTGAATCGAGAGAGAGACTTGCAGATAACAGGGAACAAGCGAGGAATCTGAAGCAAGAAGAAGATTTTGATCTCCTTAACCCGGCCCAGGAGAAATGCGCACCTCCGGATGAGACTGCTGTTGGGGGGCCCCTGGGACTGGATCCATGTCCCCAGCATCACTGTGAGTTTAATATTGTGCACATACTAGGGGCTAAAGTAGGCTTCAGTAGGTAGAGCACGGCATCCGTGTGGCCCGTTTAGCAGAGGCCAGAGAGGTTACGTGTAGAGTAGCATTGTACCTGACTGTTTTTGTGTTTCTTGAACCTGTAATAGCTGGAGCACCGCGCTATTGAGCGGACCAGCTAGAGAATACAAAAGTGTTGTTAAATCACGTTTTGCCACTGTATACCCCGTGCCTGAACCTGCCTTCTCCACATCTTTCCCCGCCTGTTAATAAATACACCCTTGTTGTTCGCACCTCGTCTTGTGTACTGTAACCTACTCTCCACTGCGGTGGTCCTCTCGGCCATCGCTTCACAAACACAGCATGTAATCAAAGAGATTAATAAGCAATCCAGCTAAATTAAAACTTGCTAGCCTGCCTAAGCCTGTGGGTCAATGCCAGTGTCTCCCTATGCTGATCACAGACCTCAGAGAAGTTAGCAGGTATAGTGCCAGAATCCATAGTTTCCACAGATGCTGATACCACCATGACAGTTGGCGAATACTGCAAAAATCTCCTTATGACACTGACTTTTGGTTTCAGAGTGATAAGCAGAGGAAAAGGACAAATCGATCCCCAATTTCTTTTAAATACGTTATTCAAAATTTGGGGAAAAATTGAAGCCCCCTGTCAGATACAATGTTCAGAGTGATTCTCTTACCACAATCTTACCACGTTAAACAATTTGGAAAGCATTAACTAACCCTGATAAAGTAACAAAGTGGGTTTGTTTACTGAATCTATTGACTACCATCCAAATCAGTTTTCACACCAGACAAAGGCAGTAATGAATCCATTGACAAATAAGTCCATGGTGTTTCGGGATTTGGCAATGGAGCCAATTCCCCGGCTGGCTGACTATGACAGACTTTAGTGTGTGTGCAAGTTTCACAAGTGGATACAAAATCTTTATTATAATTATGCATGGGACCCCTGGGTGATCACTTAAAATGGAATCATGAAGTTCCTGCAGCAACGTAATCTCAGGTTCACAGGAACAATCAATTTGGACCCTGAAGTAAAGGAGCCAACGACTGTGTTTCATGAAATTCTGCTTCCAACTACTAAGATTCCATAGAAACCACAAAACCCCGAGGAAGAATGGAGGTTGAAGATTCTGGAGGAGAAACAGAATCAAGGCTACATGACAAAGCGTCAGCCCTCACATTTTTAGACCCCGGCCTGAACGTGATTAAAACATTTCTTATGACAGTAGGGAATCCACTTAACAATATCCTTCTGACACCAAACAATGATAGGATTATCAATATGCAGCCATAGCTATAGTAGGAGAGAAAAGGCGCAATCGGGTCTTACCCGATTTACAGGGCAGAGGGAAAGGGTTAAAACACACTCACCTGGCTGGGTTGTGCCAGTCACAACCCCTTAGAGAACGTGGATGAGTGCTTTAGTGGTTCAGCAGCGGCCCCGTGTCTGAGCAAAGGATATCAAAGTGTAGACTGGAGGAAAAACGGGTTTAAAAAAAGAATCTCCTTTTTCCCTGAGGAAGGAGACAGATGGGTCTCCGAAACGTGTTGGAATTATCTAAATAAAAGAAAAATATTCATTTACATCCTTGCTCGTGGTTTCCTAGCGCGGTTTTTAAACCCGTTTTTCCTCCAGTCTACACTTTGATATCAATATGCAGCCATGGAATTCCTAACACCAAATCTGCAGGTAATTTATCCAATACACAACGGGAGATGAACTCAGAGTGAAAAGTTCCCCCTCTGAGCGTGAATTTCACCGCTACCAACTGGACAAGGTTCTGTAATAACAGTGTTGCAATGCTGCGTCCCTGCTCTCCTTCTGCTGCAGGGACACTCTCTGACTCCCCACCGTGGACGGGTCCTTCCACACTGCCCAGCGTCTCTGCCTCTCCTGCACGTAGGTTCTCCTCTCCCACCCCCTGAGTCTGTGCATGCATCACAGCATCTCCGGTAGTGCTCCTCAGCAATGCGTGACTTCTCTTAAAGGGCCAGCGTGCCAATCCCAGGAAGTGCCTCAAAGCCTATTGCTGAGTGGCAGTGGGTATTTAGAGCAAATTCCTACTAGGTGAGTTGCCTGATCAATGCCTTAGCTTAGCTAGTTACGGTCCAGTGCTCCAGTTAGCTAGTTGTTAGGTCTCTTTGCTTCTCCCGTCCATTCAGTCCTGTTAGTTTCCCTGCCTGTTGGTCCTGTCCTGTTGGTGTCTGTGTCCCTGCCCGTCCTAGCTGGCCGTGCCTTCAGCCTCAGCTATCCTTTTGGCTCTCGCCACACCAGAGACTGCACCTGTCTGTCCTGGCTATGCCTCCAGTCTCAGCTATTCCGGTGGCCATCACCACACGAAAGACTGTGCCTGTCTAGCACAGCTGTGCCCCCAACCTCAGCTGCCCTTGTGGTCCCTGTTTACACTTGAGACCTGTCCCTGTCTGCTCCTGTGTTTGCCTCTGCCCTGGGGGTCAGTTGCAATAGTCCTGGCCTTTACTCTACAAGAGGGTAGGTCCGGGATCTCCATGTGGCCTAGTGGGTCCACTTTTTCTCACCGCAGTACTATTCCAGGTGGTGAGCATGACAGGCATCCTGTCAATAGCAACAATTTCAATGGGTACTTCCAACCTAACTGTACCCAATACTAGTCTCAAAACCAATGGTGAATAAATGAAGTCAGCTGCAGACCTACAATCAATGAAAGTGAATGCTGATAAGGAGAGATTTTGAAAAAGTAGTTCCACAATCAGCAGTACTTTATCTGAGGAGTGAAATCGTACCTAGACGTTTGGGTGACCTGCTTGACAATCACCGAGACTTGGCGTTTCCTGATGGCTTGCTTGAGGGTGTGTCAAACAGTCCTTAAAGAAATGTCCAATGCTACCACAATACAGGCAAACTCAGCGTCTCTTCTCAATGGCCCTTGAGCTGGCTACTCCTAGCTCCATAGGTTCCGCCTCAGGCACATGGACCGACCCAGGAAGAATGACCGAATCTTCCTGTTGTTCATCATGTCTCTTCCTAATTCTTCTATCCAAATGAATCATGGCCTCCCCCAAGGAAGAAGCGTCTTTAACAGTATCCAAAAGGCATCTGTGGAAGTGGCATTTGAGAGCTGCATCATTCCACAGGACTTCAAAGGATCATTGCTGCAACTCGGAACAGTAGTTCTAGTGCTGTGGCCCCCCAGCGTAAGGTTCACGATTTTTGCCCCTGCCACCTGGACCCTGTCAGGTATATCATAGATCATCCCTAATGCATCAAAAAAGGCATCAACATAAGAATGTTCTGGTGCTAATGGAGACAAAGAAAATGCTCTGAGTGCCCCCTCGCAACAGGGACATGATTATTCCCACCTGCTGGAACTCATTCTTTGAAAACCGGGTTTGCAACGGAAAATTTGTTTTACAGCGCTCCTTGAAAACTCTAAACTAAACTAATGTTTCTCCTCTGAAAATGTATCAGGAATTGCCACTACAGGTTCGAGAGAGACCAATTGTACACCAGCAGGTTCAGAAGTCATAACTAGAGTTGAGCGCGGTTCGTGGTTCGTGGTTCTCCAGTTCTAGGCTCGAGTGATTTTGGGGCATGTTCTAGATCGAACTAGAACTCGAGCTTTTTTTGCAAAAGCTCGATAGTTCTAGAAACGTTCGAGAACGGTTCTAGCAGCAAAAAACCAGCTAAATCCTAGCTTGGTTTCTGCTGTAATAGTGTAAGTCACTCTGTGAATCACACTATTATGACATTTCAGTGTATAGTGTGCGTGAACAGCGCCTTCAGATCACTGCTGTTTCTATAATGGCGATCGCCATTTTTTTTTTTTTTTCTTGTCTTCCTTCCCTAAGCGTACGCGTCTTGTGGGGCGGGCCAGCATGTCAGCCAATCCCAGACACACACACAGCTAAGTGGACTTTTAGCCAGAGAAGCAACGGCATGTGTGATAGGATGTCCATGTTACATGTCCCTGCATTATAAAAACGGACATTTTCCTCCAGGACGCCATTATCTCTTCTGCGTCTTTGGTGTCAGACATCACTGTCGCAGCTCCGTCCTCCTGAGTCCTATCGCTGATACAGCTGTATGCGCTCCATACACAGCGCTGGACAGCATAGGGATAGCACTTTCTAGCAGTCCTTTTAAGGGCTCAAACCGGCAGGGTCAGAGTTAGGCTATGTGCGCACGTTGCGTACAAGCCCTGCAGAAATTTCTGCAGCGATCTGAAGAGCACATGTGCGCTTTAGATCGCTGCAGAAATGTCCGTAGTGAGCGCCGATTCCATGCGCTCTGCCTGCAGCTCCTGCCATAGACAGAGCAGGAGCTGCCGGCAAAGCGCAGGAAAGAAGTGACATGTCACTTCTTTTTGCGCAGCGCTTCGGCAGTAGCCGAAGCGCTGCGCTCTTAGACGCCACGTGCGCACGGCCCCTGCACAATCTCCATAGACTGTGCAGGGGCCGCAGGACGCATGCAGTTACGCTGCGCTACAAAGCGCAGCGTAACTGCATGTTTTTACGCAACGTGCGCACATAGCCTTAAGGTGACAGGTCCTGAAAACAGCGCCAGCGTCTGTGTAGCCAAGGTCAGGGATTTCCTCCCTGCATTTCCCTATTAGGAGGGAATAGAAAGGCAGGCTTCCATTCCTCTACCCAGAGCCCCAAAATCCTGGCACTGTACCCTCGTGTCCTCTGCATACTCCAACTCATTATAACTAAGCCATTATACTAGCAAACACTCAGTGTACCTAGTGGCATCCTATCTGTGGCTATTGGACTTTGCTATAGTCCCACTAGTGCAAAGACATTTGCAGAGCGCGTCTGCCTGCATTGCACACTCCAACTCATTATAACTAAGCCATTATACTAGGAAACACTCAGTGTACCTAGTGGCATCCTATCTGTGGCTATTGGACTTTGCTATAGTCCCACTAGTGCAAAGACATTTGCAGAGCGCATCTGCCTGCATTGCACACTCCAACTCATTATAACTAAGCCATTATACTAGCAAACACTCAGTGTACCTAGTGGCATCCTATACGTGGCTATTGGACTTTGCTATAGTCCCACTAGTGCAAAGACATTTGCAGAGCGCATCTGCCTGCATTGCACACTCCAACTCATAACTAAGCCATTATACTAGCAAACACTCAGTGTACCTAGTGGCATCCTATACGTGGCTATTGGACTTTGCTATAGTCACACTAGTGCAAAGACATTTGCAGAGCGCGTCTGCCTGCATTGCACACTCCAACTCATGATAACTAAGCCATTATACTAGCAAACACTCAGTGTACCTAGTGGCATCCTATACGTGGCTATTGGACTTTGCTATAGTCCCACTAGTGCAAAGACATTTGCAGAGCGCGTCTGCCTGCATTGCACACTCCAACTCATTATAACTAAGCCATTATACTAGCAAACACTCAGTGTACCTAGTGGCATTCTATCTGTGGCTATTGGACTTTGCTATAGTCCCACTAGTGCAAAGACATTTGCAGAGCGCGTCTGCCTGCATTGCACACTCCAACTCATTATAACTAAGCCATTATACTAGCAAACACTCAGTGTACCTAGTGGCATCCTATACGTGGCTATTGGACTTTGCTATAGTCCCACTAGTGCAAAGACATTTGCAGAGCGCATCTGCCTGCATTGCACACTCCAACTCATAACTAAGCCATTATACTAGCAAACACTCAGTGTACCTAGTGGCATCCTATACGTGGCTATTGGACTTTGCTATAGTCACACTAGTGCAAAGACATTTGCAGAGCGCGTCTGCCTGCATTGCACACTCCAACTCATGATAACTAAGCCATTATACTAGCAAACACTCAGTGTACCTAGTGGCATCCTATACGTGGCTATTGGACTTTGCTATAGTCCCACTAGTGCAAAGACATTTGCAGAGCGCGTCTGCCTGCATTGCACACTCCAACTCATTATAACTAAGCCATTATACTAGCAAACACTCAGTGTACCTAGTGGCATCCTATACGTGGCTATTGGACTTTGCTATAGTCCCACTAGTGCAAAGACATTTGCAGAGCGCGTCTGCCTGCATTGCACACTCCAACTCATTATAACTAAGCCATTATACTAGCAAACACTCAGTGTACCTAGTGGCATCCTATCTGTGGCTATTGGACTTTGCTATAGTCCCACTAGTGCAAAGACATTTGCAGAGCGCGTCTGCCTGCATTGCACACTCCAACTCATTATAACTAAGCCATTATACTAGCAAACACTCAGTGTACCTAGTGGCATCCTATACGTGGCTATTGGACTTTGCTATAGTCCCACTAGTGCAAAGACATTTGCAGAGCGCGTCTGCCTGCATTGCACACTCCAACTCATTATAACTAAGCCATTATACTAGCAAACACTCAGTGTACCTAGTGGCATCCTATACGTGGCTATTGGACTTTGCTATAGTCCCACTAGTGCAAAGACATTTGCAGAGCGCGTCTGCCTGCATTGCACACTCCAACTCATAACTAAGCCATTATACTAGCAAACACTCAGTGTACCTAGTGGCATCCTATACGTGGCTATTGGACTTTGCTATAGTCACACTAGTGCAAAGACATTTGCAGAGCACGTCTGCCTGCATTGCACACTCCAACTCATGATAACTAAGCCATTATACTAGCAAACACTCAGTGTACCTAGTGGCATCCTATCTGTGGCTATTGGACTTTGCTATAGTCCCACTAGTGCAAAGACATTTGCAGAGCGCGTCTGCCTGCATTGCACACTCCAACTCATTATAACTAAGCCATTATACTAGCAAACACTCAGTGTACCTAGTGGCATCCTATCTGTGGCTATTGGACTTTGCTATAGTCCCACTAGTGCAAAGACATTTGCAGAGCGCGTCTGCCTGCATTGCACACTCCAACTCATTATAACTAAGCCATTATACTAGCAATTTTTGCTGCCAGTTTAAGGGCCGTAGTTGCATTGTCAGGGATATTTATTCTTTATTATTCTGCTGTTAATAAAGCTAGACCACCACTGCAATCTACACCACCTCTCAATTTTTACTACCACATTTTCAGTCCACAATCTTGTCGCAATCAACATGAGTGGCAAAATGACAGATGCTGGTGGAAAGGGGAAGAGGCGTGGTGGAAAAGGCAAAAAAGGTTTTGTCCGTGGGGAAGGTGGCAAAGCTCCATTATCATCTGCTGAAGATAGACCCTCTACCAGCAAAAGTAAGATGTCTACTACTTACCATGGACAATCCGATGTGCTCCCTTTTTACGGACACGAACAACAGGAAGAAAGGTAGATGATGGGCAAAAAAGGAAAATGCTTGAATGGATCTCAAGTGGTCCAACAAGTGCCCTCTCAGCCACTTCAAGTACTGCATCCAAAAAACACCAGTCCTCTGAGTTGTCATCCCAATCACACTTGATTTCTCCCAGCTCTGAAGTCTCCATCAGCCCTGCACAGTATGGTGGAACTGAGATGGCTGAGTCTGCAGAGCTGTTCAGTCACACTATAGCCTGGGAATCAGAGGTCTGCTCCCAAGCTACAGTGAGTACAGAACAGGAAATGGTCTGCAGTGATGCCCAGAACCTTTGTGACTCGGATTCAGGCCGTGAGGAACAAGTTTCTGAGCATAATGTTGACCCTTTGTCACAAACTGTAACACCTGTGGTTATAGACAATGAGGAACATTCTGATGAAGATGAGACGCAGATACCCGATTGGGATGACAACTTAAATATTCGGTCAGGGCAAGAAGAGGCTCGGTCTGAGGGGGAGGGGAGTGCAAACACAACAATTGATGATGAAGTTCTAGATCCCACCTACTGTCAACCCCCAGTCAAGCACTCGAGGAGGCGGTGGAGGAGGATGCAACCGACGACGAAGTTACCTTGCGCCTTCCTGGACAGAGTCGGAGCACTGGTAGCACGTCTACAACTGGATCCTCAGCCACCACTCTGCCTCTGAGCATTATTCGTGGTGGATCAACAGGTCGCATGGCCTCTAAGCCTTGCCTAGCCTGGTCCTTTTTTGACATAGAAAAAGATCGCCCAAATTATGTGATATGTAAACTTTGTCATGATTCTCTTAGTAGAGGTCAAAACCTCAGCAGTTTGACAACTTCTTCCATGAATCGTCACATGAATAAATATCATAGGTCCCGGTGGGAAGCTCACCGTGCTGCAATGCGGCCTAGCGGAGCGAACCATCCACCGCCTGCCCCTTCCAGTGCATCCGCGCGCTCTTCATCTTCTAGGACTGTGGGGACAGCTGTCACACCTGTTTTTCCACACACAACTTCCACCACTGTAACCGCAACAGGCAGTTTGCTTGGTAGGTCGTCAGTTGGTTTGGAAGGGGAAACAAGTGAGTGTGTACAGCTCTCTCAGACATCGATAGCACCAACGTTGGATGAAGGCAACATCATGTCTCCGCCTGCACTTTCCTCACAAACCTGCATTTTTCCAGGGACACCCTACTCAACACCGTCTACACACAGCAGCCAGATCTCTGTCCCTCAGATGTGGTCAAATAAAAGGCCACTTCCTGCGACCCATGACAAAGCTAAGAGGTTGACTCTATCCCTCTGTAAGCTGTTGGCTACCGAAATGCTGCCTTTCCGCCTAGTGGACACACAGGATTTTAGAGACCTTATGTCTGTCGCTGTGCCCCAGTACCAGATGCCTAGTCGCCACTACTTCTCTAAGAAAGGTGTGCCCGCGCTACACCAGCATGTCGCACACAACATCACCGCTTCCTTGAGAAACTCTGTGTGTGAACGGGTGCATTTCACCACCGATACTTGGACCAGTAAGCATGGACAGGGACGTTATATGTCGCTGACTGGGCACTGGGTAACTATGGTGATAGATGGTGAAGGGTCTGCTGCACAAGTCTTGCCGTCCCCACGACTTGTGTGTCAATCCTCTGTCTGTCCAAGTTCCGCCACTGCTTCTGCATCCTCCACCTCATCTGGGTCCTCCACCTCCGCCCCAAGCCTGCCTGGTCAGGCCACCAGCGTTCTCACTGCGCAGAAGGAATCACGCACCCCTCATTACTATGCTGGCAGCAGAGCGCAACGGCATCAGGCGGTCTTTAGCTTGACATGTCTTGGGAATAAGAGTCACACAGCTGAGGAGTTGTGGTCAGCTCTGCGGTCCGAGTTTAATAAATGGTTGTCTCCACTCAACCTGCAGCCTGGTAAGGCCGTGTGCGACAATGCTGCAAACCTGGGTGCGGCCCTTCGCCTGGGCAAGGTGACACACGTACCTTGTATGGCTCACGTGTTGAACCTTGTCGTCCAGCAATTTTTAACACACTATCCCGGCCTAGATGGCCTTCTGAACAGGGCACGAAAACTGTCTGCTCACTTCCGCCGTTCAAGCACCGCAGCAGAGCGACTTGCATCGCTCCAGAAGTCTTTCGGCCTGCCGGTTCATCGCCTGAAATGCGATGTGGCGACACGCTGGAATTCAACTCTCCACATGTTACAGCGACTGTGGCAGCACCGCAGAGCCTTGGTGCAATACGTCATGACGTATAGCCTGGGCCAACGAGATGCAGAGGTGGGGCAGATCACCCTGATGGAGTGGTCTCAGATCAAGGACCTATGCACCCTTCTGCACAGTTTCGACATGGCGACGAATATGTTTAGCTCTGACAATGCATTATCAGCATGACGATTCCAGTCATTTACATGCTGGAGCACACGCTAAACACTATTCGGAGTCAGGGGGTGGGACAACATGAAGGGGAGGAACTACAGGAGGATTCATATGCGCAAGGGACAACAACATCACCAAGGTCCAGACGTTCATCATCACCAACGCAGCAGGCATGGGACCATGGGGGACAGGGATCGACAAGGGCGCATAGTAGCAGGCGAAATGTTGAGCAAGGTGCAGGAGAACATGAAGAAATGGAGGACGAACTGTCCATGGACATGGAAGACTCAGCGGATGAGGGAGACCTTGGTCAAATTTCAGTTGAAAGAGGTTGGGGGGAGATGTCAGAGGAAGAAAGAACGGGTAGCACCTCTATGCCACAAACACAGCGTGGACTTGGTCCGCATGGCTGCGCAAGACACATGAGTGCCTTTTTGTTGCACTACCTCCAACATGACAGTCGTATTGTCAAAATTAGAAGTGATGATGACTACTGGATTGCCACACTATTAGATCCCCGGTACAAGTCCAAATTTTGTGACATAATTCCAGCCATAGAAAGGGACGCACGTATGCAGGAGTATCAGCAGAAGCTGTTACTCGATCTTAGCTCGGCTTTTCCACCAAACAACCGTGCAGGTGCAGGGAGTGAATCTCCCAGTTGTAACTTGACAAACATGGGACGGTCTCGTCATCTTCAACAGTCTACCCGTACCAGTAGTACCGTATCTGGTGCTGGTAACAGCAATTTTATGGAATCTTTTCATAATTTTTTTAGACCCTCTTTTGCAAGGCCACCAGAGACAACAAGTCTGACACATAGTCAACGGCTGGAGAGGATGATACAGGAGTATCTCCAAATGAACATCGATGCCATGACTTTGCAAATGGAGCCTTGCTCCTTTTGGGCTTCAAATCTAGAAAAATGGCCAGAGCTCTCCAGTTACGCCTTGGAGATTTTGTCATGTCCAGCTGCCAGCGTTGTCTCTGAACGTGTCTTCAGTGCTGCTGGGTGTGTGCTGACAGATAAGCGCACGCGTCTGTCCAGTGACAATGTGGACAGACTGACGTTCATCAAAATGAACAAGTCATGGATCCACAAGGAATTTACTACCCCTGTGTCATCCTGGGGAGAGTAAATGCTTGTGGATTTGGAATGTGCTTGATGCAAATCAAAACATCCTGTTTGCAACTAGGGCACAAGTGCTGCCACTGATGGGGTGTCTGTGTGGCCCAATTTTTGGAAAAAAGGGAGACTCCACTTGGAGTAACCCTTGCTTGCTGTGTTTTTTAAAAATGATCCAAGATGAACAGAGCTGGGATCAGGAAAGACTTTGCTACCTACCCCGGTGTCATCCTGGGGACGGATAAGAATGGCGTATTTTTGAATGTGCTTGATGCAAATGTAGCTGTGAAGTGTACAACTGGGGCACAACTGCTGCCACTGAAGGGGTGGGTGTCTGTGTGGCCCAATTTTTGGAAAAAAGGGAGACTCCGCTTGGAGTAACCCTTGCTTGCTGTGTTTTTAAAAGAAGCCAAGATGAACAGAGCTGGGATCAGGAAAGACTTTGCTACCTACCCCGGTGTCATCCTGGGGACGGATAAGAATGGCGTATTTTTGAATGTGCTTGATGCAAATGTAGCTGTGAAGTGTACAACTGGGGCACAACTGCTGCCACTGAAGGGGTGGGTGTGTGTGGGGCCCAATTTTTGGAAAAAAGGGAGACTCCGCTTGGAGTAACCCTTGCTTACATTGTTTTTAAAAAAGAGGAACAAGTCATGGGTCAGCAAAGACTGTATCTACCTACCCCGGTGTCATGCTGGGGACGGTTAATTATGGCGTATTTTTGAATGTGCTTGATGCAAATCAAAACATCCTGTTTGCAACTAGGGCCCAAGTGCTGCCACTGATGGGGTGGGTGTCTGTGTGGCCCAATTTTTGGAAAAAAGGGAGACTTCGCTTGGAGTAACCCTTGCTTACATTGTTTTTAAAAGAAGCCAAGATGAACAAGTCATGGGTCAGCAAAGACTTTATCTACCTACCCCGGTGTCATGCTGGGGACGGTTAATTATGGCGTATTTTTGAATGTGCTTGATGCAAATCAAAACATCCTGTTTGCAACTAGGGCCCAAGTGCTGCCACTGATGGGGTGGGTGTCTGTGTGGCCCAATTTTTGGAAAAAAGGGAGACTCCGCTTGGAGTAACCCTTGCTTACATTGTTTTTAAAAGAAGCCAAGATGAACAGAGCTGGGATCAGGAAAGACTTTGCTACCTACCCCGGTGTTATCCTGGGGACGGATAAGAATGGCGTATTTTTGAATGTGCTTGATGCAAATGTAGCTGTGAAGTGTACAACTGGGGCACAACTGCTGCCACTGAAGGGGTGGGTGTCTGTGTGGCCCAATTTTTGGAAAAAAGGGAGACTCCGCTTGGAGTAACCCTTGCTTGCTGTGTTTTTAAAAGAAGCCAAGATGAACAGAGCTGGGATCAGGAAAGACTTTGCTACCTACCCCGGTGTCATCCTGGGGACGGATAAGAATGGCGTATTTTTGAATGTGCTTGATGCAAATGTAGCTGTGAAGTGTACAACTGGGGCAAAACTGCTGCCACTGAAGGGGTGGGTGTCTGTGTGGCCCAATTTTTGAAAAAAAGGGAGACTCCGCTTGGAGTAACCCTTGCTTGCTGTGTTTTTAAAAGAAGCCAAGATGAACAGAGCTGGGATCAGGAAAGACTTTGCTACCTACCCCGGTGTCATCCTGGGGACGGATAAGAATGGCGTATTTTTGAATGTGCTTGATGCAAATGTAGCTGTGAAGTGTACAACTGGGGCACAACTGCTGCCACTGAAGGGGTGGGTGTCTGTGTGGCCCAATTTTTGGAAAAAAGGGAGACTCCGCTTGGAGTCACCTTGCGGTGTTTTACATGACTTTAGAAGGGCGTGCCATGCCTATATCTGTGTGTCCTCTTCTTTTTCCTTGTCCAGCTGTTTTGTTTTCGCATGAGTATATGTCCTTGTCACTTTCCCATGTGTTGTGAGTTGTTTGTCACCTTTTGGACACCTTTGAGGGTGTTTTCTAGGTGTTTTTCTGTGTTTGTGATTGCCTGCCATTGTTTCCTATGCAGTTCGAGTTCGGTTCGTCGAACGTTCGACGAGCCGAACTCGAACGGGACCTCCGTTCGGCGAACCGGCCTCGAGCCGAACCGGGACCGGTTCGCTCATCTCTAGTCATAACTACAGTCGATAGAGGAGAACTAAAAAACTGACTATACAACTGGGACTATGAGGATTTTAGCTTCTGATGTTCCATGGCCAGATCCTGAGCTATCTGGGCCAGATTTACCCCCTAATCACAGAGTTTATGAACTGGATCCATAGGTGGAGAAAAAAGAAAGTATAAGGCCAGTCGTAATGTGACATTAGTCATTATATGGACAAATCATGAGTCAGGGTAGTCAACCGTTCCAGGGTCAGGTACCAGGAGAGCACATCAAGGATTAAGGGGATAGACAGAGGCGTAGTCAGGTCATGGTCCAGAGTCAGAATACCTGGATCTTACCAGATCAGGGCAAAGGTACAAGGCAAATTGAACGTCAGATGAGGTCAAAGAACTGGCAGCAATGGATCTGTGACGCCCTGGGCAAGCCAGGGGTCACAGGGCACAACATCACATGCACCCCACATTCCCGGCAGGTACACCTAGGCTAACCTAAAATCCTTGTTGCCTTCCTCCAGGGGCTGATTTCCACACCAGGGGGTGGGCCAGGCGGTCGGCTCCACCCACCGAGGAGTTCACAGCCCTGGAGGCGGGAGAACCAGGCAGTGAAGTTAGGGAAGTGAAAGAAGAAGGAGGTGAAGTGGTAGAGGAGCTAAGGAGAAAAGCTGAAGTAAAGGGAAAGTGACAGTTAAAAAAGCCTGAAGTTGGTCCGTGTGTGTGCCCCGGACTGAGACAGCAAGGTCAGCAGACGGCGGTGATAGCCTGCAGGGGGACTGCTTGGAGGTTGCTGGAAGGACCGCGGACGGGTGGTGACCCGGCGGTACCGGAGCAGTATACGAAGAACAGTCAGCACCAGGGCAGGGGCCTTTCGGATCCCGGCAAGGCTAGGAGTCGCCATAATTTGCCAAATCCGTCAGTGAAGGGGACCTCTGTCTCCTAACAACCAAGTCCCGATTGAAGGCAACAGTCCGACCATTAAGGGGAGACACCGCCACCGCTAAGGCACCAGTTTCCCAGGGCCAGCGCCTGCGGGCAAGAGAGGGGCTCCTCCGGCTCATGTCCAAGTCGGGGAGTGGGTAACCGGTGGGAACCCATCGCTACCAAAAAGACTTTACATAGGTGCAGGGAAGAGACCGTCACCGCTAACTGCAGGGAACAGCAGCACCGTAACCGTCCGAGGGACCCGTCCAACCAGCCGTTTGTTTACCGAGAACTGTGTTGTGTTAACTGGCTGAGTGTGTACCTCCGTGCCGTGCGGCACAGCGCTGTCCCTGCGCCCCTGCACCTCCACAGGCCCCATACCCGCCTGTCCACCATACCAACCCCATCACTGGGCCCCGGGACCACCAAACCCCCTACCCACGGAGGGGCAAATCAACAACTGGCTGCTCCATACCATCACTCCCGGGCTCCCCAGACAGAGCAGCGGTGGTGACCACTTAATCACCACAACCGTGGGTGGCGTCACGGACAATAAACTATCCCAAATCCCAATCCCCTTTCACTCACGGGCGAGGAGCGCCGCTCGAGTCCCCGGGATCCGGCCCATCGCTCGAGCCACCGAGCAGCAGCAACAGCAGCAGGCTGCAGCAGCCGCAGCGGCAGCCGGACCCGAGCAGTGGGAGAGTGCGGCGTCCCCTCCTCTGCCCGCGACAACTTGGCGTCACGAACAGGATCTTACCGCTCTGCCGTTGGGTAGAGGTGCGCCTTGTGACCGCCGGAGGTATCCGGACGGAAAATTTCAGAAGTCGCCATCTTTGGCGCGAAAAGTTCCCGCTCGAGCGTCTTCTCGAGTAGTAGAGGCGCGAAGGCCAAAACCCGATAGAGGAGGGGCCGGAAAGAGGCTAAGGGGGACGAAATGGCGACTGGTCGCATGTAGCCGCGGCTATAAAAGCAGGGACACCAGGACTCTGCAGACATCTTGTTCCTGGGAGAGGCCGCCAGCAACATGTTCATGCCGTCCCGCAGCACCGTAGCCCCCGCGCCTGGAACTGCGGCGTGGGTGGAGATCCGGACCGCGCAGCTCTACCAGAGGCTGCAGGTCAAGATGCAGCTCCTCATGGAGGAGTGGGAGACCGACATGGCGGATGTCATAGCGACTGTGCGGAGACGCGAAGAGGAAACGGAGGAAGGGAGGGTGAGTGACCCACGCCCCGATGCCCTTGAAGGGCCGGTCATCGCGGCTGCGGGACCCGGTCCAAACCCTCTCCCCCTGCTGCCTCCCTCGTCACCCGTCTCGGAAGCCGTGACCCCGCCACTAGGCCCACTACCACCGCCACCGGTAGCGATACCCAGCATGCCTGCCCAGGCGGGCCGACCTGTAGCCGGAGCCCGTAGTCGACCAGAGGTGCTGCCCTGGAAAGCCCCGAAAACCGAACCGGAGGTGTCCCACGAGAAAGTCCCCGAGCCGGAGCTGATGACCCGCTCCGTGCCGAAGGCCCAACTGCGGAAAGCCCCTGTGCCCATCCCCCACACCTCAGCTGAGGTTGCGCCGGGTTGCCGATGCAAGGCAGCGTCTAAGGCCAAGTCACCGCGGGACCTGTCGCCCAGAGTACCAGCAGTGGGCAATGTCAAACAGGTCTTGCGGGGCCCGACCCGTGCGCCGGAGCTCACAGCAGCACCGTACTGGGACAGGGAGCCGGTACCGTTGGGCCCAGAGATCGGTGAGAGGGAGAGGAAGAAAGCGGAGCTGGTGTCCCGTGCAATCAGAGAAAAGGAGAGTCTGAGACAAGCGACTTTCCGTGTCCGGGGCCCGCTGTATGAGGGACAGGTGAGGCGGTTTGATGTCCGCCGGGGCTATGGGTTTATTTATGAACCGGGCTTGGAGGCTGAAGTGTTTATAGCCCGGCGGGATGTGAATGCCCACCTGCCCGAGGAGCACCCCGGTCGTAACTTGATGCCGGGCGACATAGTGCAGTACACCCGGCACTGTGGAGAGAGGGGGTGGTTTGCCCTAGATGCGAAGTTGAGAGGCAGCCAAGAGTCCCGTGTAAGTGCTGCACCTCCTCCCCCAGAAGAAGTCGAAGACTCTGAGTAGGGCAGCGGAACCCCGTTGTCCAGTCCCCGTTGGGACCACCAGTATGTTTGTTTAAATGTTGAAAATGATGATAAGTGAAATGGAACCGAAAATTCATCTGATTCTACTGTGATTGAAACCGGCCGTTGCCGGCACCGTTGTCCCCGTGGGGACCGCTTGAAAAATTGTTTGCATAGGAACTCCTATGGACAAGCCCGTGAACTTGCAGGGCAACCACAGACGTTAGTGGCTTGTAAATAAGTTGTGTTACCGTTACCGTTTCCGCATTTACCGCCTCCGGAGAGGCAGGTTGGAGGGAGGGCCCACAGCAGAGCAGGCTGGGGCCCAGACACCACAGGAACCGGTGGCTACCCTCTGGAGGGGAAGGACAGATCCCGCTCGGGTAACTGGTTCAGGACTGGGGTCAAGGGGTGCTGCCTGGGATTTTTGGGGCAGCATCAGGGCCAGGTTACTTGGGTGGGAGAGAGCGGAGACCGTAACCGTTAACCGTTTAAAACCGTAACGTTTAAGAAATGTGCCTCCCGATGTGGGATGATGTTTTTCTACTTGTATATATGTTACCGTTTTTTATCTTTGCAGAAAAACAAAAGGAAAATAAAACCGGTGTTGGACGGGCAGCCCGAGGACGGTCTGCGTTTTGCTAAGGGGGAATGTGACGCCCTGGGCAAGCCAGGGGTCACAGGGCACAACATCACATGCACCCCACATTCCCGGCAGGTACACCTAGGCTAACCTAAAATCCTTGTTGCCTTCCTCCAGGGGCTGATGTCCACACCAGGGGGTGGGCCAGGTGGTTGGCTCCGCCCATCGAGGAGTTCACAGCCCTGGAGGCGGGAGAACCAGGCAGTGAAGTTAGGGAAGTGAAAGAAGAAGGAGGTGAAGTGGTAGAGGAGCTAAGGAGAAAAGCTGAAGTAAAGGGAAAGTGACAGTTAAGAAAGCCTGAAGTTGGTCCAGGTGTGTGCCCCGGACTGAGACAGCAAGGTCAGCAGACGGCAGTGATAGCCTGCAGGGGGACTGCTTGGAGGTTGCTGGAAGGACCGCGGATGGGTGGAGACCCGGCGGTACCGGAGCAGTATACGAAGAACAGTCAGCACCAGGGCAGGGGCCTTTCGGATCCCGGCAAGGCTAGGAGTTGCCATAATTTGCCAAATCCGTCCGTGAAGGGGACCTCTGTCTCCTAACAACCAAGTCCCGATTGAAGGCAACAGTCCGACCGTTAAGGGGAGACACCGCCACCGCCAAGGCACCAGTTTCCCAGGGCCAGCGCCTGCGGGCAAGAGAGGGGCTCCTCCGGCTCATGTCCAGGTCGGGGAGCGGGTAACCGGTGGGAACCCATCGCTACCAAAAAGACTTTACATAGGTGCAGGGAAGAGACCGTCACCGCTAACTGCAGGGAACAGCAGCACCATAACCGTCTGAGGGACCCGTCCAACCAGCCGTTTGTTTACCGAGAACTGTGTCATGTTTACTGGCTGAGTGAGTACCTCCGTGCCGTGCGGCACAGCGCTGTCCCTGCGCCCCTGCACCTCCACAGGCCCCATACCCGCCTGTCCACCATACCAACCCCATCACTGGGCCCCAGGACCACCAAACCCCCTACCCACGGAGGGGCAAATCAACAACTGGCTGCTCCATACCATCACTCCCGGGCTCCCCAGACAGAGCAGCGGTGGTGACCACTTAATCACCACAACCGTGGGAGGCGTCACGGACAATAAACTATCCCAAATCCCAATCCCCTTTCACTCATGGGCGAGGAGCGCCGCTCGAGTCCCCGGGATCCGGCCCATCGCTCGAGCCACCGAGCAGCAGCAGCAGGCCGCAGCAGCCGCAGCGGCAGCCGGACCCGAGCAGTGGGAGAGCGCGGCGTCCCCTCCTCCGCCCGCGACAGATCAGAACACAGAATGTAGATAAACTAGGCCAACAATCACCACTGATCAGAATGCTATGACTGGCAGTTTGATTAACTGCTCATCTAAGTACCTGGGCAATCATGGCAAACAAAGAATGCCTGAAGAAAATCAGCACTTCCCAGTATCAGATTTAACAACTGAGCTATCACTCAACACAGCTGCAGCAATATGCTGGTTGAGATATTACATGCACCCTGAGGAAGCCGCATTCCCATTCGGCAAAACACGTGTTGGGGTACTTGACAGTAGTCACTCGGCCTTCCTGTGGCACTTCTACATTTATCATACTGGTATGTAATACCTCAACCAGCATATTGCTGCAGCTATGCTGTAGCACTGCTTAATCTTGGGCCAAATAGATTTTCAATAGCTCGCTGTGGGAGACCCTCTCTCTAATAGGCTGGGGCCACACGGGGAAGTACTACGCTCCTCGCATGACACTCGGTCACGATGGCAGCACAGCGGCCAGCGCTAAGGATTGGAGGGCCGGCGCTGAGGAGAGGAAGGCTGGCGCTGCGGAGGGGAGGGACTGATTTATCTCTCTCTCTCCTCTGTTGGCAGCTAGTGCCATTCTTGTTCTGCACTTGCAGTACACCGGTGTAATGCGAGTGCAGTGCGACTTTTCTCTCGCTCCCTAGACTTGAATGGGAGCGAGAGAAACAAGGATAGCATTGTACCCGTAACATGCTGCGATTGTTTTCTCGGTTTGATTAGTGCTGAGAAAATAATCGCACATGGGTGCTGGCACATAGAGTAATATTGGTCCGAGTGGAATGTGATGTTTTATCGCATTCCACTCACTCCGATTTTCATGCCGTGTATCTTAGGCCTTAACTGCTTACCCTGCTCACATTTACTATATTTTTATATTGTACAGACATACTGTATTCTCGCAGTATTTGCATTTTATGTCATTGATCCATATACCTATGTGTGCTCGATATATTTCTTATTTCTTCATAGCTTGTTCTATTAGTGCACTCTGACTCTCCACACTGTTCCACACAGTAGTAATCTATAAGCTGAGGTTGACTGTCTTGATATTAGTTTTAACATTTGTTATTTTCCTCTTATTTTCTTTGTAAATGACTTTATTTATTAGATATATAGATAAAATTGATTTTCTATCATTTTGCAACTTACACGCCTTGTTCTCCTATTCTTTCATATCCTATATATATGCGGTTTCCAGTCCCTCAGCTGTCCATCTCCCACATGCCTCACCTATTGGCTGCACTTCCCGTACCTTGTCCTTAGAAGATACAGGTCGCCGAAGACAATGTTGTCATGGGATATGGCTTAATTGCCTGGATTTGTAATGCAACTGTCAGTCAATGTGAACTTGTCCAGGCTGTGCAAAGCCTCCCAGCTTGCATGGATGATTGCTTCAGACTCCTGCAGTCTCTCCACCAGCTCCTCAACACCTACCACACTCTACTCAACTTGGCAAATAGCTCTGTATTTACCCACCCACACGTCCACAATTTAATGGCGATCTTAACCCCTTAACGACCGTGGGCAGTAATATTACGTCCTAGCGGTCATAGTGTTAATCGCCTCGGGTTGCTGCAAGCAGCCTGTGACAATCAGCGCACATCTCAGCTGATTTGTACAGCTGACATGTGTACCTGGTAGGCACGAGTGGAATTGCTATCCGCCCATGCCTTTTAACCCCTTAAATGGTGCTGTCATGATATGACAGCGCCATATTAACGGAGATAGTGGTAGATCCATACTCGCAGGCTGATACCAGAAGTTACATGACGTGATCACATGGATCCGGTGGTTGTGATGGTAGCACAAGGTCATGTGATGACTCCTGTGCTCACATGACTCAGGTCCTGTAAGAAACAGCTGAGTGCTGCTTGTTACAAGAGATGATCATTTCTCCTGGTCTGAGCTGCTCTGATCGAGAGAAATGAATGAGCGATCAGACAGCTGATCGTTATAGTCCCCTAGGGACCTAGTAAAATACAAAAAAGTTTTAAAAAAGTTTAATTTTTTTTTTAAAAAATAAAGAAACCTAAAAGTTTAAATCACCCCCCTTTCACCTCATTGAAAATTAAAGGGTCAAAAAAATATACACACATTTGGTATCGCCACATTCAGAAATGCCCGATCTATGAAAATATAAAATCAATTAATCTGATCGGTAAAGGGCTTAGCAAAAAAATTCCAATTGCCAAAATTACGTTTTTTGGTCGCCCCAAACTCTTGTGCTAAACGCAATAACAGGAGGTGAAAATGTAGCATGTGCGCAAAAATTGTACCGTTAAAAATGTCAGCTTGAGATGCA
The DNA here is from genome assembly GCF_048569485.1 of Anomaloglossus baeobatrachus. NCBI lineage: Eukaryota > Metazoa > Chordata > Amphibia > Anura > Aromobatidae > Anomaloglossus > Anomaloglossus baeobatrachus. The sequence goes on from NC_134355.1 coordinate 441,307,879, forward strand.
ATAAATGAGCCATCACTTAGCCATAAAATGAGAATGCTACGGGTCGCGGAAAATGGCGCAAAAAGTACACCACTTTTTCGGACAAACTTCTGATTTTTTTAACCCCTTAGATAAAAGTAAACCTATACAAGTTTGGTGTCTGTGAACTCGCACCAACCTCAGGCATTACACTGATACATCAGTTTTACCATATAGGGAATACAGTGAATAAAATAACTCAAGAACACTAGTGCAATCACACTTTTTTTGCAATTTTTCTGCATTTGGAATTTGTTTGCTGTTTTCCAGTACATTATATGGTAAAACGCATGGTTGTACTTTTATACAACTCGTTACGCAAAAAACGAGCCCTCACATGACCATATTGACTGAAAAATAAAAATGTTGCGTCTCTTGGAAATAGAATGGCAAAAAAAAAATGGAAAGCGCAAAATCGGCCGGTCGTGAAGGGGTTAATATACCGTGTAAGTAATGTATCGTGCACTTTGAACTCTGTCCCCAGTGTTTTTCTTCTGACTAGTGTAAAGTGGCATACATTTTTTCTTTAATGTATTGTCTAGTGATACTTTGGCATGGATTGTGCCATTTTGGGACTGGGCAGACCCCATGCTGCATTCACTACGCTCCTTTGTGATTGCATTCTGTAGTGTGTTTGGTGAACCAGTATTCACTCAACTGCCGATTCCATACTACTGCTAAGACAAGGGACTGGCTTTTTGGGAGATTATATTTGTTGCTGAATTGGCCTAGAGCAAAGACGGACTTCTTGCCATCTTCTACGCTGGCCTGTCAAGCTGTTAAAGATTAACTTGTGCGTAGAGATTTGCCATCTTCCCTTGACAATTTAATTTTCCTTACTACTCTTGTGGATTTACGTTTCAAAGAACATTAAAGGATAAAAGACTCTAGTCTCTGGTGTCTCCCCCCCAACGGTCTCTTATAAATCTCTTCCCAGTTCGGACACACAGGAAACTATGCAAAAAGGATGGAAAAGATTGTAACTGGTTGAAAGATTTGGCTGACTCTCACAAGGACTTTATATTGTGGTGAACAGGATTATTTTTACACAGACTCTTCTAAATTAAAGGCTAAATAGCAAAATTTCAGTCCCTAGGTGAGAGAGGAGGTATTACCCTGGGGGTGACTCTATCCTCCACTGGAGATAAATGTCTTGTCCCTATGTCCGTTTCCTTTGGCTCCTCTGTGTTCACAGGACAAGCATTAGTTGACTCTGGAGCAGCAGAGAAATTCATGGACTGTTTGTTGGCAGAATCATTGAAGATTCCTTTTATTTCGCTACACATATATCTAAAGCTAATCTCTGCAAATGGCTCTACATTTCCAGGAGGTTGTATCAAACGCCAGACAAAGTAACTTTCCATATTGGTGCACTTCAGGTTGAGATTTTTTTTTTAAATTTTGCTAAGCTCAGATGCATCAGTGTTTTTAGGACTTCCTTTTCTATAGTTTTATAGTCTGGTCATTGACTGATTGACTGACTAGATCACTCGGTGGAGTCCATCTTTTATTGATTGCTGTCTCAAAACCTTGCCTCAACCCTCTTCTGTGAAACGGCATCTGCTGCCTCCAATTTACCTGCGCCCTATCAGGACCTTTCTGATTTCTTCTCAAAGCAGAGGGGTGAGACACTACCACCTCATCGGCCACATGACTGTGAAAATCGTGATTGAAATGTTTAAAAAACTGATTTTTATAAAGTTGCATAACGTTTGAATACACAGTGATTATAGTTTACATAGACTAGGATTTTTCCTCATATGTGAACCTGACAAACATGTATACTAGTCAATGTGTTACTCTATCAGCAGTGTTTCTTACTCAGTGTATATTTCTTGCTTTCCCCGCCTCCAGACTCTTATATGATGGAGACACAAGTAACATACTCCTACTTCAGTGAGGTAAGTACATCAGTACATTGTCTGCAAGTCATCAGCTTTCATATTCAGATGCTTCCTCGTGTTTCTCACTTCTCTGCATTTGTTACCCGTACACGACCTATATCCATAACTGAGCTTCCTAACCCATGTGCCACTGAGACAAACCAAAAGTGACCAGCTACAGGACACAGGATGGAAAGAGAATTGCACTTCAAGATTTTAGAACGCAGATCAATGCTAATTTGACTTTAGATCTAGGAATTTTTGAAATCCAAGACCTGAAAAAAGTTGGAATCTTCACTTTTTGACTTTTTTGGCTGCATTTTTCTCTATGGACAAGTCTTTTCTATGAACATTCTGAATCTCCATAATACTTTTCTGTAAGAATTATGAAGGCAACCACAGCTCACAAATCAAGGTAGACCACAAGCCACAGAGAGACCACCCATTCTACTCACCACAAGTTCCTCCATCTACAACAATTAATTATTATCACCAGAACGGACTTCTTTAATTTTCTCAACACGTGAGCTACACAGGTGGAACCTCAGTTTTACGTTAAAGTAGACCAAGACAGAGGGAAATAAGACTCCCCCGCTCTCTTTGATGAGAATGCAGCGTTTGTCTCTTATCACACAAAGTATCTGTGTCAGCATTGTTCTGGGAGATGCCTTCTCTGGTAAGAATGTTGCTTCATATATATCACTTGTGTATTTTACTGATTACACACATATGTTTATCTATATTTATCAACATATAGTTATATTTATAGAGCTTTGCATACATGGGACATTTATAGAAAAAATACGTTTGAAAAAGGAAAAGGTCAAAAGTGATATTTCCTAAGCAATATCGAATGGATAATATTGTAGTGTAAATAAAAGATAAAATGTAACAACATTGCTGACACATATGTTAGGCTAGGGCCAAACTAGCATATGTCATTCTAAGCGAGGAGCATAGGCTACAATATGCTAATGACCCTCAGCTCCTGTTCTGTTGTGAGCGTCATCCAAATGTCAAGCAACTGTGATCCGATCTTGCGATCGGATAACAGCTGTGGAGGAGAGGGAGGCATTAATTTCCCTATCTCCTCCATTGTTCGCTGATGCGTATATCGCACTGCACACGGATGTCATCCAAGTGCAGTCCGATGTGTCACTCGCACCTATAGACTTGTATGGGTGCGAGTGACACGTCTGTCGCTGACACTCGCAGCATGCTGTGATTGTTTTCTCAGTCCAATTAGGGCTGAGAATGAAATTGCAGATTGTAACAGCCCCATAAAGTAATATTGGTTCGAGTGGAATGCGATTTTTTTTATTAATTCCACTTATCCGATTTTACCCGCCATGTGTCCTAGGCCTTATAGATCCAGCAAGTGCCTTAAAGTATAGAAGCGTATTATGAGTCAGTGCTATGTCCATAGTGTGACATGTTATATTTAGTACTTTACATATTTGTCAATGGGATGTAATCTATTATAAGTAATGTAGCTATGTTAAAGTAATATTTTGTTTTGTAAGGACATATATTTTTAGAAGCAGAACACGGACACCTGTTTTCATACTTTATACTTTTATACGAGGACATAAAATAGCTGACCATACCTTACCATGACATAGTTTACTGCGCTTTACCAACTACAATATCATGGTAACCTTTACCTTACAGTATATTATGACTCATTACCTTATTTTACATTATTCTATATAATGTAGTATGCCATTTTTATAAAAGGCTAACGCAAGATGTTATATCGTACCACAACTAATATACTATACCTTATCACATTATGCTATTCCCTACCATATTGTATTAAACAATTGGCTATGGTTACATCTAATATTATATTTGTGTACTATAATATTATACCTGACAACAGCTAATACATTATACCTCACCATACCATATCATGTTATACCTTCACGTACCATATTATATAATGTTATCCGAATATGTTAGATTGGGCAATTTATTATACCTTGCCATTCCATAGTATACAACACCTTACCATGTAGTTACATGGTAGTACATTAGTACATTAGTTACAATAATAAGGACCGTAGAATGTCATATGCTGACACCATGCCAAAATATATTTCATGAATACAGTATATGTATGAATTCTTTAATTAAAAAAACTTTGCAAATGTCATTATATTTTGAGACTGTGACAAAATCTTTTGCATTTTTCATTTGTTTTGTGCCTGTGAAAGTGGTTTAGAGACATATACAGGAAATGAAAAGTTGAAACAGACAGATTGAAATGTAGACAAATAACTAGAATATTTTTAAATTGCAACATGAAAAACTGCACGTTACTTACTACAATGCCATAATATACATATTAAGTGCTTTAGGAAATGATAAAACAGCAATGCTGCCTATTTGTGTCCATACCATGTTGAATAAATAGCATATGCTGGCATGTACGACACAATTACATTTGTTTGTCCCAGATTTGTTCAGTTGGGTAACGTTATATGCATTGAACAAAATACTGTATGCAATCTGTAGGGATACGCAGAAAATACCAATGAAAAACTTCCTAATAAGATCCAATATACATTTTAAAAATGTGTAAATATCTAATTATAATGAAATAATTTCTGTACTAATTACTTTGAAATTTTAAATGCTTTAATCATTTATTTAAAAATAATATTTTCAACTATAAGGCTGCTTTCACACTTCTGTCTTTTTCCCTCAGTCACAATCTGTCGCTTTGAGAAAAAACTGAATCCTACAAAATATTTTGCAGGATTCAGTTTTTCCCCCATAGAGTTGTATTAATGACGTATTGCGACTGATGGCCTGATGGACTAATGTTGCATCCATTTTGCGACGGATCAGTCGTGGAAGCAACGCAGAATGGAATGTTTTTTTCTGTGCGGCGAAAACACTGACAGCGACGGATGCGTCGGCGTCCGTTGTGTGTTATAATGGAATCCTATAGGCATCTGAATCCGCCCAACCCGTAAAATGACGGATTCCGGTGATGGAGCTATCTTTTAGCAACAGAGCATGCTCAGATGTGTAAAATCCTGTGTGGTCTCTCTCTCTCTCCCAAATAACCGTTCACAAAGAAAAAAAAAAACATACGACGGATCCGTTTTTTTAATGGATCCGTTGCATCACTTTTACAACAAAGTGCGACGGCTCCGTCCCATCAGTCACAAAACGGATTGTGACTGATGCAAAAAAAACCCCCAGAAGTGTGAAAGTAGCCTAAGGAACCATATAATCTTTTAAGATATTTAGTCTTGCTAAATAAGTTAATAAATGGGTTTTCATTATACATAAACTATATAGTATAGATTCCGTCATGTACTATGTTGTTAGTGAAAATAAAGTGCAGAAAAGAATGAATGAGAGATGTCACCACTCAGTATCTCAGCTGGATCACTGCCACTTAGGCCAAATCCACACATCCAAGTTCCATGCATGTGTTCCATTCAATATTTCATTGCTAGAACTCGTACTCATTTGAGTCTATGGCCCTTTTCACATAGCATTGACATAGTTTGAACCCAATTGAAGTAATTGAGTCCATGAGGGAAAGCCAGCACATTGATGCTATCTCTGTTGCATCCTTGTGCTGCCATTTTTCACTGACTAATGCTAGAAAAACTTGAAAAAAATCTTAATTAGTTATTTTCTATTATATGAGAAAAATGGACGACATTCAGAGAGTAAAAAAAGGGATTAGTACCAAAAATTTATGAAAATTGCTTATATTACTTTTTTGTTTCTTATCAATATTGGAGTTGTGTTGTGCTTCTATTTGGAATTTTCCATTTTAAGATCCAATTATAATCTCAGACCAAATTTGGCCATTTTACACCTTCATTCTGGAATTCTGATTGTTTTAATAGGAGCAAACAGAACTCGTGATTAGTGTTGAGCGGACCCGGATCCGCAAAATCCGGATACGCACAGTTTGAGAGTCTGATCCAAGTCCGACCAGAACCCGGGATTCGGGGTGCACGATCCGGATCCGTTTTTTTTTTTCTCTCTCTCTCTCGCCCCGGATCCGCCTCTCCATTGATTTACATGGACGCGGATTCCGGATCGGATCCAGACTTCTGCGGCAACCCGATCCGGATCCGCCGGCAGACCCGGATTATAACCGATCCGCTCAACTTTACTCGTGATCAAATAATTGTTGCAAACAGAAACACAGGGCCCATTTAATTAATATGGAGACTATCTAGGTTCCACTTTATGTAATTTTGGACATAAAATCTGTTACTGTCCTTAAAACTAAACAGATAATCAAATGTTCAAACATAAGTGTGAACAAAGCCTTAGGAGTATTAAACATTATTCACCAATAGATAGCCCATTATATAAGCAAACCAGACCTCCAGTTTTGTGACATGCTTGCTTGGACATAATCATTTTTTGCTAAAAGTAAACAAAAATAATGAAATGATTATAGAAAAATGAGGTCAAGCTAAATCTATCTTTTACGGCTTTAATGGAAAATTGGGTAGTGAAGTGTGATATTCTGCTTGGAGAAAGCTTAGAGAATAGTCTGCTATGCAGAACTGTAGAATGATATTTAATACGGTGCATAGATTGTGTAGAAGCAATTGAGAGATCAAGACAGCATATATTGTTACTACCCCTAATATTGGTATTAGTATTATTTTAGATTGGACATAATTTTGACTATAATTGTAATAAAAATAAAACAGCATTACAAATTAATAACAACAAAGTGATTAAGTAACTCATCAGGATTCAGAGACTTGTATTAGGCTTAAACTATGTTAACCTGTGTGTTCTTAGCTCTTTCTTATATTTTGTCTTCTATCATATTTTTTGATATGTACATGCATATACATTGTTACATAGGTTGAAAAAATACCTAGGTCCATCTAGTCCAACCTTCCTCCCCCAATTATACATTTTATCACTAAATAATTTATTACTGACAATGTTGTGTGTACTGAGGAAATCATCCAGCCCTTTTTTAAAAGCTGTTATAGTGTCTGCCATTACTACCTCTTGTGGTAGGGCATTCCACAGTCTGACTGCTCTAACTGCAAAGAACCCTTTCCTATTTAGCTGCCGGAATCGCTTTTCTTCCACTCGTAGTGTATGCCCCCTGGTTCTTAGTATTATCTTTGGAAGGAATAAGTCATGTGCTAGTCCTTTATATTGACCCCACATGTATTTGTACATATAAATGAGATCTCCTCTTAGACGTCTTTTTCTAAGCTAAACAAAGCTAACTTTTCCAACCTGTCATCATATGGGAGGCCTTCCATTCTGTAGTAGTCTAGTTACCCACCTTTGAACTGATTCTAACTTCTGTATGTCCTTCTTAAAATGTGGAGCCCAAAATTGGATCCCATATTCCAGATGTGGCCTTACAAGTGATTTATAGAGGGGTAACAATACGTTGGGATCACGGAAGCTAATCTCTCTTTTTATACACCCTAGAATCTTGTTTGCTTTTGCAGCTGCTGCCTGACATTGAGTGCTGCTGCTCAGCTTATTTGTAATGAGAATACCCAAGTCCTTCTCCTGTTCTTTAGTCCCAAGTATACTTCCATTTAATGTATAAGCTCAATAGAAATCTAATGTGCCTATGATGTACATGATTTCATCATTCTTTCTTAGTTAACATTCCCCATTTCTGGAAAAAAACCATCAAATTAAAAAGGTCTAAAAACAGATTATAGCTTTAAAAACAAAAAGGTGTTAGAAAATAAAGTAGCTTAAAGTAATAAAAATATTATAAAGCATAGCATAGTGGACATCCCAAGTCAAATTGTGAATATCAGATGCCAATGTAAAATAAAAAAATACATTCTCTATATGGAAAGTCTATAGTTTAATCTATTATTACAGCAAATAAACTGTTTTCATCTTAGAAAAAATATGGTTTATAAAAAAGAATTGACCTGACTTTCTAGTATTAAAAAAAAAGTATAACACAAGCAAAAATAAGTAGATATTTTTTTTACCTAAGGGATTAAACAAATAAAAATACTTGTATAGCCAACTACTATGGTCAAGGGCCATTTCTGAGGTAAAAAAGCAGAATTATTATGTTATTTAATCATCACTTACCATTGAAATGCTATGAACACACCAGGCTGATCCAGATTACGTTGTGAACTTGTTAAATATATAAAGATATGAGGTAAAACGTTAATGACAGTTTAACTATCTAATTGGCTATGTATTTACCCTTTGTGAACTCAGTTTTTAAGAAAGTTCAAAAACATTACTTTGGATCTGGAAGAAAGTTTTCTACCAATGATCAGGTTTCTTTACTGTCAGAGCAATGAGACCAATAAACCATGTATCTGAGGATGCTGTAATTGTAAAAAATTTTAAAAAGTTAAAAAGGGGCCGATATACCTACTTTGTGTAGTGTACCGATATTAAAAGTTATGGTTACACGTTACAAATTACAGGAGATGGGTTGAGGAATCAGGATTTTTCATTTTTGTTATATTTCAAGCAGGAACTTTTTTTCCCCTGAGATAGGAAAGACTGGATACTTTCCCAAAAGGATTTTTGTCTTTGTCTTGATCAATTTTACAAATGTTAAATGGGTTTTCCAAGAAAATGAAAACTCAGCTCACAAGGCAGCAACCTAAAATAAATAAACCTATACGCCTCATTTTAATTCCTCATGTTCTAGCTTCTTGTCTCCTAATTTTACCTACTGGACTTCTATTTACTTTGGACACAGATTTCACGATCTGTATACCCAATATAACGCTGCAGCCAATCACTGTCCTCATTGGTCTTTTACATTATACTGATGAGGCTAATGATTCACTGCATATGCCAAAAATTGCAACCGCACAGTTCGTGCCCCAAGATATTGTGGCTGTTGAAAGTGTATTCAATATATTGCAATTTAAATTACTTTTACAGCAGCTAAATATATTTTTAAAAGTGTTATTGACCTTAATTTCTCACCACATATCGGTAAGAACCCATCCAATCCACACAAGCAAACAAATCACTATAGATGTCCATAAATTTAGTGATATGTAAAAATGAGAAACTACACATAGACATGTATAGAACACATGAAGAAAGTCATAGCATCAGCTAAAATCTATCAGTAATTAGAGAGGAATCCTGCCACTTAGTAAAAAATAATATTAGCTGATACAACCGATGGTCTCTTATTACCAAAGTGCCACACAGGAAACATCTTGGGATGGGTAGAACCAGTGAGCTGTCTCACCACACAACCTTTATAATCTTGTTGTAGCAAAACATATTGACGGCATTGGTTACAAAAGAATTTCTAAACTAATTAATGTCTGGTGATCACTGTTGGGGTCATAATCTGGAAGTGGAAAGAACTTCACTTTGCCATGACCAGGTGCTCCTCGCAGACAGAGGAGTGAAAAAAATTATCAGACTTGTCCACGTGCCAATGGTCACCTGTAGAGAGCTACAGAAAGACCTAGAATCAGCAGGTACAATTGTTTAAAAAAAATAAATAAAAAATAAATAATTGTTGCATTCAAAGTTCATGGCCTGTGTGCACGCTCACCACTAAAGACTCCATTGCTGAACGAATATCATGTTCAAGCGCGTTTAAAGTTTGCTCCAGAACATTTCGACATGACTGTGAAATACTGGTAAAATATAATCTGGTGAAATGAGACTCTTTGGATACTATAATACACTGGCCAAGAGGCACTACATATCAACCCAAAAACGCCATATCAACAGTGAAGTTTGGAGATGGGAACATCATGGTATGGGGCTGTTTTTCAGCATGTGGCACTAACATACTTTCTGTCATTGAATGAAAGATAAATGGACAATTGTACCGAGACATTTTTGATAAAAATCTGCCATTTACCAGTATGTGTCACACGGTGTGTTGCTCTAAACTCAGGGAGTGTCATGGCAGCATTAGATGATCTTCAGACCACAGACTCTGACACTTCTCATTATACTTTCTCTGGTGCTTCTGGGTTGCACAAGCAGGCTCTGGCATCGACCAACTGTGGGCTCATTAGTGATCGGACTAGCAGGAGTTAATTTTTGCTAGCCTGCTAGTTACCTTTTGGATCACATGTTGCTGGAGACCTATCACAGGTACTCCCTGCCTTTTTAAGATGAAGGAATTTGGCTTCCTATGCCAACTATAGCTTTCTGCTACATTGGTCCGTGTGCTGTTATTTTCCAGCCTGGTGATTTAATGAGTGATGATTGCTGTGCTGTGGATTACCTTCTGTAGTCTGGTTATTTCCTCCCCACTTTAAGGTGGTGTCACACATAGCGACGATGACAACAATGTCGCTGCTAAGTCACCATTTTCTGTGACATACCAGCGACGTCCCGTCGCTGATGCTGTGTGTGACATCTGTGACGCCCTGGCAAAACCAGGGTGTCACAGGGCCTGCAGAAATCCAGCAAAGTGCAGGCCATTCTCCTCCTTGGTAACCTGATCCCACACCAGTGCAGCAGGAGAGACTCACCCCCCCCAGTGTAAGAGCAGCGAGGGAGGGGCTGGAGCAGAGGGAGTGAGGAGAGTGAAGAGAGCAGACCAGGGGAGGATAGCTCCTGGCTGCTGTAAGGAAGGGAAGTGTGAGGAAGGGGCCTGAGGTGACCGGGGCACGGTAGTGGCCCGCCGGTACCAAGGGACGACCCGGATCACTGCAGGGGAGTGGGCTCTCCCCGTTCCCGACTGAGGAAGGAGAAAGAAGCATCTGGCTGCAAAACAAGAACAGGATCCTGCTGTACTGTGTGTGGGACCCAAACACCCTCTGCACCAAAGGCTGCGGACTCCGGCAGTTTCTAGTTTACCAGTGACTCTGTGTGGTTTAATTGTGAGTACAACAGTGCCATCAGGCACCGCACCGCAGCACTGCGCCCTGCAGCATCTCCCTCTCCCCCATCGGGCCCCGAGACCAACAGCCCCTACCCACCAACACCCGCCATCGCTCCCGGGAACCCCGTCATCAGCAGCGGTGGTGCCCACCATCACCACAACCCGTGGGTGGCGTCACAAACTCTATATATCCTAAAAATCCAATTCCCCTTTTCACTTGTGGGCGAGGAGCGTTGCTCGAGCCCCGGGTCCGGCCCACTCGAGCCACCGAGGAGAAGGCACTGGATCCGAGCCCGATCTCCCCGAGCAGCCCCCACGACGGGGAAGCTGGCCCCCGCCCCCGACACATCCAGCAATGACCTGGCCCCTGCTGTGAGGTCGCCGGTCATTGCTGAATGTCCTGCTTCATTTTTTGGACGTTGCTCTCCCGCTGTGAAGCACACATCACTGTGTGTGACAACGAGAGAGCGACGAACTGAAGCGAGCAGGGAGCAGGGAGCCGGCGTCTGGCAGCCTGCGGTAAGCTGTAACCATGGTAAACATCGGGTAACCAAGAAGCCCTTTCCTTGGTTACCCGATATTTATCTTAGTTACTGGCGTCCGCAGGCTGCCAGTGCCGGCTCCCTGCTCCCTGCATACGTAGCTGGAGTACACATCGGGTAATTAACCCGATGTGTACTCTGGCTAGGAGTGCAGGGAGCCAGCGCTAAGCGGTGTGCTCTAACGCTGCCAGTGCCGGCTCCCTGCTCCCTGCACACGTAGCTGGAGTACACATCGGGTAATTAACCTGATGTGTACTCTGGCTAGGAGTGCAGGGAACAGGGAGCCGGCACTGGCAGCGTGAGAGCGGCGGACGCTAGTAACTAAGGTAAATATCAGGTAAGCAAGAGAAGTGCTTTCCTTGGTTACCCGATATTTACCTTAGTTACGCTTCCACGCGTCGCTGCTGGCTGGGGGCTGGTCACTGGTCGCTGGTGAGATCTGCCTGTTTGACAGCTCACCAGCAACCATGTAACAATGCAGCAGCGATCCTGATAAGGTCAGATCGCTGGTCGTGATTGCTGCTGCGTCACTATGTGTGACACCACTTATCACTTGTTTGATTACTCTGTGTAAGCATGCTGTGTGATAGAGTTTTTGTTTCCCATGTTTGCCTATCACTGTTAGGGCTCATGCGCACGTTGCCGAATTTCATGCATTTATGCTGCGTATTGCACCGCAGCATAAATGCATGCGACCTGCGTCCCCTGCACAATCTATGTAGATTGTGCATGAGACGTGCGCACGTTGCATTTGAGAGCGCAGCCAAAATTTTGATCCAAATCGCTGCATTCTAAGAAGTAACATGTCACTTCTTTTGTGCGCTTTGGATGCAGGAGTCTCTGGGAGAGGCTGCATGCAGAGCGCATGAAATCGGCTTTTTTTCTGCAGAAACACTGCATTCATTATGCAGTGTCTCTCCAGTGATTTGACGCACACAGGGACATGACGCAACGTGCGCATACAGCCTTAGTGTTCATACGCTCCTGTCCCGCCACCCCAGGTAAGGAGAGGGAACTAGATCAGGGCTGGTCAGGAGCAGGAGTAGTAGGGGTGGGGGACAAGTCATCAAAAGAAATCTGACAGTTGCCCCGCCCCTATCAAAGTGTATTAAACACGCCCCCTTAATCAAAATGGTTATCATTTGATATCCTTTTGATATCAAATGGCTATCATTTGATATCCTTTTGATATCAAATAAATATCATCTGATATCCTTTTGATATATCCTTTTGATATCAAATGGCTATCATCTGATATCCTTTTGATATCAAATGGCTATCATCTGATATTTGTTAGGTTGTTATGTTTCCCCTTAATCCTGTCCTATTATTTATCTGTCCAATAATTGTTCTCTTTTATATAGGTATTTTGATACTGTAATTTTCCGTTAATCAAATTGATATTCAAAGTGTATTATTGATATCAAATTGTCTTACTGACACGCTTACCCATTAAAAGAAACTTTATTCCTATAATAGTAGAATGTTCCCCATGATATTGTCAGTAGAATTATATATAGTATAATGTTCCCCATGAGTCTTATTGATACGATTACCCATGATATTAAATGAGAGAAGTCGGTCTTATTGATACGAGTACCCACGATATTAAATGAGAGAAGTCATTTTATTTCATATAATAGTATAATGTTTATTGAACCAAATCCACAATACACAGCAAATATCAAATCAATTATCATGTGAACAATATAAAAAATCAATACAATTGCACATCCGCAATACACAAATCAAAGTTGTCGTTACATAGTGAGCCACGTGGATTGTAGAATCGGTGATACTCTTTTTTTAATCCTTAAAGGGCCTTGAGCAATACCTATTGGAGAGGAGTGTAAAGGATGGTTCACACGTCGCGGTGTGAATAGAGTTCGAGATTTAGATGTACCATCAGATTCATTCAATGGTATTTTTAATCGATCTAACTGTTCTCTGGTAGTGGAATTACCCACAACAGTGGAGGGCATATTTAACTCAGCCATGGCCTGCATAAATGTATCCCAGCCCCGAGGTAAATTCCTGTTGGTCAGGGCGTGGCTCTGAGTTGTGTTACGTACCAAATCCATCATGTTAGAGCCTGGAATTACACTTCCTTTGAATATAAATTCACTTTTATCATTCCACGATGTAATATTTTTGTTCTGCAACAGTCTGTTTAGTAAAAATTCTGCGTTCTTTTTATAGCGCGGATTTACATGACTTACAATTTCATTAACGGTTGTATTATTATCAGGTTCTGAATTCGACAATTGTTGATGATCAATCTCAGGAGCGTTAATAAACTTTAAAGTTGATAATTCCTTTGCATCGTGTTTAGCATGAACCAAGTATCTCTGTAGTACATCACTATATTTTTTAATTTTGATGTCGTCCGGTATGTCACGTCTTTGTAAAATTTCACTAATTTCAGCATCGAGACGATGGATTACACTCTGTCGTATGTTGTCTGTAATAGGGGCTCGTAGTTTAATTAGTTCCTGCTTAGGAACAAGATACATTTTCTCAGTATGTTCCATTATTTACCGGCGAGAAGACTTGTTATTATCGGAATCGCAAAGCCTAAAAGAGGACCTATAAACCCACCGGTCTGATTTAGTATACGTTTCTTTTTCTTTATGCTGTGGGACTTATTACTCATGGCTCTTATAGCTTTACGCCATTTTTTTAGTATATTTTTTTGGCGTTCTTTCAGAGGAATACGGCCTTTTAAGATGTTTAATGCAATTTCCCCTATGGCTGTAATTAAATCATGACTCGCATTGCACAAAATAGATTTTCTGACAGAAGGAGGGGCCTTCACGAGGGTTTTTAAGAGATCCCAGTTACGTCGGATTCTCTCAGACATCTTTACAACACTATGTCCACAGCGTAGAATGTCTGATTTTGCGCAAATTTCACTTTTTAGAAGTATTTTTCTTTTGAACATACACAGCGGGTAAAGCTGGTGGAAACAGGCCCGTCCTCAAGCGAAGATCCTCAGGGGTATCGGCTCTTAAGTCTAGCATCAAATAACCATAAGGTACCCGCGTTGCATCCTCAAAAGCTTCTAAGAAAAAACGTGTTTTTCCTGGATACATCTGTCGCGCTAACGTAACAATTTGTAATTTATCCCGAGGATTATTAAAAAGTACCATGTACTTTGTGTTTAAATTTATCGTCCGACTTTTCTTACCTTGACAAAATATGTTTTGTACCAGGTAGAAAATGCTGAGATTTCTGTGGTGTACATACTTGGTAAAAGCTTTTTCTACTTCACTATTATCACTCGCGCTCTCCATGAGATCATCAACAATAGTCAAATTTACCTTTTCGGGAGGGAATAATTCATCATCTACAAATGTATGAGGCAGACCCTCCACAAATCTGATGATTGGAAAAGAAAGAGAGATTTCGTCATATAGTTTTTGCCAGCACGAATAAAACCAAACAATATTATCAGGCTTATGAGAAAAATGAGTGTCAATATTATATAACAGTTGTTTTACAAAATAACTTTTTCCAGAATTAGATGGACCTGCTAGAATGCAGGAGAATGGGTGTTGCAGACGGGTATCCATCACAAGTCACAACTAATAGCCAAATGGTACGGTAGTAAAATCATCAAATAGGCGTCGTTTTGTGTAAACACACCTTTGTGTTTTGCGTAATGGTCTTGTCTCAATGTCCCAGTACTTTTTATTTTTCACAATTCCTGGCTGTTCAACGATAATTCGTTTCTGTGTTTCAGAATCAGAATTACGCGGGTAGTCCAGAACTAGATCTTTTAGACTGTTGAAATTAATAGATTGGTTGTTACCAACATTTAACGTTATACCCTTCACTTTTAAGACAGTTTTACCAGTGTTGAGTTTGTATCCGTAAGTTTTTGGACCTGCAGATACAAATTCAGTGATGTACGTATCATCAGGTATCTCACTGGTCAATTCCCCCAGGTAATCCCCTAAAGGAGGACTCCACTCACCATCTTTCTGCACAAAAATAACAGAATCTGTGTCATGGTATAGGCACCTTTCCTGCAATTTATCCAGAACAGAGT
The DNA here is from genome assembly GCF_048569485.1 of Anomaloglossus baeobatrachus. Classification (NCBI taxonomy): domain Eukaryota; kingdom Metazoa; phylum Chordata; class Amphibia; order Anura; family Aromobatidae; genus Anomaloglossus; species Anomaloglossus baeobatrachus. Next base: position 441,323,200 of record NC_134355.1, read on the forward strand.
ATAGCTCTAGTCTGGCATACGCCGTTGTAAAACACGCTATAAAAATGTTTGTGTTTTTGTTGACAGTGTGATGTCCCTCTGTATATTTCCAGTCAATTGTGGTTGTCTCATCATCAATAAAATGCAACATTGAAATGTCATAGTACGGTAAAAAAACATGATGAAACAAGGCTTCAGCATCGCTGATAATGCTGGTACATGATAAATTAGATCTCTGTGCAAACTTTCCCCATAAAGAATTTAAGAAAAGCTTGGAGATCTGTCTCTTTGCAGAGTTCATTCCTATATTTTCAGATCGTAATTGTACACCTTCTTTTTCAAGAAAGGTGTCAATGTACTGTTGTTTCTTGTTATCATCAGTGCACCAGCTGGGATAACCGGAAGCCTCCTGCTTATCCCTAAGGTGTAATTTAATGTACGGCGCAAACAGAGTATCACTGGTATTAGTAAAATCCCAAATTTCATAGATGTGTGCAATCCTATATCCTTTTTCTATTGCCATCTCAACCTCTATTGTGCACCAAGTTCCTGTCAGAGAGCGATCCTCATCACTGTGTGTACAGTCCTCAGTTTGTGAATTGACAGCGCATGTATAGCAAAGGGGAAACATTAATTTTTTGTTGAGTTTTACCGGAAGAACTGGAAAAAATAAATCCCTTGGAGGGTAGACCTTGACTTTGACAAGACCAAAGTAATTTTTAATAAATCCAAAGTTCTCATAGATAATATGAGGATGACCAACAGGATATGTTTTAGTTTTGTTTACAAAGGGATACAGACTGGTGAAATCATAGTAATGTAGCATCTCTCCAGATTCCCGTTGGTGATAAAGTTTAATGGCATTAGTACGGTCCCCATAAAGGGCATCGCGGGGATCTAAGGGTTTGGGGAATTCCATTTGGTCAAGAAATGTTTGAAGATTAGAATCTTTTTCAACCATTTCTTTCCAATCATGTTCCCACAGAACTCTCACTGTGTAGCCGCAATACTGCAAGTAACGTTTTTTAGCTAAAAAGGCGTAATATAATTGACCATAGGATGTGTTTGTGACCTTATTTGAGTCATTTTCATTATAACATACAGGACATCCATGGTAAAAGCAGCCCTGAAATTCAAACGCTATGTGACTGTTGTTAACATAGGCGTAACCATCTAAGAAATATTTTCCGACTTGTTTTTCACCGCCTCTCAAAGCATGCTGAATGGTTATGTTCTCTGTGTGTGCTACATACATGAGCCACTGTATAGCGGGGGACGAGAAACGTTTTTTTGTCTTGTGATAATTATCCCCAGGTAAAATGGCTATTGTGTTTTTTGGAAGAAATTTAAACCTGTACATTGCCATACATACAGAGGCCAGGGTCACGAGTTGAAAAGGATCAATGCATCTGGTCACTTCAATCTTTTTCTTTTCCTGTTTACAGTATATTTGAATATTTTTCTGCGTCATCTCCATAACACGCTCTCTATAGAGTTCACAAGAGCGCCTCAGAATCTCAACATCTTGCTTGCAATAAGCTTTTAGTTCAGACTTAAAGTCAAAAGTTGTATTTACCTCGGTCTCATACCACTCCATAAATTCCCCTTTCTCACTAGGCGACATGTACTCTACCCCATAATATTTTACAGCGGGTAGGGGCCCCACATAGTTTTGATTTTCTTCAGTGTTAAAAAAGTGGGGAAAATGCCCTTTTGAACCTGAAAAACCCATAGCCTGTGGTAGCTTACTAAGTTTCATGGGTATGAAATTTAGAGAGTCTATAAATCGTATATCCAAATCAGGCAGCGTTACACACAAGAGGCGTCCACCTCGGGATATCAGTTTTACGCAGAGTTTTTCAGAAATCAATTCTTTAACAATAAAGTAAGCATCGTATCTGCCGGCATTGTGGGCTATAAATGTATGACCTGAAAATTTACCGCTTGTAAAGAACAGTACAAAGTCATGAGTACACGATTTACCTTCAAACTCCCAGGAAGGCCTGCCATGCAATGTTGTTGCGTAAATGTAATTTGGTATGTGCGTACCTGTCTCTTGCATACATTCAAAGTCATAAAATATATATTGTTCTGTTTCCTCCTTTGGTACATACCTCCGCATGTAACAAAGATGGTCATCAAATTCATTTAGACGTATGCGACAAACAGGACAACACATGCCTTTACATTTATGCTCGGACTCGCTATCTTTGAACACAAAATGATGACATTTATCACAAAATGTTTTAAGTCTGCAGAATGTTGGGTTATCTGTAGCTAAATGTGTGTGATGATCTAAGCACTCGCTCGAGCGACAAAAAACCCGACATATAGGGCAACGAGGTGGGTACTGCTCATCACTGCTCTCCACACAGCTCTCTCTTTGACAAGCTTTACAAAAATATTGACACGAATGATTAAATTTGTGATGAAACACCGAATTGCATCTTTCACAAAAGTAATCCTCACCGATAAAACCCTTCATATTTTTGATACCGTAGTAGTGATTATCATGGTGCAATATGAAAATGTTTTTAGTACCAGATGTTTTACCTGATTGAAAGTAACGCCAGTCACCCTGACTGTAGTACAGTACTTTAATGTTGACACCCAGAAGTTTCTCAAAATCCACAATTTCACTAAAGCTTATTAGTTGTTCCTCAGGAATACCCAGGGATGCATGTATGGCTTTAGCACGACTCAGTATAACTGAATCACCGACATCAGTGTCGTCCATCAGGGCACACACACTAGCACTGAAGCACAGATTTGTGTTGTAATTGTTAAAGTCATACAGCCAGCGCTTCTTTTGTTTAATGATTTGACTACTCGCTATAGATTTCAACCGTCTTTTTGCACCACCGCGTCTGTTTTTAATTATTGTTACGACTAATTTGAGTGAATTGGATGCTAGGCATTCAGCATTACTTTGCAATGTGCGAGCAACAGAATTTAAAAATGATACAGAACTGAAATCATCCCTTGATTGTTTTGTAGTGAAAATGGGATCTAATGTGGCCCCACCTTCAAGTCTTAATTGAACAAAGTCCCCAGGATCAATGTCCCTGATGATTCTGTCCAGTAATGACTGAATAGTGTCATGTACGACATTTATGGCCTCTACAAATGATTGGATGCGGTCTAAATTTACAAATCTAAAATGATCAATGTGCAAGCGGGCATTGAAATTGCGGACATCTCTTTGTTGATGAAAAAAATGCTGTAAAAATACTGCTTGATCTGCATTCACTACATTATCATTATCAACATTACCAACAGGTGCTGCATTATGTGCCCTTTCAGCATGTGTTTCCAGAGGCTCTCTGCTTTGAGCATTTGGAGACACAGTGGGGTTAACACCTCCAGGGTTATCTTGGTTACGTGAAGGACTCTGTGCATGTATCAGCATCTGTGGGTTTTGTGTAGATATAGATCTGTGAGCTGCCTCTCGTCGTTTTCTAGCTGCTAGCGATCGTTTAGATCTAATCAACAGCTTTAGAGCCCGTTTAAGTATTCTCGATCTGTATGCCCTCTGTGGACCCATTTTAAATAATTTCGTCCCTTTTTTTGGTAATTTCTGCATCCCGTAACCAACCATGCATAGTCACAGTGATTCCTTTTTATTAGGTTGTGATAATACAATAGCATGCTCTCTTTTGAATTCAGATAGTTCTGCGATAATGTCAGATGTTGGATATGCATTCATGAATCTTTCATAGGTATCACAAAAATATTTTAGTTTGTTCTGGTAAAGTTTGCATTGGACATACTGTCCAGACATAGCAGTAAGCATGATGTCCTGTTCATCAGCCCACACAGGTCTCACTGTGTAAGCTGATGTAGAGTCAACTCTCTGCTTTTTGCTTACTCTCCGTTTTGAATCAGAACGTTTTTTTAGAGGCATTACAATACCAAAATCACTAGACGAACCTTCAGAAGTATTAACTGATGGTTGCTCAGTGTGCTGCACCCGTATAGTGTTCATATTTATAGCCTTTGGAATTAAATTCCCGGGTTGCTTGGGGGATGTAGCTCTAGCCTCACGTTTCTTCGGTACTGAATTCCTGGGATACTTGATGGACGCAGTCGTATCTTCACGATTCACAATATTGCTTGGTGAAAGAGGCTTTGTTCGTGAAAGAGGCGTTGTTCTCACGATCACATTAGCTCTTTGCGGAGTTATCTGCGGCGAGTCATAATTACACCTCTGCAGAGACGACGTTGCTGAAAGAAAAGATACTAGCGTCAGTTCATCGTGAAGTTAGAGTAACATAGAAAACAACATAGGATCAACATAGGAAAAGTTACAGGTGCCAGTTAAGCAATTTTCATTGCGACATTGTATGTATAAAGGCAGTATAGAATGGAATAAATATATACTTACAAGCATGAGTTGCATATTGTACTTCTACAGGCCCTGGATTAGTAGTCTTCTCATTGAACGATGTCGACGGGATGGGAATATTCTCTTTTGCAAATTCAAGTTTTTTGGCCACTAGTTGAACATCTGTAAATAAAACATAACTATTAGACCCATCAGAAATGCTTTTAACACAACAGAAAAGCTTTTCTTCACGGACCTGATAATCGTAAATTACCTTTTCTATTCTTGAGGTCCCTTCTTATTGATTTTCCGGATTTTTTTGGAGCGTTAGGAGCCGGGGGAAGTACAGGACTACAGGGCACTTCTACGAGTTCGATAGCCGAATCCCGATTTTCAGCTGTTGCATACAGGGGCAGTACAGAACTACAGTGCACTTCTACGAGTTCGATATCCGAGTCCCGATTTTCAGCTGTTTCAAAGTCTTGATTGTTTTCCATCATAAAAACTGACCGCATCATTTCAGTATCTGAATGAGAAATTTTACTTAGCATCAGGTCTAGAAGCACATATTTAATCAGTTATTATACAAATAGTAATAAAGCTGCTGATAATATACATAATTACCTGTGACCGATTGATGAAAACCTGGAACATTTGACTCATCAATTACATCTTCACTGGGTCCATAATTCAGAGTACTAAAAATGTTGTTAAATCCTGGACTCATACACTCTTCTTAAATAAGAAAGAATGAAAGAATATATAATTAATATACAAAATATGATAATTAATATACAAAATATGAACTTAATCAGAGTGAGATGACCCTCCTTTCAATATATTCAATATAATACCTAATTGGGAATTCGTAAGAAAGGTATCGAAATGATCTCCGGAATTGTGGTTTTCCATCTGAAATAAAATGTAACACATTAATATATATATATATATATATATATATATATATATATATATATATATATATGCGCTATGAAAGTAATATACGACAAAATATAATATTACAAAGGGTCTATATTAAATATCTGAATAAGTTATAATAATAAAAATGATTAACTATATCTAAGCAATGATTGCCCTATTCATCAGCAATATTTATTACGCATGTATTAAATATAAAATTACTTATCTATTCAATATTACAAAGGTAAATAACTTATAATAAACAGTATATTAAATATTTAAATAAGTTATAATAATAAAATAAATAACTATCTAAGCCTTGGATGAACTATTCAATAACCATATATTACTCATGTATTAAACATAGGACAGAACTAGTATTCACCACTATAATTGACTAGCAAAGCATATAAGATAACAAGATAACTATAATGCAGTAAAATTTGTTTAAAAGAACTGAAGGCCTCAGTTCTTTTAAACAAATTTTATCTCTACTAACACAGTACAAAGATATATATTACCTGTATTATAACGCAATAGGTCCTTGATATATGAAGCAGTGAGATTTACTTTATGGTATATATTCAGTCTCATATCATACAGACTAGATAATTGAAATATGGAAGGCTACAGTTTATCACTACACAAGAAATGGGAATTAAAAAAGTAAACTTACTGTTTAAAGAGATGAAGCGATGTTCAGTAGAACTGGAAAAATACTTTCTTGGTAAATCTGCACTGCTATGAATGGGCCTTTGCACTCTATTTAAAGGGCTTCAGCTCAGAAAATCACACCCACCAAAAACAGTCAGGGGCGTCACTCCACAGGGTAACAGCCAATCATGATATCTTTATATTTAGACGCCTCAGCTGTTGTCTTTTAAATGAAATTACTTTTCAAGCATAATATAGTTGGTATTAAAGTTTCCATTTAATATCATTTCATACAGAGGCCATTCTGATAAAGACATCAAACGTCAAATTCCTCATCATGGATTCTAGAAACCTTGAAAAAATATTGAATAAGCAGTATTTCACACCTAAAGCTGCTGGTTCCTTTGGTGGAATTGACAAATTATATAGAGAAACAAGAAGAAATCAGGCGATTAAAGAAGCGATTGTGCGTGATTGGTTGAATAGACAAGATTCATATATTTTGCACAAGCCTGTAAGAAAGAGATTTAAGACAAATAAAATCTTAGTTTCAAATATAGACCAACAGTGGCAAGCGGATCTCGTAAGTTTAATTGAATATTCAAGGGAAAATGATAATGTCAAATATATCCTGACAATTATAGATATTCTATCAAAATTTGCATGGTGCGTCCCCTTATCAAACAAGACTGGATCAGGTGTAGCCAGATCTTTTGAACGAATATTTCAAAATGAAAAACGCATACCGAAGAAATTACAGACGGATCGGGGTAAAGAATTTGTGAACGCCTCTATGAAACGTATTTGTAAAACGTATAACATTTTGCATTTCTATACGAACAATTTAGTAAAAGCCGCTGTGGTGGAGAGATTTAATCGTACGTTAAAATCCAGGATGTTTCGCTACCTTACAAGACAAAACACGTTTAGGTACATTGATATTTTACCGGATTTGGTGCATAGTTACAATCATACTTTTCATTCGAGTATTCGCTGTAGACCTGTTGATGTTACGAGCAAAAATTCGTTACAAATATGGAAAAATATTTACAGCTCTAGTATGAATAATAAGTCGATTAAACCTTCTTTAAAAATTGGTGATAATGTACGCTTGTCTCAATATAAACGTACTTTCGCTAAGGGATATGAACAAACATACACTGAAGAAATATTTATGATTAGTGGCATTAATACAAAATTTCAAATACCTCTCTACAAAATCGTTGATTTGCGCGGAGACCCTGTGGAGGGAACATTTTATAAGGAGGAACTACAAAAAGTTTCAGCGGATGAGAATCGACTCTACAAAGTAGAAAAAATTTTGAGACGAAGACGCGTCAAAAATATATCGCTGGTTCTCGTTAAGTGGTTGGGATACCCATCATCCTTCAATAGTTGGATTAAAGAAGACCAGTTGACGGACATGTAATTATGGATTCTGGCTCATTCTATATTACATTACCTAGCAATGCCTCCTCTAAAATTTTTCCAGACAACACGATATCTACGTTTACTACAAAACTGGCAAAACCCGTATACCTTACAGGAACGTATGAAGTAGCACTCACAGAAATTCAGTACCCCCATACCTGGTTTACCTTTGAAAATAACGAAGGCTCATTTTATATCGGAAAACGAGGAGATATCCAGAGGGAATATTTCGTAAAAGCAGGATATTATTTAAATATTTCTGAACTCATAAGAGCCATTAATGAACGTATTGACACATTGAAGGTAGCCGCCGATGGTTTTAAACTTCGTTATGATGAAGTGAAGAGAAGTGTGACTCTATCGGATTCCCCTACGATTCAGTTTGCTCCAGGACAAAAATTGGCTCATATTTTAGGATTGCAACCGTATATTGAGGCGTATGATAATAGCCTGTTAGAGAGAAAGAAGTCGTATGCCGATATAAAAGACGGATTTTATACATTATTTGTTTACACAGATATAATTCAACACCAACTTGTTGGAGACAGTTATGTTCAACTTCTGAGAACCGCACAAGTCAGCGGTAAAAGCTCGGATATTATCACCCTCCAGTACACGCGTCCAGATTATGTACCTCTATGCAAACATAGCTTTGATTCTATAACCATATCTATCTTGACAGATCAGGGTACCCCTGTTAAATTCAAGTACGGAAAAACAATCGTACGATTACACTTTAGGCAGCGACGTGATTGACACGATAAAATGGTGTCTCATAGGGTTTACGGCGATCCAAGCATTTATATCCGCTATTACATAGCTCAGACGGGCAACGGCTTAGAGGGATTTCGCGGTGATGAGTACATGTATGGAGCTGGTCTGGCTGGGATTTTTAGGGGTCTGTTTCGAAAAGCCATGCCCCTCTTCCGAAAAGGATTAGAAATAGTAAAACCGCATGTAAAAACAGCAGTCAAAAATATCGCTAAAGATGCCGTTACCTCCCTCTCTACAACCGTCATGAATAGATTAAACACGCCTCCTCAGGAAGGATCTGGCCTTGTTTATGTCGCTAAAAAACAGAAAAAGAGAAAAAGGCGTACTCTTCCTTTTCTTATGAATAAAATTACTCCCGCAAGACGTAACCGTCAGAAAAGAATAAGGCGCTCTGTTGAAGACATCTTCTAAGCAATTATCATGGCTTTCGTACACGATGCTTCTGTAGAGTGCACAAAATCGGAACTGGATATTTTTGACATTCCCCCTACGCAAACAAGTATCGAGAAATCGCTTTTTGTAGAAGTGCAACCTATTGCGGCTCTGGCGGACAATGCCCCGCTAGAATTTTTCATATCAGGAAGCGGAGAATATTATTATGATTTGAACAATACCCTACTCTACATAAATTGCCGGGTCGTAAAACAAGATAATTCGAATATAGCCGATGGAGCTCGTGTAGCTATGATAAATTACCCGATCGCTACATTATTTAATCAGGTTGATATTACTTTGGGAGATCGCCTCATCTCTCAATCAGACAATCTTTACAGCTATAGAGCCTACATTGAAACATTATTGAATTACAGCGCACAGACTTTGGCTTCTCAGTTTACATCGGGATTATTTTATAAAGACACTGCGGGACAACACAATGTCCGAATCCTGGATGGTGCAAATGTGGGATTCAACAAGAGAGCTCTAGCAGTTATGCACTCAAAACCTGTGGATCTGTTGGGACCAATTTTTGGTGATATATTTAATCAACCGAAACTTATATTGAATGGTCTTGACCTTAAGATCAAGTTGACGAGAAACAAGGATTCTTTCTGTTTGATGTCTGCTGAAGTTGATCCGCTTAAAGTACAAATCATGCATGCTTGTCTCTATGTAAAGAGAGTACAAGTTTCACCGGCTGTCCGGATAGGCCATAGTCAGGCGTTGCTAAATGCAACAGCAAAATACGCTATTGATAGGGCCTGCATGAAAGTGTACAGTATTCCTACAGGTACTCGCATCTCAAACCATGAAAATTTATACTTAGGCGTCATACCGAAAACTGTTATATTGGGATTTGTAGATAACGAAGCATTTAGCGGTGCGTATAATAAAAATCCATTGTACTTTCCGCATTACAACATTAACCACGCCTCTTTATATTTAGAGGGTCATCAAATACCATCTCAACCCTTCCAACCCAATTTTAATATTGATCTAGCCGTCAGAGAATATATGTCTTTAGCGCAAATTTCAGGGAAATATAAAGCGGACTGCGCTCTGTCGATCGATCGAGAAGAATTTATGGACGGCTTCACGTTCTTTGCTTTTGATTTATCAGCCGATCAAGAACCTGGAAGTCACTTCTCACTCATCAAAACGGGCAACCTGCGGGCTGAAATACGCTTTGCTCTACCTACGCCACACACCGTAAATATGATAGTGTATGCCCTGAACTCAACTATTCTAGAGATTAATAATCGTCGTGAAGTGTTGTATGATTTTTACTGATGGATTCCCTACAACTCACAAACATGATGAAGGCCGATCTCTATACAGAATGCATATTTTCTGGGGTGTATCCGTGTGATTTGCTTCCGTCAACCAGAGTCACTCAGAGACCCGCTGCGTACATCGTCAATACAGACAAATCCAATCAGAGTGGCAAACATTGGATATTAATTTTACTATGCGATGATAAGAAGTCCATATTTTTTGACAGTTATGGATTACCCCCGGAAAATGAAATTTTTCCTCGTGATTTTGTAAAGTTTTTAAAGAGAAATAGTGAATTATACTGCTTTCAAGATAAGCAGCTTCAGCAATCATTTAGTACTGCTTGCGGTCAATATTGTGTGTTTATGCTTTGGCATTTAGCAAGAGGACGGACATATAGTGAAATATTGGAACAATTTAGTAATGATTTAAAGCAAAACGATAATATAGTTCTTGCTTTTGTAAAGAAAATTTCATCTGATCCAAAAGGCTATAGTTGTATGAATCATTTTAACTTTGTTCAACGATGTGTTAATTTCTGTTCCTTTCGAGATTCAAAATGACAACTGGGGTTCTCACACTACAGTGAATCCTGTCTCTGACTATGATCCATTTGAAAAAATCATTAGGCACTTGAAAAAACATTACTGAGAGGTAATTGACAAAAAACTACAACTGTACCTTCTCTCTGTTATTGAAAAACTATGAATACACGGCAAACAGGTGATGGTGAATGAATGTTCGCTTCAAGACTCACAACTGTTGCAACGTCATTAGGAAGCTGAAAAAACACATTTGCTATTGAAAACACTTAACACAAGAACTGGTCTCTTGTAAAGTCAGCTGTTGTCCCTAATGCTTCTACAAGATGCTTGAATCCTAAATTCAACTGCTCAGTTATTTGCGGCTTTGATAATTGCTGTGTATTGCGGATATTCAACTGTATTGATTTTTGATATTGTTCACATGATAATTGATTTGATATTTGCTGTGTATTGTGGATTTGGTTCAATAAACATTATACTATTATGATTTGATATTTGCTGTGTATTGTGGATTTGGTTCAATAAACATTATACTATTATATGAAATAAAATGACTTCTCTCATTTAATATCGTGGGTACTCGTATCAATAAGACCGACTTCTCTCATTTAATATCATGGGTAATCGTATCAATAAGACTCATGGGGAACATTATACTATATATAATTCTACTGACAATATCATGGGGAACATTCTACTATTATAGGAATAAAGTTTCTTTTAATGGGTAAGCGTGTCAGTAAGACAATTTGATATCAATAATACACTTTGAATATCAATTTGATTAACAGAAAATTACAGTATCAAAATACCTATATAAAAGAGAACAATTATTGGACAGATAAATAATAGGACAGGATTAAGGGGAAACATAACAACCTAACAAATAAATATCAGATGATAGCCATTTGATATCAAAAGGATATCAGATGATAGTCATTTGATATCAAAAGGATATATCAAAAGGATATCGGATGATAGTCATTTGATATCAAAAGGCTATCAAATGATAGCCATTTGATATCAAAAGGATATCAAATGATAACCATTTTGATTAAGGGGGCGTGTTTAATACACTTTGATAGGGGCGGGGCAACTGTCAGATTTCTTTTGATGACTTGTCCCCCACCCCTACTACTAGCAGGGGTAGGAAGGCGGCCCAGACATCATTACCTTCAGATGTATCTCTGGAATTAGGGGCAGCTAGGACCCCCTAGTCTGAGGGCCAGTGTAGGAGCCCCAGTCTCTTGTGATCCCCTGCCTCTCCGTGATAGTATTAAACAAGAGTGGAAATTTCTGCAAGACAATAAGGGAAACTCTCGATTGGTTTCAGAGAAAGAAAATAAATCTGCTAGAATGTCCCAGCCAATCACCTGACCTGAATGCAATGGAAAATTTATGGAGCTAAAGCTCAGAGTTCATAGAAGGAGCCGATGGAACCTTCAAACAAAGACTTTTGTTTGAAGAATAAAATCAATTTCAGTAAGCATGTTTAATACTTTTCCCGTGTCATTTCTCAATATTAGACAAAACAATCACTGATCTCGGGGAGACCAGCCAGTGAAAACACTGCGGGCAGCCAACGACGGCGCTCAACACAGTGAAATCCTAGGTGCATTGCCCCCTGGGAAATATGCAAATCAAAAAAGTCCATGGAGCCTCTGTTAGGAGTCTCAACACAGAAACTAGCCAGATATCCCTCCGGGAAGGACCCAGCCAAGGAGTGGCTTCTTTTAGGAAACCACCATAACCACCATATTAAGTGGCTCTTTTAGTCAATATCCAACTAGCCAGAATCCTACTCCACACTGATGAGGGGCAATACCCCGAAACAGCTGTCTGTGGATGGATACCTGGCCTTGGTATTTCCCTTGTCATATCTTTAAACTTGTCAAAGAGTTGGATATTGACTAAAAGGGCCACTTAATATGGTGGTTATGGTGGTTTCCTAAAAGGAGCCACTCCTTGGCTGGGTCCTTCCCGGAGAGATATCTGGCTAGTTTCTGTGTTGAGACTCCTAATAGAGGCTCCACGGACTTTTTTGATTTGCGTATTTCTCAATATTACACATTGGTAAAATCATGGACATCTGTGATTTGATTTTTTTTATGTGTGGAATGGATGTTTTTTTTACTGACATCTGGTGAGAAATTCATGTCATTAGCCCTTTTAGAAAAAATATTTACTTAGAAAATTGGTAATATGTTCAATAATTTCACCCTCTGTATATTGAATATTTTTACATATGTTTGCTGAACTTTTTTGTATTTATACACTACTGACATAGTAGCTTGCACCTGTTTACTTTTGCTTGATTCTATTAGGAAGTACTGGTCATTTCTTGTTTCTTTGCAGTCATTGCATTATATTTTGTAAACATTGCAGAATGTATTGCAGCTAAGGACAAAAATATCTTTAAAGAGAATCTGTCATGTGACTTTTTTTATATTAAGCTGCCCCAATTTGTTTAAAATTATGCAATGTACATCATTAACATTGTTTAAAAAATAAAAAATTCCATGTATTTATCTTAAAAAAAGACTTTATATGCTTAGGTGAATGCAATACATACATACCTTAGGTTAAAGTCAACGGGACAGAGTTTTTGCAGGGTTCAGTCAATGTCATTCAAGTTCAGGCATGATTCTTTTTTCAACTTAGTCATGCCTCCAGCATTGTAATTGATTGCACCACAGGTCCTTCACCATCACTTCTCTGCTGAGCTCTGCCAATTACAGTCACATGGATGTGACATCACCACAGGTCCTGCATCATCACTTCTCATCTTCTGATTACCACAGGTCCTTTACAATCACTTCTCTCCTGAGCTCCCCCCATTATGGTCACATGATCGTGACATCACCACAGGTCCTGCACCACCACTTCTCTTTTGCTGATCACCATTTGTCTTTCACAATCACTTCTTTGCTAAACTCCACCCATTACGGTCACATGGACATGACATCATCACAGGTTCTGCACCACCACTTCTCCAATGCTGAACTCTGCAGATCAGGGAGGGTAGTCATTATCTGGCACACCCCAACAAGTTTGCCAAGTTGGCAAATGAGGGGGATATCCGTACAAGGGTAGCATCACTACATCAAGAAACATTCACTGACAGCCAAGGGAATGTTTGCTCCAGTAAGTAAGAGAACAGGAGTGCAGGGGAGCCCAGAAAGATGCTGGTAATGTGATATTCAATAGGGGAATAGGCAGGGCAATCTATTAAAAAATTGAGATCCTTGAATTGTGTGATTTCCTGGTGCTTCACTTGGATACACCACAAATCGGGTTGACAGATTACTTGGAGGCCCTTTTGAGAACCCAGTGGTTATGGTGCACATATACACCAATTGCAAGGCGAAAAGTAGTTGGGAAGTACTACTTTTGAGCACAGTGCAGAGCTCAGAAAAGAAGGAGCACCATATTGGCGTTCAGATTTAGATGGAATGGTTTGGGGGTGCCATGTCACATTGGGAGAGCCCCTCACATGTCAGAAAAGCAGTCTCCAACTAAGTTACTCCATTTTACAAACTACACCCCTCATTAAAATCATCCTGGAGTGCAGTGAGCATATTGACACCACAGGCGTGCCACACAATTTTATAACAAAATGGGTGGAGAAGAAAGAATAAATACATTTTTTCACTAAAATGTTGTTTTAGCCTCGATTAGTTTTACATTTTTTAAAGGGCTAATAAGAAAAAAAATGGACTGTATAGTTTGTTGTGTAATTTTTGAGTGCGCCAATACTCTCCACGTAATCCAGAAGGCGGTACAGTGAAAGGTGAGAAATAAAAATCACAAAATAATAAGTTTTCATTTATCCGTTAATGAGATGTATAGTAGAGGGGTTTTTAAAACGCTAAACTTAAAAAGATGAGCTAATAACATGACCTTAATGCCTTTGACTGGGAAAATGCCCTAAAAGATGAACATTGCCTAAAAGATGAACATTGTCTAAACAGTTACAGGTTGAACTCGATGGATGTGTTTTCTTTCCACCTTCCCACAGGGCTTTCTTTCATGCTTTTTTCCTTGCTTTTTTTAATCAATAAAAAGCAAGGAACATTCATCCCAGCAAAGTCTATGAGAATCATGACTTGCTGTGCCCAAGTGGCTTCTTTTTTCCGTTGCTTTTTTTGTTGCTGAAAAAAGAAGCAACTTGTCAATTATTGTTGCTTTTTTCCCCTATCTCAATATATAAGAATAAGCATGAGAAGAAGCATGAAAGCATGAAAAAAAGCATGAAAAAAGCACAAAAAAGCAGCTTTTTTCCTGCCAAGAGATGCTTTTTGTGCTGAAAAAAAAGCACTGTGGGCACGTAGCCTAAACCTTGATATTTACATAATTACTGTATGTGATGTTACTATATAGTGTACTTTTTAAAAATAGACTTATTGTTTTATATAGTTATTAGTAATAAACAAGGGGGAAAGGAACTCCACTCAGTAGACAGCAATTGATAAACCAGATTAACCAAAGTCCGGAGGGTGCTAGTTCTGTACTTGTGCCACACAGCAGAAACGAGTATTGGGGAGAGAGCAGTGCAGCACAGCCATCAGGTAAGATAAAGACATGATTTATTTCTAATTCATTACAAACTGGACATGAAAATGGTTTACAGTGACTCATTTCTGGCAACCTTGCGCTCTTATTTGTAGCGTGAAATCGTGTTTTTCTCTTACCGGGTGGCCGTCCTGCACTCTTCCCTCCCCCCTACTCAGTTATTAGTAATAGTAGTTATAGAATTTATATTTTAAAAAAAAAATTAGTTTCTTGAGAAATGTTTTAAATTCATTTTATATCTTTAGTTTCTTCAGCAATGAAAACTCAGTTTGTCCAATCTCCCACAAGGCTCTGTTTAAATCCTGGAGAAAATGCTTCATTCACTTGCAACATTTCAGCACTGAAGAGCCCTCCAAAAGACATTAACTGGTACAAAACAAATGTAAAGATTGCAGATGTAAAGACTGTAACACAAAGAAGACTGTATATAACTATAAACTGGAATCTGCGAGAAGCCAAACTGCACATCGTCAATGTTACTTTTAATGACAGTGGAAAATATAATTGTGGTTACATATCTGAGAGTGGTGGCGTGATCATCACCAGCAATGAGGCAGAGCTGTTTGTGGATAGTAAGTATGGCAATTACCAATCTTTAATTTACTTCTTTAATATTTGTTTTTGCAGTTTTCAAACTGTCATTTATTTCATTTTACTGTAGTATCTATTTCATAAAATGCTAACAGGGATATCTGTCTTTCTAAAGAAAAAAGGACAATTGTCAGCTCAATAGGAATAGGAATAAATAGGGCATGGTGCACGGTGACTCTGGGCCGGCTTCCAGGTAAAGGCTTGACAAAAAGAAGGAAAACAGGAAAAATCCAGCATCTGCAAAACATGGATAATTAGTAAAACATGATTGATGGTTCACCATGAAAAAGAGGGAGTGATACAAAGATATTAAAAACATGGGAGGAAATAGACACTAGTTTACGCGTTTCGAGCAGATGCCTCTTAAGAGCAGGCTGACATTTTTACAAACACCATTTTGGATAGATGCGATGTTTTGATCACCTTTTATTGCAATGTAGTTTCACCCCAAAAAACTTAATTCTGGCATTTTTATTTTTTTTTTCCCATTACACCCTTTACTAGAGTTGAGCGATGTTCGAGGTTCACCAATTTCATGTTCGAGTGATTTTGGGGGGGTGTTCGAGAAGTTCGACAAACTCAAGCTTTTTGCTAAAAGCTCGAAGTTCGAGTTACGTTCGAGAATGGTTCGAGCATCAAAAACGTGGCTTTTCACAGTAAGGCTATGTGCACACGTTGCTGTCTGCATGCGTCCTGCGTCCCCAGCACAATCCCTCTCTCTTTCCTACTCACCGATCACGGGCGTTTCGCTGCACGGCTGTCACAAATCTGCGGCGTCTTTCCCTCTTTTGAAAATGGCTGCCGCTTCATTATTCAATCAGTTATTCCGTGCTTTCCCCACACACAGGCGCCCATGATTGGTTGCAGTGAGACACGCCCCCACGCTGAGTGACAGCTGTTTTACTGCAACCAATCACAGCCGCTGGCGGGCGGGTTTATATCGTGCAGTAAAATAAATAAATAAATAATAATAAAAAAAAATGTGGTTCCCCCATATTTGATATCAGCCAGGATAAAGTCACATGGCTGGAGGCTGTTTTTTTGTCAGGATGGGGAGCGCCACGGTATGGGGAGCCCTCCAGCCTAACAATATCACCCAGCAGCCGGCCCACATGCGACAGTCCTGGGACTCCACCCAGCTCATCCCGAATTGCCCTGGTGCGGTGGCAATCGGGGCAATAATGAGTTAATCATGCCAGGCGTCTCCCCGAGATACCTTCCATGATTACACTGAAAGTGAAAGTAAAGAAACACACACAGCGAAAAATCCTTTATTTGGAATAAAAGCCAAAAAAAATTCTCTTTCACCATTTTATTAAAATCCCCAAATACCCCTCCAGGTCGGACGTAATCCACACGACACTGTCAGCTCTGCTAGCTCTGCTACATGAAGATGACAGGGAGTGCTCTGTGTCCTCTCCACGTAGCACCTGAAGTGAACTGCGCTGTAATCTGAGACTTCAGTCTGCAATGCAGAAGTCAAGATTATCAAATCTGGCTATGTTTTTCATTAGACCTAGTGGCTGAATGGTTAGAGTGCTCGCCTAAGAAGCAGTACTTCACGAGTCCTAGCCCCAGGCGTCCCGGTAAAAAATTTAATTTATTTTAAATTAGAATTATTTATTTATAATTCTAATTTAATTATGCACTGAGGGGAGGAGCCGGACATCAGCTGTGAGCCGCACCTCTAAGATCCGAGCAGTTCACGGAATGAGGCTGCATTGCTCTCTCTCTTTCTCTCAGTCAGTCAGTCTCAGTCAGTCAGTCAGTCAGTCAGTCTCAGTCAGTCAGTCAGTCAGTCTCAGTCAGTCAGTCTCAGTCAGTCTCAGTCAGTCAGTCTCAGTCAGTCAGTCAGTCAGTCTCAGTCAGTCAGTCAATCAGTCTCAGTCAGTCTCAGTTAGTCAGTCCCAGTCAGTCAGTCAGTCTCTCTCAGTCAGTCAGTCTCAGTCAGTCAGTCAGTCTCAGTCATTCAGTCTCAGTCAGTCAATCTCAGTCAGTTAGGCTAAGTTCACACTTCCGTTGTTTTGCATCAGTCACAATCCGTAGCCTTGAGGAATTACGGTATCCTGCAAAATATTTTGCAGGAATCCTGTTTTTCCCCATAGGCTTCTATTAGTGACGGATTGTGACTGATGATGCTGCGTTGCATCTGCTGCGTCGCGGTCAGTCGTTTTTTAACTGACCGCCGGGTGGGAGCAACGCAGCATGTAACGTTTTTTGAGCAGCGTGATCCGTAGGATTTCGCTGCGCATGCGCTCTCTGGCTCCCCGCCCCCGTAACCAGGATAAACATCGGGTAACCAAGCAATGCGCTTTGGTTAGTTACCCGATATTTACAGTGGTTACGGGTGCAGGGAGCCCGCGCTGAGCTGGTATCCAAGATAAATATCGGGTAACCAAGCAAAAAGTGCTTTGCTTATACCCGATATTTACCCTGGATACAGTGTGCAAGGAGGCCGACACTTCACCACTCGGCTCCGCCCCCTCCCGCACTCCGTATGTGTACACTCAGACACACACTCACACTCACACACACACTCACTTGTCCCCAGCCCTGCAGTCCTCGCGGCACTGACGTCCTCAGCTCCACGGCCCCGCTCGGCTCCGCCCCCTCGCGCTCCGCCCACTCCCGCACTCCGCATGTACACACGCATGTAGACACACACACACACACTCACCTGTCCCCAGCCATGCAGACCGCGGCACTGACGTCCTCAGCTCCGCCCCCCCGAACTCCGCCCCCCGCACACAACGGAGTCCGACAAAGAAATTCTTTTCTTTGTCACCGTTGTACAACGCATCAGTCACATGCGTCAAGCAACGCATGTGACTGATGTAAAACAACGGAAATGTGAACTTAGCCTTAGTCAGTCTCTCTCAGTCAGTCAGTCAGTCAGTCAGTCAGTCAGTCTAAGTCAGTCAGTCTCAGTCAGTCAGTCAGTCAGTCAGTCTTAGTCAGTCAGTTTCAGTCAGTCAGTCAGTCTCAGTCAGTCAGTCAGTCTCTCTCAGTCAGTCAGTCTCAGTCAGTCAGTCAGTCAGTCAGTCTCAGTCTCAGTCAGTCAGTCTCAGTCTCAGTCAGTCAGTCTCTCTCTCTCCTCTCTTCTCTCTCTCCTCTCTCTTCTCTCCTCTTCTCTCTCTCTTCTCTCCTCTCTCTTCTCTCTCTCCTCTCCTCTTCTCTCTCTCTTCTCTCTCTCTCCTCTCTCTCTTCTCTCTCTTCTATCTCTCCCTCTCTTCTCTCCTCTTCTCTCTCTCTCTCCCTCTCTCTTCTCTTTTCTCTCTTTTTTATCTCTCTTTTCTCTCTCTTTTCTCTCTCTTTTCTCTCTTCTTTCTCTCTCTCTCAGACCTGGCGATGATCAGCTGATGCGGTCACCTGACGGCATCAGCTGACACTATAAGTCGAGCGGTGAGGCCGGCTTTTTACCGCCCGGCCGGCTAAACTATCAGCTGCTGCTGTCGGACAGGAGTCTGCACAGAAGTGTGTAGTTTTTTTTTTGTTTTGTTTTTTTCCACTGATGCATCATCTGATTGTATAAAAGCCGTTTATACAATCAGCTGCTGTGTCATGTGATTCAGGCCCTTGAACCTGACACATCATCTGATCGCTTTGCTTTCCAGCAAACCGATCAGATGATATTGGATCCGGATTGGACGGCGCGGGAACCTTGACCCAGGATTACTGCGGAGGGGGGTTCTTTATTTCAATAAAGATGGAGTCACTAATTGTGTTGTGTTTTATTTCTAATAAAAATATTTTTGTGTGTTGTGGTTTTTTTTATCCGTACTAGAAATTCATGGTGGCCATGTCTAATATTGGCGTGACACCATGAATTTCGGGCTTAGGCCCAGTTGATATTATACAGCTAGCCCTAACCCCATTATTACCCTGCGAGCCACCCGTCACCAGGGCAGCTGGAAGAGTTGGATACAGCGCCAGAAGACGGCGCTTCTATGAAAGCGCCCTTTTCTGGGGCAGCTGCGGACTGTAATTCGTAGCAGGGTGCCCAGAAAGCTTGGGCACCCTGATCTGGCGGATTCCAATCCCCAGCTGCCTAGTTGTACCTGGCTGGAAACAAAAATTGGGCGTAGCCCACGTCATTCTTTTTTTTAATTAATTCATGAAATTCATGAAATAATTAAAAAAAAAAGGGCTTCCCTATATTTTTGGTTCCCAGCCAACAAATAGGCAGCTGGGGGTTGAGGGCAGCCCGTAGCTGCCTTCTGTACCTGGCTAGCATACAAAACATGGCAAAGACCACGTAATGTTTTGGGAGGGGCAAAAAACAAACTCCTGCATACAGTCCTGGATGGAGTATGCTGAGCCTTGTAGTTCGGCAGCTGCTGTCTGTCTGTATGGAGGAGAGCAGACAGCAGCTGCAGAACTACAAGGCTCAGCATGCTCCATACAGGACTGTATGCAGGAGTTTTTTGCCCACCAAAAAAATGACGTGGGCTTCGCCATATTTTTGTATGCTAGCCAGGTACAGCAGGCAGGTACGGCTGCCCCCAACCCCCGGCTGCCTAATTGTAGCCGGCTGGGAAGAAAAAAAATAGGGAAGCCCTTTTTTTAATTATTTCATAAATTTCATGAAATAATTAGAAAAAAAAATCGACATGAGCTTCGCCACATTTTTGTGTCCAGTCAGGTACAACTAGGCAGCTGGGAATTGGAATCCGCAGCACAGGTTGGCCCGAGCTTTCAGGGTCCCTCTGCTGCGAAATGCAGTCCGCAGCCACCTCAGAAAATGGCGCTTTCATAGAAGCGCCATCATCTGGCGCTGTATCCAACTCTTCCAGCAGCCCTGAAGCCGGGTGGCTTGCTGGGTAATAATAAGTTAATACTAGATTTGTTTTACTAGCTAGAATTAAGTCAGAGATTCTTAATGTCAGGCAAGTTTGACCCGGCCATTAAGAATATCCAATAAAGGGTTAAAAAAAAAAGACACCACACAAAGAAAAAATACTTTAATAGAAATAAATACACAGACACATTAGAGACTCCATGTTTATTAATCCATCTCATCCCTCCACGATCCTGGTCTTCTGTCTTCTTTCTCCTTCAACCCATGCAGATCTGCTACATCAGACAGCACTGCACGGGAGGAAGATGCTGCTGCTCCCCGTGCAGTCTATTCACTCAGTCAGTGAGCAGAGGCTGCAGGCTGTAAGCGGTGATGTCACCGCTGACAGGGGGGTTGCTATAGCAACGGTGATCTCCGTTATTGACCAGCTGTGGCAGCCGGTGAATAACGGAAAGGGGAAGCAGAACGGGAAAGCCGACCATGTGCCAGAGCATTTCGCCGGTCTATGGAGATGCTGGAATGATCACCGCGTACCGGAGAGATGCAATGACAGGACCTAGCTTGACGTCATAGCCATGTGACCAGTCTGTAGCCAATGAGATAATAGACACGTGACTGGTCACATGCTTTTTTTGACGTCACGGAAGGTCCTATCATCAGTGCTGGTTACCGGGAGGATGCAGTGATTATCGGAAGGAAAAGCGTCAGGAGACAGAGTGCAGGACATGTCGTGGGGACCTGTAAGTGTTATGGCAATGTTTATTAACTGTATGTGTACATTTATAATGTGTTTTTATGTGTTTGTGTTTGCCTCCCATTGTTTTCAATGGGGTTCGAGAGGTTCGTCGAACCCCATAGCCTTCAGAGGCTAGCTCATCTCTAGCCTTTACAGATCATATTGATTTATTTTTTATTTTGATAAATCTGACATTAGAGGCACATGTCAGCAGATCAGATCAGTCAATATACAGGGAAATGTTCGGGCTCAGCCACCAACAAAGAAAGCGACACGACTAGAGATGAGCGGTGTTTTAATTGAACTGTTCGCCAATCTCAAGTTCGACCTGTTTTTGGCGATGTTCGAGTCGTTCGACAAACTCGAACAATTAGCTTCATGGTCGACAGTTCGAGTTACCGTTCGATAACGGTTTGATCACCAAAAGCGTAGCTAGTTACTAGCTAGCTTTTCACAGTAATACTGTCATTCAATGTTAATAATAATATTATCCAAATTCAGCGTATAGTGTGTGTGTGGGGGGGGGGCGGGTTTTAGATCAGTGCTGCTGAGTGCTGAAAGAATGGCGATCACCATTTTTTTTTCCTAAATCTGCGTGTCCAGTGGGGCGGGCCAGGCTGCCATTTTCCTTATCGCCGCCATTATCTCAGTGCTGCGGTTGTGTGTAGGTCACCACTCCCGCTGTTGCTGCTGCTGTGGGCACTATAAAGTGCAATCGAGACATCGGTTTAGGGGGTAGGGACTAGTTGTAAATTCAGCCCTTTTCAGGGCTATATTAGAGCAGTTCATAGCAATTTTTGCTAGGCAGGTCTGTGTCAGCACTGTGCAAGTGTTTTTCACAGCATCTGTCCAAATCACCTCAGGCAATTCCTTTGGGCATAGTATCAGTGTGTGATAGTGGCGCAGCACTGCTATCAAGAAAGGTACCCCACCTCTCCATCTCTAGTAGTCAATTTTTAACTGCAGCTAGTCCAGGCAATTCTTTGGGGCATAGTATCAGTGTGTGATAGTCAGTGGCGTACCACTGCTGTCAAGAACGCTACTCCACCTCTCCATCTGTAGTAGCCAATTTTTAACTGCAAAAAGTCCAGGCAATTCCTTTGGGCATAGTATCAGTGTGTGATAGTCAGCGGTGTAGCAGTCTTGTAAAGTAAGATACACCACCTGTCTCCATCTCTTTTAGCCAGTTTTTAACTGCAAAAAGTCCAGGCAATTCCTTTCGGCATAGTATCAGTGTGTGATAGTCAGTGGCGTAGCACTGCTGTCAAGAAAGGTACCCCACCTCTCCATCTGTAGTAGCCAATTTTTAACTGCAGCTAGTCCAGGCAATCCCTTGGGCATAGTATCAGTGTGTGATATTCAGTGGCGTACCACTGCTGTCAAGAAAGCTACCCCACCTCTCCATCACCAGTAGCCAATTTTTAACTGCAAAAAGTTCAGGCAATTCCTTTGGGCATAGTATCAGTGTGTGATAGTCAGCGGTGTAGCAGTCTTGTAAAGTAAGCTACACCACCTGTCTCCATCTCTTTTAGACAATTTTTAACTGCAAAACATCCAGGCAATTTCTTTGGGCATAGTATCAGTGTGTGATAGTCAGTGGCATAGCACTGCTGTCAAGAAAGCTACTCCATCTCTCCATCTGTAGTAGGCAATTTTTAACTGCAAAAAGTCCAGGCAATTCCTTGGGCATAGTATCAGTGTGTGATAGTGGCGTACCACTGCTGTCAAGAAACCTACTCCACCTCTCCATCTGTAGTAGCCAATATTTAACTGCAAAAAATCCAGGCAATTCCTTTGGGCATAGTATCAGTGTGTGATAGTCAGCGGTGTAGCAGTCTTGTAAAGTAAGATACACCACCTGTCTCCATCTCTTTTAGCTAATTTTTAACTGCAAAAAGTCCAGGCAATTTTCTTTGGGCATAGAATCAGTGTGTGATAGTCAGTGGCGTAGCACTGCTGTCAAGAAAGCTACTCCACCTCTCCATCTATAGTAGCCAATTTTTAACTGCAAAAAGTCCAGGCAATTCCTTTGGGCATAGTATCAGTGTGTGATAGTCAGCGGTGTAGCAGTCTTGTAAAGTAAGATACACCACCTGTCTCCATCTCTATTAGCCAATTTTTAACTGCAGCTAGCCCAGGCAATCTGCGAGGAAGGTGCAGGTGGAGATATAATATTACCTTCATCCAAAGGTGGTGCTCTCGATGTCTGAGAGAGCTCAACACCAGCAGCTGTTTACTCTTCCGAAACGACTGACGACCTGTCAATCACTCTGCCTGTTGCGGGTAAAGAGGTGGAAGGTCTGCATCCAAAAGCATGTGTGACTGCTGTCCCCACAGTCTTAGAGGATGAAGAGCACGCAGATGTACTTTATGTGGCAGACGGTGGTTGGCCCGCCCTGCTAGGCCACATTGTAGCACAGTGAGCTTCCCACTGCGACTTATGCTTCATTTAAAGTCGTGTACAGGGTGGACTCCCCAGTATACAGTTAAACCATGCACCAGGAAAAGGACTCTAGGAAGTTGGGTCGATAAATGATTGTTTTACTTTACCAAAACAAAAAAACATGCATAAAACAGAAAGAATAGAACAATCTATTCACAAGGCCAAAAGCCTACAACCCTAAGCTGCGTCACTCATAATGGCGATTTATACCCCCTTCTCACCAACCTTTGCCTAACCAAGGGACTTTCTAAACAGTCACCTAATACCTGGTAATCCCTCTGGGTAGCAGGAGTAATTGTGTGTGTGTGAAGCCCCGCTAGTATGTGTCGGTGCAGTACCTTCAGGGACTCCACGTGGATGGAACAGTCTGGTCACAGGTAGGGAACCTTCTTTTAGGATTGTCGTGACGCCACTCTCAGTATTGCGGTCAGCGGGGACCGCCACTGCAGATTAAGGGATGCCTGGGGCTGATGGTGGGTGCAGTCAGTATATTAGCCCCCTGAGAGTGAGGCAAGCCCCAGGCCCCGGTGTATGTGTGTGGGACCACAGGTCGCAGAATGACTCAAACACAGTCCAAGAAGTCTTTCAACGTGTTTACTCACTGTTTGGAGGTCACGGTGAGATGCCCGGGCGACACTGTGATAACCAGGTGGAACCAGGAATTCCAGGAGGCCGTTCTGAGGGTAGCTGTCCACTCGCCTTCCTTGCACTCTTTCTGTTTTAGGAGGATCCTTTGCTTGAAGCGTGGTAGGACCCCTCCAGGGAAGCTGTTACCACCCTGCTCCCCTCTCTCTGGCTCGTCTGCCGGCAGCGTGGCCTTGGTGGGATGGCTTCTGGCCCTGTCCCCTTATGGGCCTGGTGATTGCTGCTTGGCTCAAGCTCTGTGTAGTCGTGGTGAGGGCATGAAGTACCCCCCCCCCACCTGTAGGTTAAGCAGCTCTGGATGATCTGCTGCCTGTACTGGGGACCTAGTTCCCCTTGTGTGCTCGGATACCGGGATCTCCGTACTCAGCCACCCTTCTCTCTGGATGATTTTCAGGCCGACCCACGGTACTCCTTTCTCCCCCGCTTTCAGCTACTGCACTCCTCAGGACCTGTCTGACACGAGAGCTCCTCTGCTCCCTTCCACACACTTCAACTTCTTCCTCCAGACTCTCCTCTTCCTCTCTCTCTCTGCCCTGCTTCCTAGCAACCAGCCCCTGAACACACCCCCAGCTGGGAATTGAAAGTTAACCCCTTCTGGCTACCCAAGGGTCCCCTCTGGTAATGTGGGAGGCCTGGTCACTATATGTTTGTGTGTGCGCCTCATCCTGGCCTTTGGAGATTACCTGGAAGCATTGCTCCCGCATGGGTGCAATACTCTGTGGTGCCTGACCAGGTCAGGGGCGCCACATTCCCCCTTAGTTATCATCAGCACGTCCTCGGGCTGCAAAGACAAGAGAAAAAGGTAATTACAAACTTTTCCCACACAGGGGCAATTATTTACATTTAAACATACCAGGTACCATTTCACCACCAACCACCCACATGTCCGAAACCCACCCAAAAACCTCCAGGAGGTAGGTCGCCGGTCCTTTTGGTGACCAGGTCTGGGCCATCACATTCCCCAGACCTTTCCTCCAATCTTCCTCTCCTGAGGGGAGTGGTGTAAGGTAGGCCCCATAAACAGGCGTACCCGCTTCCGAGTGTTGGAGGGCAGGCCCCATAAACAGGCGTGCCCCCTTGTTGGTGCAGAGCCATGCCCCTCAACAGGCAGACTCTGTGGTTGATACCAAGGAGGCAACTTTTTACAATGCAAAGTTTGTGGTTAAAGCCAGTTCATAACCAGTGGTCTAACATTTTAAGGAGGTCTCACAATAGTCCTTGTGGGCACATTTCGCTTAAACGTTACTTAACTATAAACAGGTTAAACATTACCTTTCATACCGTCACTTTGAACTAAACTGTACTTTCTCTATAGCGTAATGGGAGCTGACCAAAGTTGCTGCGGGTTGATCTACGCAGTACTATACTGTCATCTGTCTGAGGTTGTGTCCTCCCACCCGATGTATGTGTCTCAATGTGAATAATGGGTGTACTGGGTATTGATACCAGTGCATGGTCTTCTGCTTCAGCTACATTTGGCTCTTCCAGGTTCTGAACAGGTTCTTCTGGTTCTCTTACTTCTCTAGATTGAGGGAATGTAATGACTGGAATAACTACTGCTCCATTGTATTGAGGCCAACTTGCTGGGAAATCTCCAAGTACAGTATGGATCATCTTTTCTTTTGGTTCTTGAACTGGCAAAGGGTTGGGAATTTCTTCAGGGGTTCTTAGTTGTTCAGGACATTTCTTTAGGCGATCTCTAGAAACGACAGCTGTTGTTTTTCCTCCATCTTTGCTGATAAGGCATGTCTTTTCACTGCTAAGCGTTGATGGTAACACAGTATAGGGTTCTTCTTCCCAGTGATTGTCAAGTTTATGATGTCTTCTCTTTCTTTTGAGAACTATATCTCCTGGCATCAAAGGAACAGCAGGTGCTTTTCGATTGTAGGCTTTTTCTTGTTTCTCACGCTGCTGAGTCAGGCTTCGCTCCACACATTCTTGT
This sequence comes from Anomaloglossus baeobatrachus, assembly GCF_048569485.1. Taxonomy (NCBI): domain Eukaryota; kingdom Metazoa; phylum Chordata; class Amphibia; order Anura; family Aromobatidae; genus Anomaloglossus; species Anomaloglossus baeobatrachus. The sequence continues at coordinate 441,349,268 of NC_134355.1, forward strand.
ACTTTCTTGTATTGGGCTTGGCGGTTGGAATCCCAATCAGCACCTTGTAGATGGTCTTCAGGGGTCTCAACTCCCATTTCCAGATCTACTGGCAATCTCCCTGGTCTGGCCCTCATCAGGTATGCCGGTGTGCAGTTCGTGGAACTCACAGGGATGTTGTTATACATGTCCACTAGATCGGGCAGTTTTTCCGGCCACTGACTTCGTTCTTCTAGTGGGAGCGTCTTCAGAAGGTCGAGAATGATGTGGTTCATCTTCTCACACATGCCATTGGTCTGAGGATGGTAAGGCGTAGTACGGATCTTCTGGCAGCCGTATAGGTTACAAAACTCCTTAAACACTTCAGCTTCAAAGGCTGGTCCTTGGTCAGTGAGCACTTGATCTGGATAGCCATGTGGTCGACAGAAGTGTGTCTGGAAAGCTTTGGCTGCAGTTTGACCTGTCAAGTCCTTGACTGGTACTACCACCAGGAATCTGGAGTAGTGGTCAACCATAGTGAGAGCGTAGTTGTAGCCTTGTCTGCTGGGTGCCAACTTTACATGGTCCAGGGCCACGATCTCCAGGGGCCGTTTAGTTTGGATTGGCTGGAGTGGTGCTCTCTGGCTGTGCTGGTCTTTTCTTCTAAGATTGCAGGGCCCGCAGTTTCGACACCACTTCTCTAGGGCAGATCTCATGCCCACCCAGTAGAATCTTACTTTAAGTAGAGCCTCCAGTTTCTTCCAACCAAAGTGGCCTGCACCATTGTGATAGGCTTCCAGCACCATCCTCGTATCCTTCTGTGGTACAATCACTTGCCACACCTTCTCATGCGTCCTCGGGTCAATGATGCTCCTGTAAAGTTTGTCTTGATAGATGAATAATCGACCCCTCTCCTTCCATAGGTACTGTGCCTCAGGTGGGGCTCCTTTGTCAAGGCTGGCGCCCGGCTGGCTGATCAGTTTCTTTACCAAGCCTACCGCTGGATCATTTTCCTGGGTCTCCTTCCAGTTGTAGTGAGGTAGTGGGTTCAGGGTCACCTCTTGGCGGTTGGCACGCGACTGCCGACACTGTTTTGCTCCATGGCGATGGAACGCTGGCAGCTCAATCTCTTCAAGATCATCTACATCTTCACCCTCGTCTGCTAGGTGAGGCATCCTGGACAGAGCATCTGCGTTGCCGTTCTTGCGGCCAGCTCGATACTTGACAGTAAAGTCATAATTCGCCAGTCGGGCTACCCAACGCTGCTCCATGGCACCCAATTTAGCAGTATCCAAGTGGGTCAGGGGGTTGTTGTCCGTGAAGACAGTGAATTTGGTGGCTGCCAGGTAGTGCTTGAACCGCTCTGTGATAGCCCATACCATGGCCAGGAACTCTAGCTTGAATGAGCTATAATTCTCCGGGTTTCTTTCAGTAGGCCTGAGCTTCCTGCTGGCGTAAGCAATCACACGCTCTTTGCCTCCCTGCACCTGTGAAAGCACTGCTCCCAGTCCCACATTACTGGCATCTGTGTACAGTACGAATGGCAGACCGTAGTCAGGGTAGGCTAGGATCTCTTCACCCGTCAAGGCCCCTTTCATTTGTCTGAAGGAGTGTTCTTCTGCTTCTCCCCAGTGAAATGGCGGGCCGGAGATCTTTCCTTTCTTCTTTGGGTGGCCTACTAGGAGCTCTTGCAAAGGCGCTGCCATTTTCGTGTAGCCCTTGATGAACCTTCTGTAGTAGCCTACCAAGCCAAGGAACTGACGTACCTCCCGAACGGTAGTAGGTGTGGGCCATTCCTGGATGACTGTGACCTTCTCTGGGTCCGGTGCTACTCCTTCTGCACTGACCACGTGACCTAGGTACTGGACCTTTGGCTTCAGTAGATGGCACTTGGATGGTTTCAGCTTCATTCCATATCGGGATAGCGCTTCAAAGACTTCAGCCAGGTGTTTCAGGTGGTCCTCGTAGGTCTTGGAGTACACGATGACATCATCCAGGTAGAGCAGGACGGTCTCAAAGTTGAGGTGCCCTAGGCAGCATTCCATAAGCCTCTGGAAGGTCCCGGTGGCATTGCAGAGTCCAAATGGCATGCTGTTGAACTCACAGAGGCCCATTGGGGTGGTGAAGGCCGTCTTCTCCCGATCTTCCTCTGCTACAGATACTTGCCAGTAGCCACTAGTAAGATCTAGGGTAGAAAAGTAGTTGGAGGTTTTTAAGGCAGCGAGGGATTCCTCTATCCTTGGCAAAGGGTAGGCATCCTTGTGTGTTATCTGATTTATCCGTCTGTAATCCACACACATCCTCATCGTGCCATCCTTCTTTCTCACCAGGACCAGGGGAGCCGCCCAGGGGCTGCAACTGTCCCTTATGACTCCTGCCTCCTTCATGTCCTTCAGCATGTCCTTTGTGCGCTGGTAATGGGCTGGTGGAATAGGCCTATGTCTTTCCTTAATGGGAGGATGACTGCCTGTGGGTATGTGATGTTGCACCCCTTTGATCCTACCAAAGTCTAGTGGGTTCTTACTAAAGACCTGCTCGTATTCCTGCACGACCCTGTAAACCCCATGTTTCTGGTAGACGGGTGTAGAGTCAGTCCCCACGTGTAGTTTCTGGCACCAGTCCTCTAACTGCTTTTGGGAGGTCTCATCCTCTGTTGAGTCAGCTTGTGTCAGGGGACCTACAGGTGTTATGGCGTCATCTGAGCATGTAAACAGTTTGGCTATGGTAGCGTACCTTGGTAGTCTGGCTTCCTCCTCCCCACAGTTCAACACTCGTACAGGCACTCGTCCCTTGTGTACATCAACTACCCCCCTGGCTGTCAGAATCGTGGGCCAGTGGTCTGAATGAGTGGGCTCTAGTACAGCCTGGTAATCTTGTCCTCTGAGACCTACCGCTGCTCTACACCACATCATCATTTCACTCCGTGGGGGTATCACAATGGGGTTAGCATCCATCACCCGTACACTACCAATCTCACCGCCAGTCTGTTTTACCTGTTGCTTCCTCAGAATGATTCGGATCTCCTTTTGCAAGGCTCTTTGCGACCTGCCCTCAGCACCTTCAACAATCTGGTGAAGCAACAACAACACTTCCCCTAGGCAATTTTCTATGACATTAGTGCCTAAAATCATTTGCGGGTTCCTTTCTCTAATATCAGTGTCCACAACAATCAGTCCTTGTCCCTTCATTTCCTGCCTTCCCACCTGTATGGTTACCTCTTTGACCCCGATCTGGTCTATAGGTTGTCCGTTGGCAGCATAGATGGTGAGGGAGGGGTCCGGTGGTCGGAGATCGTCGTCCGACCAAAACCTACGATAAAGGACATACGGGATCGTGGTGACCTGAGAGCCGGTGTCCAATAATGCCGGGGTAGGGATCCCGTCCAGGACAATGGACAGGACAGGACGTCCACCCACGTACTGATCACAGCAGCGACCTGGGCCTGATCTTCTTAATCCTGAGGACTGGCCCCAGGTTTGGCTCGTTTAAAGGACAGGCCCTTGCATAGTGTCCTGCCTCCTGGCAACGACGACAGATGGGTTGTCCAGATGAGTCATAGCGATCACTGCTCCTGCCTCGGGTTGGGGGACCTCTTCTCCTCCGCATCCAAGGGACGTCCTCTGGGTTGTCAGCTAGCAGGATCCGATGAGGGACTTTGGTCTCTGAGGGCAACTGCATTGCTTTCAGGATTTGTGCGACGTCCTTAGTGAGCTGTTGCACCTGGGAGGATAGCGTACTTATGGTCTCTGCTGGCGCGTTGAGTCCTTTTGTAGTTATCAGGGTCTGCGAGGAGGATTCCGCTCCTGCAGCCGTGGAACTGGCAGGCCATGCTGGTGCGACGGGGTCTGTGTCCACAGGAGGTTGGAGTGCTTTCACTGCCCTGTCTTTCAGAATGGCAAAGTCCACGTCAGGGTGTTCCAGGGACCACAGCTTCATCTGCTTCCCATCCTCAGGAGAGCGCAGGCCCCGCAAGAATTGTTCCTTCATCATCCGGTTTCCTTCCTGATCACTGACAGGGTCCACCAGCTTGAGAGCCCGTAGTGCAGCCTGCAGCCTGAGGGCATAGTCTCTTATACTATCTTGGGGCTTCTGACGGCAGTTATAGAAGTCCGTCCTCAGCTCTCCCTCGGTGCGGTGTTCAAAAGCAGCTGCTAGTTTGGCAAAGATGGTCTCAACAGAGCCCCGGTCATCATTGGTCCAGGACTCAGCTTCCAATTCTGCTGCTCCAGTCAACTGTCCCAGCACCACAGCGGCCCTCTGCTTACCAGTCATCGCGTGCATGTCTAGCAGGGTGTTGATCTTCTTCTTAAACCCGGTCAGCGTGTCTATTTTACCGACGTATTGGGGCAGCCATTGCGCTCCTGGGACATACAGCAAGGAAACTGGCATTATGGGGGAGATTTCAGCCGGCGCGGCTGCGACCGCGGCACCGGCACCAGGCGCTGCTGCGTCCAGCGCGACGGGGGCTGGCATCGCTTGGGCTGCGTCGCCCTGACCAGGGGCATTACCTCCTGCAGCGTCCATTTTTCTTCAAAAATCTCCGCGCCCCCTTTCCACTTCCTGGGTCAGAACGCTCTCCGAATTGTGGGGGTTCTGGGGCGGCCACACCTCTTCGTGGGCGGTGCTCTTCTCCCTCGCGCGGGCTGCAGCGCGCGCTTTTGAAGATGGCAATATGGCGGCGGTTCAATTTTTGCGGTCGGACCTCTGAGGCACACGGTCACCTGTCTGAACAGGTCTAGTCCTTATCCTGTTCGTGACGCCGGAAGTTGTGAAGCCCCGCTAGTATGTGTCGGTGCAGTACCTTCAGGGACTCCACGTGGATGGAACAGTCTGGTCACAGGTAGGGAACCTTCTTTTAGGATTGTCGTGACGCCACTCTCAGTATTGCGGTCAGCGGGGACCGCCACTGCAGATTAAGGGATGCCTGGGGCTGATGGTGGGTGCAGTCAGTATATTAGCCCCCTGAGAGTGAGGCAAGCCCCAGGCCCCGGTGTATGTGTGTGGGACCACAGGTCGCAGAATGACTCAAACACAGTCCAAGAAGTCTTTCAACGTGTTTACTCACTGTTTGGAGGTCACGGTGAGATGCCCGGGCGACACTGTGATAACCAGGTGGAACCAGGAATTCCAGGAGGCCGTTCTGAGGGTAGCTGTCCACTCGCCTTCCTTGCACTCTTTCTGTTTTAGGAGGATCCTTTGCTTGAAGCGTGGTAGGACCCCTCCAGGGAAGCTGTTACCACCCTGCTCCCCTCTCTCTGGCTCGTCTGCCGGCAGCGTGGCCTTGGTGGGATGGCTTCTGGCCCTGTCCCCTTATGGGCCTGGTGATTGCTGCTTGGCTCAAGCTCTGTGTAGTCGTGGTGAGGGCATGAAGTACCCCCCCCCACCTGTAGGTTAAGCAGCTCTGGATGATCTGCTGCCTGTACTGGGGACCTAGTTCCCCTTGTGTGCTCGGATACCGGGATCTCCGTACTCAGCCACCCTTCTCTCTGGATGATTTTCAGGCCGACCCACGGTACTCCTTTCTCCCCCGCTTTCAGCTACTGCACTCCTCAGGACCTGTCTGACACGAGAGCTCCTCTGCTCCCTTCCACACACTTCAACTTCTTCCTCCAGACTCTCCTCTTCCTCTCTCTCTCTGCCCTGCTTCCTAGCAACCAGCCCCTGAACACACCCCCAGCTGGGAATTGAAAGTTAACCCCTTCTGGCTACCCAAGGGTCCCCTCTGGTAATGTGGGAGGCCTGGTCACTATATGTTTGTGTGTGCGCCTCATCCTGGCCTTTGGAGATTACCTGGAAGCATTGCTCCCGCATGGGTGCAATACTCTGTGGTGCCTGACCAGGTCAGGGGCGCCACATGTGTGTGCGTGTGTGCGAACACGACCTACTAATGGTGCAGCACAAGAGCTTACAGCATATCTACCTAAACATAGATAAAAACCATTAACCCCCCTGAATACCCTTGTTTGCTGAAGCCTCACAGATAAGGCAGATGATAACAGTGGGAAGGCAAACCACACAGCTCAGCAACACAGTCCTGCAAATCTTCTACAGCAACATTCAATGCAAACATGTGGCTTTCTCCCTTTAAAGGGAAGGTATCGTCAAAAAAAAAATTCCAATAACTGAAGAAATGTAAAGTAATAATGTTTTAATGTTTTGTTTAAATATTATTATTTGTTTTTAATTGAGCAAAATCTAAAAAAAAAATTAGAAAGTTTGATATTTTCCACTGTTAAACACTAGGGGGAGCAGCTGCTGAAATCCTACAGAAATCCGACTGTATAAAAAGCTCAGATTACAGCCTGCCGTAAAGTGGGCGGAGTCTGCTCTCCTGTGTGTGATGGCACGCCTCCCTCTCCTAATCTGAGTGTATACAACAGATAACAGAGAATGACATGTAAGGACACAATGCACAGCCATTTTCCTGGTGACCAGAAATGTGTAAAGTGTCACCAAGGACAGCAGGAGTATCACACAGGATAGGATTAGATACACAGCCCTGCAGACAGTATCACACAGGATATGATTAGATACACAGCTCAGCAGACAGTATCCCACAGGATAGGATTAGATACACAGCTCATCAGACAGGATCCCACAGGATAGGATTAGATACAGAGCTCAGCAGACAGTATCCCACAGGATAGGATTAGATACACAGCTCAGCAGAAAGTATCGCACAGGATAGGATTAGATACACAGCTCAGCAGACAGTATCCCACAGGATAGGATTAGATACACAGCTCATCAGACAGGATCCCACAGGATAGGATTAGATACACAGCTCAGCAGACAGTATCCCACAGGATAGGATTAGATACACAGCTCAGCAGAAAGTATCCCACAGGATAGGATTAGATACACAGCTCAGCAGACAGTATCCCACAGGATAGGATTAGATACACAGCTCAGCAGACAGTATCCCACAGGATAGGATTAGATACACAGCTCAGCAGACAGTATCCCACAGGATAGGATTAGATACACAGCTCAGCAGACAGTATCCCACAGGATAGGATTAGATACGCAGCTCAGCAGACAGGATTCCACAGGATAGGATTAGATACATAGATCAGCAGACAGTATCCCACAGGATAGGATTAGATACACAGCTCAGCAGACAGTATCCCACAGGATAGGATTAGATACACCGCTCAGCAGACAGTATCCCACAGGATAGGATTAGATACACAGCTCAGCAGACAGTATCCCACAGGATAGGATTAGATACACAGCTCAGCAGACAGTATCACACAGGATAGGATTAGATACACAGCTCAGCAGACAGTATCACACAGGATAGGATTAGATACACAGCTCAGCAGACAGTATCCCACAGGATAGGATTAGATACACAGCTCAGCAGACAGTATCCCACAGGATAGGATTAGATACACAGCTCATCAGACAGGATCCCACAGGATAGGATTAGATACACAGCTCAGCAGACAGTATCCCACAGGATAGGATTAGATACACAGCTCAGCAGAAAGTATCCCACAGGATAGGATTAGATACACAGCTCAGCAGACAGTATCCCACAGGATAGGATTAGATACACAGCTCATCAGACAGGATCCCACAGGATAGGATTAGATACACAGCTCAGCAGACAGTATCCCACAGGATAGGATTAGATACACAGCTCAGCAGAAAGTATCCCACAGGATAGGATTAGATACACAGCTCAGCAGACAGTATCCCACAGGATAGGATTAGATACACAGCTCAGCAGACAGTATCCCACAGGATAGGATTAGATACACAGCTCAGCAGACAGTATCCCACAGGATAGGATTAGATGCACAGCTCAGCAGACAGTATCCCACAGGATAGGATTAGATACACAGCTCAGCAGACAGGATTCCACAGGATAGGATTAGATACATAGCTCAGCAGACAGTATCCCACAGGATAGGATTAGATACACAGCTCAGCAGACAGTATCCCACAGGATAGGATTAGATACACAGCTCAGCAGACAGTATCCCACAGGATAGGATTAGATACACAGCTCAGCAGACAGTATCACACAGGATAGGATTAGATACACAGCTCAGCAGACAGTATCCCACAGGATAGGATTAGATACACAGCTCAGCAGACAGTATCCCACAGGATAGGATTAGATACACAGCTCAGCAGACAGTATCCCACAGGATAGGATTAGATACGCAGCTCAGCAGACAGGATTCCACAGGATAGGATTAGATACATAGCTCAGCAGACAGTATCCCACAGGATAGGATTAGATACACAGCTCAGCAGACAGTATCCCACAGGATAGGATTAGATACACCGCTCAGCAGACAGTATCCCACAGGATAGGATTAGATACACAGCTCAGCAGACAGTATCCCACAGGATAGGATTAGATACACAGCTCAGCAGACAGTATCACACAGGATAGGATTAGATACACAGCTCAGAAGACAGTATCACACAGGAGAGGATTAGATACACAGCTCAGCAGACAGCATCCCACAGGATAGGATTAGATACACAGCTCAGCAGACAGTATCACACAGGAGAGGATTAGATACACAGCTCAGCAGACAGTATCCCACAGGATAGGATTAGATACACAGCTCAGCAGACAGTATCACACAGGAGAGGATTAGATACACAGCTCAGCAGACAGTAGCCCACAGGATAGGATTAGATACACGGCTCTGAAGACAGTATCACACAGGATAGGATTAGATACACAGCTCAGCAGACAGTATCACACAGGATAGGATTAGATACACAGCTCAGCAGACAGTATCACACAGGATAGGATTAGATACACAGCTCAGGAGACAGTATCCCACAGGATAGGATTAGATACACAGCTCAGCAGACAGTATCCCACAGGATTGGATTAGATACACAGCTCTGCAGACAGTATCACACAGGATAGGATTAGATACACAGCTCAGCAGACAGTATCCCACAGGATAGGATTAGATACACAGCTCAGCAGACAGTATCACACAGGATAGGATTAGATACACAGCTCAGGAGACAGTATCCCACAGGATAGGATTAGATACACAGCTCTGCAGACAGTATCACACAGGAGAGGATTAGATACACAGCTCAGCAGAAAGTATCACACGATAGGATTAGATACACAGCCCTGCAGACAGTATCACACAGGAGAGGATTAGATACACAGCTCAGCAGAGTATCACACACCATAGGATTAGATACACAGCTCAGCAGACAGTATCACACAGGAGAGGATTAGATACACAGCTCAGCAGACAGTAGCCCACAGGATAGGATTAGATACACAGCTCAGCAGACAGGATCCCACAGGATAGGATTAGATACACGGCTCAGCAGACAGTATCACACAGAATAGGATTAGATACACAGCTCAGGAGACAGTATCCCACAGGATAGGATTAGATACACAGCTCAGCAGACAGTATCCCACAGGAGAGGATTAGATACACGGCTCTGCAGACAGTATCACACAGGAGAGGATTAGATACACAGCTCAGCAGACAGTATCACACGATAGGATTAGATACACAGCCCTGCAGACAGTATCACACAGGAGAGGATTAGATACACAGCTCAGCAGACAGGATCCCACAGGATAGGATTAGATACACAGCTCAGCAGACAGTATCCCACAGGATAGGATTAGATACACAGCTCAGGAGACAGTATCCCACAGGATAGGATTAGATACACAGCTCAGCAGACAGTATCCCACAGGATAGGATTAGATACACAGCTCTGCAGACAGTATCACACAGGATAGGATTAGTTACACAGCTCAGCAGACAGTATCCCACAGGATAGGATTAGATACACAGCTCAGCAGACAGTATCACACAGGAGAGGATTAGATACACAGCTCAGCAGACAGTATCCCACAGGATAGGATTAGATACACAGCTCAGCAGACAGTATCACACAGGAGAGGATTAGATACACGGCTCTGCAGACAGTATTACACAGGATAGGATTAGATACACAGCTCAGCAGACAGTATCACACAGGATAGGATTAGATACACAGCTCAGCAGACAGTATCACACAGGATAGGATTAGATACACAGCTCAGGAGACAGTATCCCACAGGATAGGATTAGATACACAGCTCTGCAGACAGTATCACACAGGAGAGGATTAGATACACAGCTCAGCAGACAGTATCACACGATAGGATTAGATACACAGCCCTGCAGACAGTATCACACAGGAGAGGATTAGATACACAGCTCAGCAGAGTATCACACACCATAGGATTAGATATACAGCTCAGCAGACAGTATCACACAGGAGAGGATTAGATACACAGCTCAGCAGACAGTAGCCCACAGGATAGGATTAGATACACAGCTCAGCAGACAGGATCCCACAGGATAGGATTAGATACACGGCTCAGCAGACAGTATCACACAGGATAGGACTAGATACACAGCTCAGCAGACAGTATCACACAGGATAGGATTAGATACACAGCTCAGGAGACAGTATCCCACAGGATAGGATTAGATACACAGCTCAGCAGACAGCATCCCACAGGATAGGATTAGATACACAGCTCAGCAGACAGTATCACACAGGAGAGGATTAGATACACAGCTCAGCAGACAGTATCCCACAGGATAGGATTAGATACACAGCTCAGCAGACAGTATCACACAGGATAGGATTAGATACACAGCTCAGCAGACAGTATCCCACAGGATAGGATTAGATACACAGCTCAGCAGACAGTATCACACAGGAGAGGATTAGATACACAGCTCAGCAGACAGTATCCCACAGGATAGGATTAGATACACAGCTCAGCAGACAGTATCACACAGGAGAGGATTAGATACACAGCTCAGCAGACAGGATCCCACAGGATAGGATTAGATACACGTCTCTGCAGACAGAATTACACAGGATAGGATTAGATACACAGCTCAGCAGACAGTATCACACAGGATAGGATTAGATACACAGCTCAGGAGACAGTATCCCACAGGATAGGATTAGATACACAGCTCTGCAGACAGTATCACACAGGAGAGGATTAGATACACAGCTCAGCAGAAAGTATCACACAATAGGATTAGATACACAGCCCTGCAGACAGTATCACACAGGAGAGGATTAGATACACAGCTCAGCAGAGTATCACACACCATAGGATTAGATATACAGCTCAGCAGACAGTATCACACAGGAGAGGATTAGATACACAGCTCAGCAGACAGTAGCCCACAGGATAGGATTAGATACACAGCTCAGCAGACAGGATCCCACAGGATAGGATTAGATACACGGCTCAGCAGACAGTATCACACAGGATAGGATTAGATACACAGCTCAGCAGACAGTATCACACAGGATAGGATTAGATACACAGCTCAGGAGACAGTATCCCACAGGATAGGATTAGATACACAGCTCAGCAGACAGTATCCCACAGGAGAGGATTAGATACACGGCTCTGCAGACAGTATCACACAGGATAGGATTAGATACACAGCTCAGGAGACAGTATCCCACAGGATAGGATTAGATACACAGCTCAGCAGACAGTATCCCACAGGAGAGGATTAGATACACGGCTCTGCAGACAGTATCACAAAGGAGAGGATTAGATACACAGCTCAGCAGACAGTATCACACAGGAGAGGATTAGATACACAGCTCAGCAGACAGTATCACACAGGATAGGATTATATACACAGCTCAGCAGACAGTATCACACAGGAGAGGATTAGATACACAGCTCAGCAGACAGTATCACACAGGAGAGGATTAGATACACAGCTCAGCAGACAGTATCACACAGGATAGGATTAGATACACAGCCCTGCAGACAGTATCACACAGGATAGGATTAGATACACGGCTCAGCAGACAGGATAGGATTAGATATACGGCTCAGCAGACAGCTTTTTCTCTGCTTTTCACTTGTCCCTACTGACAGTCTTGGAAAAAAGACAGATTCTGTCGAAACGTTGATACCATTATTACTGATGGACATAAAAAGGAAAAATTGTAGCAATAATCAAAAGAATAAAAATTAATACAGAGCAAAAAACATCTGGATTCTACTTTTTCTTGTTGTCCCGTTTTGAGTGCCGGACTTATTTTTCTTGTATATATTAAAATAAATACAGTCGTAGCAAACAAACGTTTTGTTGGTTGAAAAATAAAAAGGCATCAATCCGATTGTAAAACAATTTCTTTTTTATTTACAACTGTTGTACACAGAAAAGAAAACATTTTTTTTTTTTGCCAAAACGAGAAATGTGTTCTTGAGCAGGAGCACAGAGAATGTCAGGGGAGGTGAGCGCTGATCTGACAGGAGCTCACAGACAGACACAGAGGAAGGAGCAGGTCCACAGCAGCACAGAGGATGTCAGGGGAGGTGAGCGCTGATCTGACAGGAGCTCACAGACAGACACAGAGGAAGGAGCAGGTCCACAGCAGCACAGAGGATGTCAGGGGAGGTGAGCGCTGATCTGACAGGAGCTCACAGACAGACACAGAGGAAGGAGCAGGTCCACAGCAGCACAGAGGATGTCAGGGGAGATGAGCGCTGATCTGACAGGAGCTCACAGACAGACACAGAGGAAGGAGCAGGTCCACAGCAGCACAGAGGATGTCAGGGGAGGTGAGCGCTGATCTGACAGGAGCTCACAGACAGACATACAGACATAGAGGAAGGAGCAGGTCCACAGCAGCACAGAAAATGTCAGGAGAGGAGAGCACAGATCTTACAGGAGGCTCACAGACAAGACACAGAGGAAGGAGCAGGTCCACAGCAGCACAGAGGATGTCAGGAGAGGAGAGGGCTAATCTGACAGGAGCTCACAGACAGACACAGAGGAAGGAGCAGGTCCACAGCAGCACAGAGGATGTCAGGAGAGATGAGCGCTGATCTTACAGGAGCTCACGGAGACACAGAGGAAGGAGCAGGTCCACGGCAGCACAGAGGAAGTCAGGAGAGATGAGCGCTGATCTGACAGGAGCTCACGGAGACACAGAGGAAGGAGCAGGACCACAGCAGCACAGAGGATGTCTGGAGAGGAGAGCACAGATTCTGACAGGAGGCTCACAGACAGACACAGAGGAAGGAGCAGGTCCACAGCAGCACAGAGAATGTCAGGGGAGGTGAGCGCTGATCTTACAGGAGCTCACGGAGACACAGAGGAAGGAGCAGGTCCACAGCAGCACAGAGGATGTTAGGAGAGGAGAGCACAGATTCTGACAGGAGGCTCACAGACAGACACAGAGGAAGGAGCAGGTCCACAGCAGCACAGAGGATGTCAGGAGAGATGAGCGCTGATCTTACAGGAGCTCACGGAGACACAGAGGAAGGAGGGGGGCTCTAAGCATAGTCATATATATATAGGGGGAAGGGGCTCTAACCACAGTCACATATATATATATATATATATATATATATATATATATATGTGACTGTGGTTAGAGCCCCTTCCCCATATATATAAATATAATAAAATTTATATAAAGGGAAGGGGCTCTAACCACTAATATATATATATATATATATATATATATATATATATATAATTAGTGGTTAGAGCCCCTTCCCTTTATATAAATTTTATTATATTTATATATATGGGGAAGGGGCTCTAATGTATGTAATATATATATACTGTATATATATATATATATATTTATATATAGTGGTTAGAGCCCCTTCCCTTTATATAAATTTTATTATATTTATATATATGGGGAAGGGGCTCTAACCACAGTCAGTATATTTTTATATATATATATATATATATATATACACATACACACACAGACAGACTGATCGGTGGAGGAGCGGCGGTGAAGGAGCGGCGCTAATCGGTGGAGTGGCGGCGCTGATCGGTGGAGCGGCGGCGTCCAGCGGTGTAGGAGCGGCGCTGATCGGTGGAGCGGTGGCGTGCATCTGAAGATAATAAACCACAGGAGAGTGACGGTGACAGATAACACACATATACATACTGTTACACATATACACAGACAGATCAGAGCCCCCACATATATACAGACTGGGGTTAGAGCCTGCTAAGTCTGTATATATGTGGGGGCTCTGATCTGTCTGTGTATATGTGTAACAGTATGTATATGTGTGTTATCTGTCACTGTCACTCTCCTGTGGTTTATTATCTTCAGATGCACGCCACCGATCAGCGCCGCTCCTACACCGCTGGACGCCGCCGCTCCACCGATCAGCGCCGCCGCTCCTTCACCGCTGCTCCTCCACCGATCGGCGGCGTGCACGCCGCCGCTCCTCCACCGATCAGTGTGTGTGTGTGTGTGTGTGTGTGTGTGTGTGATGTATGTATGTATGTATGTATGTATGTATGTATATTATTTTTTTATATATATAAATAAATAAAAATATACTGACTGTGGTTAGAGCCCCTTCCCCATATATATAAATACAATATAATATGTAGGGAAGGGGCTCTAACCACTATATATATATTAGTGGTTAGAGCCCCTTCCCTACATATTATATTGTATTTATATATATGGGGAAGGGGCTCTAACCACAGCCAGTATATATATATATATATATATATACACACACATACACATACATACACACACACAGACAGACTGATCGGTGGAGGAGCGGCGCTGATCGGTGGAGGAGCGGCGCTGATCGGTGGAGGAGCAGCGGTGAAGGAGCGGCGCTAATCGGTGGAGCGGCGGCGCTGATCGGTGGAGCGGCGGCGTCCAGCGGTGTAGGAGCGGCGCTGGATCGGTGGCGTGCATCTGAAGATAATAAACCACAGGAGAGTGACGGTGACAGATAACACACATATACATACTGTTACACATATACACAGACAGATCAGAGCCCCCACATATATACAGACTGGGGTTAGAGCCTGCTAAGTCTGTATATATGTGGGGACTCTGATCTGTCTGTGTATATGTGTAACAGTATGTATATGTGTGTTATCTGTCACCGTCACTCTCCTGTGGTTTATTATCTTCAGGTGCACGCCACCGCTCCACCGATCAGCGCCGCTCCTACACCGCTGGACGCCGCCGCTCCACCGATCAGCGCCGCTCCTACACCGCTGCTCCTCCACCGATCAGCGCCGTTTCTCCACCGCTGCACGCCGCCGCTCCTCCACCGATCAGCGCTGCTCCTCCACAGATGAACGCTGCTCCTCCACCGCTGCACGCTGCTCCACAGATCAGTACCAGTCCGCCACCGCTGCACGCTGCTTCTCCACCATTCAACGCTACTCCACAGGTCAGCTCCGGTCCTCCACCGCTGCACACCGCCCCTCAACGGATCAACGCTGATCTTCAGCTGTCGGTAAGGCTGGTTCTGTTCTAGGAGGCGGAGCTGTTAGGACAGAAGCTGGTGCTGCTTGTTCCTTCAGATCCTGGCTGTAGGGGAAAAAATACAGCCCAGCCAAAATCGTGGGCTATGGAAAAATGGCGGCTGAACCCAACCACGGCTGGGAATTGGGCAGCCCACATAGGCGTTACCATTTGAGTAGTAACAGAACTAAAGGGGTCGGGATCCGACTACTATCCCCTATGTCCATGAGGTGCTGTAAATTGAGGCTGCACTGTCGTGCTAGAACTTGGAATGTGACATGGCAGCCCCCATTGCCAGCTTTCAAAGATTATAAAAACTGAAAGACATCTTTATTTATTGCAAGATAACATTATAACTTCATGTTATCTTACAAGTAATCATTGTTTGGATTATAAAAATCCGCGACACCTTCCCTTTAAGATTTTAACTGTACCTGACAAACTGACAGAGCAGAGCCAGCAAGTCTTATTGTCTATATAGTCAGCCTAAAGGGGGCTTTACACGCTGCGACATCGCTAATGCGGAGTCGTTGGGGTCACGGAATTTGTGACGCACATCCGGCCGCATTAGCGATGCCGTTGCGTGTGACACCGATAAGCGATTTTGCATCGTTGCAAAAACGTGCAAAATCGCTAATCGGCGACATGGGGGTCCATTCTTAAAAATCGTTACTGCAGCAGTAACGAAGTTGTTCCTCGTTCCTGTGGCAGCACACATCGCTGCGTGTGACGCCGCAGGAACGAGGAAGCTCCCCTTACCTGCCTCCCGGCTGCTATGCAGAAGGAAGGAGGTGGGCGGGATGTTACATCCCGCTCATCTCCGCCCCTCCGCTGCTATTGGGCGGCGGTTCAGTGACGCTT
This sequence comes from Anomaloglossus baeobatrachus, assembly GCF_048569485.1. NCBI lineage: Eukaryota > Metazoa > Chordata > Amphibia > Anura > Aromobatidae > Anomaloglossus > Anomaloglossus baeobatrachus. The sequence continues at coordinate 441,365,405 of NC_134355.1, forward strand.
CAGTGACGTCGCTGTGACGCCGCACGGACCGCCCCCTTAGAAAGGAGGCGGTTCCCCGGTCACAGCGACGTCGCCGGACAGGTAAGTATGTGTGACAGCTCTGGGCGATGTTGTGCGGCACGGGCAGCGATTTGCCCGTGTCGCGCAACAGATGGGGGCGGGTACCCACACTAGCGATATCGGGACCGATATCGCAGTGTGTAAAGTAGCCTTAAGGAGAACAGGTATGTATTTTGGTACCAAAACAAAGTGTTGCGTGCACGCACTCCTGGGCCGAGCCTACCGTACCAGGGTACTGTGGTGTCTAGCTGCCATAAATAAAGACTTGAAGATCCTCTCACGGTGATCAGTATAACCAGCAACTGAAGAATGGCGGTCTCCGGTACAGGATGCTGCTCACACGCTTTTCCTTCAGCTCACATACAGCACCTCCTCCGGTCTTCAAGTCCACAGCCGAAGACCGTTTTGCTGTTGCTATAGTGACCAAACAGTCAAAGGCAGATGCAAAACAGCTGCCCCTTGTGGGTGGTCAGCAACAATGCATACAATAGATAGTAAATAAGCCTTTTGCATTTACAGTGAATAAAGGTCATTTATACACTCTTACCCTTTTACATGTGAATAACAATGCATACAATGAATGGCAAATAAGTATCTTGCATTCTTGCATTCACTGTGGATAAAGGTCATCAATGCACCCTCACCCTATCACATCATATCGATGTGACGGTTCATGGACGAAGTACTCAAATTAGTGAGATTTTGGCCTCTACTTAGGGGTACTTTGCACACTACGACATCGCAGCTGCGATGTCGTTAAATCAAAAGTGACGAACATCCGGCGTCGTTGTCGACATCGGAGTATGTAAAGGGTTTTTGCTACGATTAACGAGTGCAAAAGCATCGAAATTGTATGATCGGTGTGTAGTGTCAGTCATTTCCATAATGTCGCGGCAGTGACAGGTACGATGTTGTTCCTCGTTCCTGCGGCAGCACACATCGCTGTGTGAGAAGCCGCAGGAGCGAGGAACATCTCCTTACCTGCATCCAGCGGCTTACGCCGGCTATGCGGAAGGACGGAGGTGGGCGTAGACATCCTGCTCATCTCTGCCCCTCCGCTTCTATTGGCCGCCTGCCGTGTGACATCGCTGTGACGCAGCACGACCCGCCCCCTTAGGAAGGAGGCGGTTCGCCGGCCAGAGTGACATCGCAGGGCAGGTAAGTGCAGGTGAAGCTGCCATAGCGATAATGTTTGCTACGGCAGCTATCACAAGATATCGTATGGGCAATGGGGGCGGGGACTATCGCGCTCGGCATTGCTACAATCGGCTTGCGATGTCGTAGTGTGCAAAGTACCCCTTAGAGATTGGTGACAAATCTTACAGATGACATGAGTTGGGTGATCCTTTGCGATGTCAAAAAAGGTCCAGGCTAGGCAAGGCTTAGAGCCCATGTGACCTGCAGAGCCACCATGACTTCTGCTCAGAGGCAGAGTTGTGGCTGAGGATGCAGTTGTTGACGTGCTTCTAGTACTCCGTCTCTGTCCAGGAAGGTGCAACCTAACCTCGTCGTCAGTAGCATCCTCCTCCACCTGCTCTGCTGACCTCATCGACTGGCTGACTGTGGGTTGACAGTAAGTGGGATCTCCAACCTCATCATCACCCTGTGTGTTCTCACTCCCCTCGTCCTCAGAGCCAACCTCTTCCTGCCCTGACCGAATAGTAAAGTTATTGTTCCAATCAGGTATCTGAGTCTCATCAGAACTAGATGGACCTAGGTCTTTTTTTAACCTATGTAACTAACAATGTAACTATGTAGCATGTTCCTCATTGTCTCCACCAAGAGAAGTTATAGTTTGGGAATTAGGGTCTACATTATGCTCAGAACCTTCTTCATCTGGGCCTGGATCTGACTCACAAAGCTTCTGGGCATCAGTGCACATCATTTCCTTGTCTGGACTCACTGCAGCTTTGGAGCAGACCTCTAATTCCCAGGCTATAGTGTGACTGAACAGCTCTGCAGACTCAACCATCTCTGTTACCCCATACTCAGCAAGGCCGGTGAAGACTTGAGAGCTGGTAGGAAGCAAGTGCGATTGGGGTGACACCACAGAGGAATGGAGTATTTGGGATATTGAAGTTGAGGTGGAGGAGAGGCCACTTGATGGAGCACTTGAGATCCATTGAAGCACCTGCTCTTTTGGTGCCTCATCTGCATTTGGTAGCGATGGTCGTGTCCGTAAGAAAGGGATCATATCAGATTGTCTACGGAAAGAAGTAGACATCTTACTTTGGCTGGAAGATGGTCTTTCTTCAGCAGATGTTACTGTTGCTTTACCATCTACCCCACAGACATAAACTTTGTTTTCCCTTTCCAGCACGCCTGTTCCCCTTTCCACCAGCATCTGGCCTTTTTCCACTCATTTATTAGCTGACCAAATTTGCAACTCTGCAGGGACACCCTACTCAATGCCGTCTCAGCACAGCAGCCAGCCCTCAGTCCCTCAGATGTGGACAAGTAAAAGAATATTTCCTCCTAGCTATGACAAAGCTGTGAGATTCATTCTGTGCACCACTGGTGTTTATTGGAAAAGCTGATCTAAGATTGTGTAACAGGCATTTCTGCTGATACTCCTGCATACATGCGTCCTTTTCTATGGCAGGAATTATGTCGCCAAATTTTGTCTTGTACCGGGGATCTAAGAGTGTGGCAACCCAGTAGTCAGCATTACTTTGAATTCTGACAATCCGAGGGTCATGTTGTAGGTAGTGCAGCAAAAAGGCGCTCATGTGTCTTGCGCATCCAGGAGGAACAAGTCCTTGCTGTGTTGTTGGCGGCGAGGTGAGAATCATGCTTCCTTACTTTGCCCTCTCCCCCCAACCTCGCACAAGAGAGATGTGATCAAGATGTCCCTCATCTGCTGAGTCTTCGATGCCCATCACCAGTTCGTCATCCATTTCTTCCTGGGCTCCTGCACATGCCTCAACAGTTTGGCTACTACCATGCGCCCTTGTTAATCCCTCTCCCCCACCGTCGCATGCCTGACGCATTGGTGCTGCTGACAATCTTGACCTTGTAGATCTTGTTATCCCTTCCGTATATCACTCCTCCTGTACTTCCTCCCCTTCCTCTTGTCCCACCACCTGACTCCGAATACTGTTTATAGTGTGCTCCAGCATGTAGATGACCAGAATTGTCATGCTGATAATGGCATCATCAGCACTAATCATCTTCGTCGCCATTTCAAAACTGTGCAGAAGGGTGCATAGGTCAGCGGCATCTGCCCCACCTCTGGATCTCATTGGCCCAGGCTATACATCATAACGTATAGCAGCAGTGCTCGTCGGTGCTACCACAGTCGCTGCAACATATGCAGATTCGAATTCCTGCGTGTCGGCACATCGCATTTCAGCCGGTTAACCGGGCAGGCCGAAAGACTTCTGGAGCGATGCAAGTCGTTGAGCTGTGGGGTGTGAATGGTGAAAGTGAGCACATAGCGAATATGCCCTCTGCAGAAGCCCATGTAGGCCGGGATAGTGGTTTAAAAATTGCTGGACAACCAGGTTCAACACATGAGCCATACAAGGCACGTGTGTTACATTGCCCCAGCGAAGGGCCGCACCCAGGTTTGCAGCATTGTCGCACACGGTCTTCCTTGGCTGCAGGTTGAGTGGAGACAACCATTGATGAAACTCGGTCTCCAGAGCTGACCGTCCACAACTCCTCAGCGGTGTGACTCACATTTCCCATACATTTCAAAGTAAAGAGTCGACCACCTGCTGCCGTTGAGCTCTATAGCCAGCATAATAAGGAGGTGTGTGGGATTCCTTGTGCGCAGTTACAACATGGGTGGCCTTACCAGACAGGCTTTGGGCGGAGGTGGAGGACCGAGACGAGGTGGAGGAGGCAGAAGCAGTGGAGGAACTTCTACATACAGAGGATTTACGCACATGTCGTGGGGATGGTAAGATTAGTACAGCAGACCCTTCTCCATCTCTCACCATAGTTACCCAGTGCCCAGTCAGTGACATGTAACGCACCTGTCCATGCTTACTGGTCCAAGTATCTGTGGTGAAATGCACCCTGTCACACACAGAGTTTCTCAAGGAAGCGGTGATGTTGTGCGCGACTGTAAGGGGGTGTAAGGCTCGGTCACCCCTTAACCTGTGTGTATGATGTATATGTAAAATGTGTAATATGTAAAGTCCATGTTATAGTGTAATGTTATATGTAAAGTCTATGTTATAATGTAATGTGATATGTAAAGTCTATATTATAGTGTGATGTAATATGTAAAGTCTATGTCATAGTGTAATGTAATATCTAAAGTCCATGTTATAGTGTAATGTAATGTATTCAAATGGCCACTAGGTGGCCACAGTGTCTGGGCTGTTTCCCTGGTGATCCGGAACAGTGAGGGGGAGGAGTCTAATTTGAAAAAGAGCGGTTAGAAATCAGTTGGTGAAGAAGGTCCCTGAAGAGAAGTACACTGCATCTGTGAGAGGCGTAGTGAAGAAAAAGCCCAGTAAAATTAATTGGTAAATTGGTGTGGCCTTCGGGGCTGAATCTGGTTATTTTTTCGGACACAAAAAGCGGTCCGGAAAAAGGGTGGCTATTCCCTGGTGAGATCTTACAAATCCTTCAGTGTGAAAAGTGTAAGTGGGCCTCTAGAGGGAATAGTGGTCCTGACTGACTGAAAATACGGTTGAGTCTACCGTGGCTAGTGTAATTGGGTACCCCAATGTGAGCCCGAACACCAGAGAAACAGTCAGCCGGATGATATGTAAAGAAAAATGAAATTTTGTGGGAAAGAAAAAGATATTCCCTGTAACGTTCAAGCAATGTGCCCGCCTAAGGCGAGAAAAAGAAATGTACCGTATTTTTCAGACTATAAGACGCACTTTATTTCCCCCAAATGTTGGGGGAAAGTGGGGGGTGAGTCTTATAGTCTGAATGTAGGGCTGCGGGGAATGAGGGTGCTGCGGTGGAGCAGGTCATCGGGGGCACAAGCAGGCTGCAGCAGCGCCTGCCGTGACCACGTGGGCCCGCTGATTACATATGCGCGCCCATCCTCCCGCCCATCTCTCAACGCTGAAGCCAGCGCTGACAGGTGGGCGGGATGATGGGCGGGGGGTGCACGCTTACTAAACAGCCGGCCGCATGATCACCCCTGGCAACTACAGCCTGGAGTGATCATGTGTGGCTGTATTCACTACCCCCTGTGCATCATCATCAGCACGGGGTGCAGTGAATCAGTACACTCACCATTCCCCTGCAGCATCGCGATGTCCTCCTGTCTGCCGGCTCCGGCTGTGTGGAGACTAGCGGTGCTCACAATGATGACGTCATCGCTGTGCGCACGTGTCCACACGCAGCACAGACAGGAGGACATTGTGATGCTGCAGGGATCGTGGCCGGCTCCACACAGCGCTGCTGGCACAGACAGGAGCAGGAGTGATGCTGCGTGGAGCGTGGAGCGAGGAAAGGTGAGTACAGTATAAACGTTTATTTTTTTTTTTTGTGTGCCACAGGATGCCGGGCATATAGCAGGATGGGGGTATATGAGCAGGATGACGGCATATGAGCAGAATGATGGCATATGAGCAGGATGATGGCATATAGCAGGATGATGGCATATGAGCAGGATGATGGCATATAGCAGGATGATGGCATATGAGCAGGATGATGGCATATAGCAGGATGATGGCATATGAGCAGGATGATGGCATATAGCAGGATGATGGCATATGAGCAGGATGATAGCATATAGCAGGATGATGGCATATGAGCAGGATGATGGCATATAGCAGGATGATGGCATATAGCAGGATGATGGCATATAGCAGGATGATGGCATAGGAGCAGGATGATGGCATATAGCAGGATGAAGGCGTATATAGCAGGATGATAGCGTATATAGCAGGATAATGGCGTATATAGCAGGATGATGGCGTATATTAGCAGGATAGGGGTATATAGCAGGATGGTGGTATATAGCAGGATGGGAGCACATACCAGGAAGGGGGTATATAGCAGGATGCGGGTATATGCCAGGATGGAGTATATAGCAGGACAGGATGCGGCCATATGCCAGGATGGGGTATATAGCATGATGTGGCCATATACCAGGATGAGGTATATAGCAGGATGGGAGCACATACCAGTATGGCAGTATATAGCAAGATGGGGCTATACCAGGATGAGGGACACATATATATATATATACATATATATATATATATATATATATATATATATATATATATATATATACAAGGCAGGAGGAGCATTACCAGGATGGGGTACCTTAGTAGAGAATTTGGGGACATTACCCCCATAATAATGTCAGCAGCAGATCCTCGCCCCATAACAGTGTGTCATGGACACATTTTTTACTTAAAGTTTTATTTTCCTATTTTCCTTCTCTAAAACCAGGGTGCGTCTTATGGTCCGGTGCGTCTTATAGTCCAAAAAATACAGTATATATGTTGACAAGTAAAGAAATTTAGTAAAAAGATCATATGACCGTGTCCTGTGTCTGTGACTCCTGAAGAGAAAATGCGCTTAATACTGAATTGCACTGGAGTGGCGGTTGGGGCACAGAGGAAGAGTACCGGGCTGCGCAACAGCCAGAGGTCAATATCTGCCACGACTACAATGGCCCTTGGTCGCCCCTCTAACACGACATGCTGGTGTAGCACAGGCACATCTTTGTTGGAGAAGTAGTGGCGACTGGGCGTCTGGTACTGGGGCACTGCGACGGGCATAAGGTCTCGAAAATCCTCTGTGTCCACCAGGCGGAAAGGCAGCATTTCTGTAGCCAACAGCTTGCAGATGCTGAAAGTCAACCTCTTAGGCATGTCATGTCCTTCTAAAATCATGTAAAACACAGCAAGGGGACTCCAACAAGAGTCTCCATGTTTTCCAAAAATTTGGCCTCAGACACCACTTAAGTGTCATCAATTGTCCAACAGTTGCAAACTTAAAATGGTTATTTGCATGAAACACATTCAAAAATCCACAAGCCTTTAGTTTCCCCAGGATGACACAGGGGTAGAAAAGTCCTTGCGGATCCATGACTTATTCATCTTGATGAATGATCATCTAAAACACAGCAATGGGACTCCAACAAGAGTCTCCATGTTTTCCAAAAATTTGGCCACAGACACCACTTAAGTGTCATCAATTGTCCCACAGTTGCAAACTTAAAATGTTGATTTGCATGAAGCACAATCAAAAATACACAAGCCTTTACTCTCCCCAGGATGACACAGGGGTAGAAAAGTCCTTGTGGATCCATGATTTGTTCATCTTGATGAACGTTAGTCTGTCCACATTGTCACTGGACAGACACGTGCGCTTATCTGTCAGCACAACCCCAGCAGCATTGAATACACGTTCAGAGAGAACGCTGGCTGTGTGACACGACAAGATCTCCCAGCGTAAAGGGGGCTTTACATGCAGCGATATCGCTAGCAATATCGCTGGTGAAAGCACCCGCCCCCGTAGTTTGTGCGTCACGGGCAAATCACTGCCCATGGCGCACAAAATCGTTAGGAGCCATCACACGGACTTACCTGCCTAGCGACGTCGCTATTGCCGGCGAACCGCCTCCTTTCTAAGGGGGCGGTTCGTGCGGCGTCACAGCGACGTCACTAAGCGGCCACCCAATAGAAGCGAAGGAGCGGAGTTGAGCGGCTGTAACAGGCCGCCCACCTCCTTGCTTCCTCATTGCCGGCGGCCGCAGGTAAGGTGCAGTTCGTCGTTCCCGAGGTGTCACACGTAGTGATGTGTGCTGCCTCGGGAACGACGAACAACCTCCGTCCTGCAACAATCAACGATTTTATGAAAATGAACGACGTGTCAACGATCAACAATAAGGTGAGTATTTTTGATCATTAACGGCCGTTCGTTGGTGTCACACGCAACGACGTCGCTAACGATGCCGGATGTGCGTCACGGAATCCGTGACCCCGGTGATATATTGTTAGATACGTCGTTGCGTGTAACGGGGCCTTTAGTGGCGAACTCAGGCCATTTTTCCAGATTGGAAGCCCACAATGAGCAAGGCTCCAGTTGCACAGTCATGGCATCGATGTTCATTTGGAGATACTACTACATCTGTGTCCCCTCCTCCTTGTACTCGTCCAGCTTTTTTCTTTCAGCATGAGTACATGTACTTGTCACTTTTCCATGTGTTTGTGGTGTCTTCTGAGTTATTTGTCACCTTTTGGACACCTTAGAAGGTGTTTTCTATGTGTTTGTATGTGTTTGTGTTTGCCTGCCATTGTATTCAATGGGGTTCGATGAATATTCGCTGAACATTCGACGAACACACCCGCCGTTCGACAAACCGAACTGAACTCAAACACTAGGGTGTTGGCTCATCTCTAGACACAACCTATGATGTACTAGTATGCCATAGGTCATGAAGGGGTTAAAAGTAAATCTCATCCTGTGAAAAACAAGCCCTCATATAACTACATCAACAGTAACATAAAAAGGTTTATGGCTTTTAAGAACACAAAAATAGTCAAACAAGTCAAAATTTGCTATGTGGAATACTGTTAAAATATACCTTCCATACTTATCATGAGAGTCTTTCAACATCATCGGCTCAGAAGATAAACTCTTAAAGGGAATCTGACAGATCAATCCATCTATGCCACATGTATGGGCATGCAGGTTTTTGAAATATAAAGGTGTCAATGGATTTACATGATCTATATGTTACTGATTTTGCAAAACAAATGTCCAAAGCACTTAAAGGAACCTGTCACCAGTTTATAGCCCTATAGTCCTATAAGCTGCGGCCACCACCACTGGGCTCTTATATACAGCATTCTATCATTCTGTATATAAGAGCCCAGACCGCGTTGTAGAACATAAAAAAACACTTTATAATACTCACCTAAACCGGTCGCTGTGGTGGATGTGGGTCAAATGGTCGTCTTCGTCCTCCAGTGCTGGCTCCTCCTCTTTCGGCCATCTTTGTCCTCCATCTTCTGAAGCCGCGGTGCATGACGCGTCCAACATACACACTCGCCGGCATTCAGGTCCTGAGCAGGCGCACTTTGATCAAAGTATCGTAGTGCGCATGTGCGGGACCGGCGAGTGTGTATAACATAGACGCGTCATGCACACAGGCTTCAGAAGGAGGACGAAGATGGCCAAAAGAGGAGGTGTCAGCACCAGAGGACAAAGATACCTATTTGAGCCATATCCACTGCAGCGACCGGTTTAGGTGAGTATTATAAAGTGTTTTCTATGTTCTACACAGCGGTCTCGGCTCTTACAGTGCTGGCCAAAAGTATTGGCTCACCTGCAATTCTGTCAGATAATACTCAGTTTCTTCCTGAAAATGAATGCAATCACAAATTCTTTGGTATTATTATCTTCATTTAATTTGTCATCAATGAAAAAAATAAAAAAAAAATCGTCATAAAGCCAAATTGGATATAATTCCACACCAAACATAAAAAAGGGGGTGGACAAAAGTATTGGCACTGCTTGAAAAATCATGTGATGCTTCTCTAATTTGTGTAATTAACAGAGAGTGGTAGAGCAGGGTAATTCCAAGCCATGCAATGACTACCAGATCATGAAGATTTGAAGATCAATGTAGCCTTATTTGTGCACTGATCAACGTGTTTCGGGACACTCTGCTCCCTTCCTCAGGACAGTCAGGCAAAGAACATTAAATAGTGCAGATTTAATGTTCTTTGCCTGACTGTCCTGAGGAAGGGAGCAGAGTCTCCTGAAACGCGTTGACCAGTGCACAAATAAAGCTACATTAATCTTCAAATCTTCATGATCTGGTAGTCATTGGCGCGGCTTGGAAATACCCTGCTCTACCACTCTCTGTTATCTGCCGATTTGGGGAGCGCTGCCGTGACTCGGAGTTACTTATACGCTGTTATAGGAGTTGTGACTTTCACAAACCCCTATAGGTGAGTTTTACCACCCCTCTTTAACCCCCCCCCCCCCGCCTATCAGGGTAAGACCCTATTGCTCTCTTTTTTCCACAGTTTTCGCTTAATTTGTGTAATTAACAGCATCTGTAACTTACCTGTGGCACCTAACAGGTGTTGGCAATAACTAAATCCCACTTGCAGCCAGTTGACATGGATTAAAGTTAACTCAACCTCTGTCCTGTGTCCTTGTGTGTACCACATTGAGCATGGAGAAAAGAAAGAAGACCAAAAAACTGTCTGAGGACTTGAGAATCCAAACTGTAAGGAAGCATGAGCAATCTCAAGGCTACAAGTCCATCTCCAAAGTCCTGAAAGTTCCTGTGTCTACGGTGCGCAGTGTCATCAAGACGTTTAAAGCCCATGGCACTGTGGCCTAACCTCCCTAGATGTGGAAGGAAAAGAAAAATTGCCGAGAGATTTCAACGCAAGATTGTGCGGATGTGGATAAAGAACCTCGACTAACATCCAAACAAGTTCAAGCTGCCCTGCAGTCCGAGGGTACAACAGTGTCAACCCGTACTATCTGTCGGCGTCTGAATGAAAAGGGACTGTATGGTAGGATACCCAGGAAGACCCCAACCTCTTTACTCGAGACATAAAAAAGCCAGGCTGGAGTTTGCCAAAAACTTACCTGAGAAAGCCTAAAACGTTTTGGAAGAATGTTCTCTGGACAGATGAGACAAAAGTAGAGCTTTTTGGGAAAAGCCATCAACATAGATTTTACAGGAAAAAAAAAGAGGGATTCAAAGAAAAGAACACGTCCCTACTGTCAAACATGGCGGAGGTTCCCTGATGTTTTTGGGTTGCTTTGCTGCCTCTGGCACTGGACTGCTTGACCGTGTGCATGGCATTATGAAGTCTGAAGACTACCAACAAATTTTGCAGCATAATGTAGGGCCCAGTGTGAGAAAGCTGGGTCTCCCTCAGAGGTCATGGGTCTTCCAGCAGGACAATGACCCAAAACACACTTCAAAAAGCACTAGAAAATGGTTTGAGAGAAAGCACTGGAGACTACTAAAGTGTGTGAAATTATTATACTTTATTGATATGCATTAAAAACCAAACAAAAACAAACATATGTGGACTAAAATTTCTTGAATACCGTGGAGGTTACTATGAACCCAATTCAAAAAAACTTTGAGACCAGATTAGCCCAAACCACGAGTATATGTAGTCAGAGGAGGGAGATGGGGGGGGGAGGGGATTCCCTCTCCTCTCACCCTATGAGTGTAACACTGCCTGCCAGTGGAGTACATCCTAATGTAAACGATGCTCCCATTCCTCGGCGGCTATCCCTCCTCTGATCCTCGCTCTTGTGTCAGGTCACCGGGGTCTCAAGTAGGACGAATACACTTATCACTAAGGGCTCACAGCAAAAAATAGTGAACACCTACCACTTATAAACTCAGTGCACATTACTATCTTGGCCCAAATGCAGATGATTCAATACGAGGTGATGTTAGTCCATATCTCATATATAGGGGGGGGGGGGGAATAGATATCCCTAATCAGCTTACCCCTACCTGGCAATGGAGTACACCCTTAGTTTCCTGGTGCCCCCACTCCTCGGCGGCTTGCCCTCATAAACCCTCAACTCTCTCACAATTTATTCGGGACTAAGTTATTTTGATATGGAGCAGAAGATCATAGATCCTTCATCTGTCATATTAGGGAGTGCTCTGAAAGCAAAAATTCCATCTCACTCAGTGCACATCGATAACCTGGCCAAAATGCAGACAATTAAATAAATTTGATATTAATCCATATCTCATAAAAGGGATTTTTAATAATAAATGTCCCTAGATGGCTTGCCCCTGCCTGGCAAATGGAGTACACCCTTAATTTTTTGGTGCCCCCACTTCTTGGCGGCTCGCCCTTGTAAGCCCTCAACTCCCTCTTAATTTATTCG